>NW_019268537.1:3924439-4137579 GCF_002738365.1 Cucurbita moschata
CCCCCCCCCCCCCCCCCCGCCCCCGTCAGGGACCCAATGTCCTCACTAACACCTGTCTGGCTTTGATACCATTTTTAACAGTTCAAGCCCACTGCTCACAAATACCTAGCGAGATCCACCCCATTAGGGACCATTGTCCTCGTTGGCACACCGCCTAATGTCTTGCTCTAACACCATTTGTAACAGTTCAAGTCCACTACTCACATATACCCAACGAGATCCACCCCGTAAGAGCCCAACATCCTCACTGACACATCACCTCGTGTCTAGCTCTGACATCATGTTACAGCTCATGTGCATCGCTAGTAGTTATTTGTCCACTTTGGCCCATTACGTTAACACGTCTACTACGAAGAGGGCCTAGCCCTACTCTGACCAATACCTCGTATCATCCGGTGATTGACTTTGATACCATTTGTAATAACTCAAACCTACCACTAGCAGATATTATCCTGTTATTAATTTCTTTGTGTTCAACGATCTTCATTCAATATTAATCTGACTATTTTGAGTGAATAACAAACCAAATTAACGGATGTGTTTTTATTTTAACCAATTTTTATAAAAAGAAAACGGTTAAATGAAAATGCACTCAAAAGCTAGTCCAAACACAGATCCACAAGCAACTCAAGAGATGTTTAGCCTCTAAGCACGAATTGATTAGAAACACACAGATTTGTGGGTTTCAAACGTAATGTTATTTAGAAACAAATAGTTTGAAGAAAGAGGTAAAGAACAGAGGCCATTGGCATTCCTCCATATCAGAAAGCTTACATGTGGCCTTATTCTGAAAGTATCACCTACTTCAAAATTGGAAATGCAGAAGGAAAGTTAAGACAATGGAGAGTTAAAGGGAAGTCTAGAAGAGGAAGTAATTTTGAGAAAGAGGAACAGAAGCGGCGGGCTGGCAGGTAAGAATCTCGCCATCGGCTTTCACCGTGTACGTTTCGGGATCAACTTCGATGAGCGGAAGGGCATCATTCCATTTCATGTCAAGTTTAGTGAGTTTCCTAATGTTGTCTACAGCTTCAACTCTCTTTTTGAGTCCGTACATGGCTTTAACTCCCACGTTAGCAGCTGCCTTGCTGACAAAGGCAATTGAGTGGGTACTTGCAGCCTTTCCAAAGGATCCAAACATTGGCCTCATCAGTACCTGCAGAAAGCGATTAAACCATCAATTATGGAAACATGGCTCCAAAAAGACTAGAAATTGAGATGTAACTCGCATGAAATGCATTAAATTCCAGTTCAAATATGATAAATTGGGTTCAACTGCAACCAAATGGTTATAATCCTTGTTTAAAAATGGAATCCAAACGTTGAATTTCCCATTACCGGTTCGGGAGTAGGAATACTTGCATTCGGATCACCCATGTTTGCCCATGCAATTACACCACCTTTGATCACCATTTCTGGTTTTGCCCCAAAAAAGGATGGCTTCCAGAGAACAAGATCAGCCAACTTCCCTGCCTGAATAAGATCATTCCCAAAATTTAATTATCAAGTACAAAGGAATATAAATTAGGAATACAATTATGGATGAAAAGTTATAAAAATGTTGGAAGCATTTTGCATGTTCAAAGCAAACTGGCAAACCAACTGTCAGGATAAAATTAATAAATCTACGGGCGTTGCTGATATTAATTGTAACACCCAAGCCCACCACTAGATGATAGTGTCCTTTTTGGGCTTTCCATTTCGAGTTTTCCCTCAAGGTTTTTAAAACGCGCCTGCTAGGGAGAGGTTTCCACACCCTTATAAATGCTTCGTTCCCCTCTCTAACCGATGTAGGATCTCACAATCCACTCCCTTCGAGGCCCAGGGTCCTCGCTAGCATTCGTTCCTCTCTCCAATCAATGTGGGATCTCACAATCCACCCCCTTCGGGGTTAGGCGTCCTCGCTGGCATATCGCCCGGTGTCTGGTTCTGATACCATTTGTAACAGTCCAAATCCACCACTAGCAGATATTGTCCTCTTTGAGCTTTCCCTTTCGGGCTTTCCCTCAAGATTTTTAAAACGCATCTGCTAGGGAAAGGTTTCCACACCCTTGTAAAGAATGTTTCATTCTCCTCTCCAACCGATGTGGGATTCACATTACCATAATGTCTAGCTCATTAATGTAAAATCTAATCAACTAAAACAGCAAAAGTTATAATACCTCTATTGAACCAACGTACTGAGAAAACCCGTTTGCTATGGCTGGATTTATGGTATATTTGGATATGTATCGCTTAATCCGCAAGTTGTCATTGTCTGATGGAGACGGCCTTGCCAACTTCATTTTATGTGCAGTTTGCCACGTTCTTGAGATAACCTGAGGACAGCACACCATAGATAAATGAATTAGATTATGGATCAGAACATCCCATTCTTCATTTAGGAATCACAATACGAATGCTCTCCTAGTTAGTGTATGATTTGCAATCCCTGAGATGAATGCTCTCCTATAAAGCTAACGCCTATTACCATGAGCTGACAATATGATTACCATGTCTATCAGGGCTTCTCTGTGCTAACATGATAATCTACTTAGTTTCAAATTTCATGTTCTTTGTTTAGGATTAATTTTCACTCAACTGCCCGTCGGTAAAAATTCAGTAAACAGCTTTCCTGTCCTAAGAAAATAAATCATCATTGATGGGAAACAGACGACAACGACATTAAATTGGAGACTGGAATACCTTCTAATGCACTTATAGTGTAATATGGAGAAAAAGAAAGGAACACAAATGCATTAAGAACCTCTCCTATGCGACCCATCGCCTGTGAATCAGAAGATATGATACTGATTGCCCCCATATCATGCAAAATATCTTCTGCAGCAATGGTTTCCTTCCTTATCCTTGATTCCGCAAAAGCTACATCTTCTTTAATATTGCGATCGAGATGATGGCACACCATCTGTAAGTGATAAAACCCAATTCAATCTCTTCTCTACCCTTTTTTCTTTAACAGTTCTTCGATGCACAGAGAAGTCAGTAAGTAGAAACTGCGCTGGGAAATTCAGATTAGAAAGAGTTTGTTCGCCGCAGAAACTAATTTCATTTGTTTTTTATACCAGCATGTCAAGGTGTTCATCTACAGTGTTGACCGTGAATGGTCGTGTAGGATTAGTTGATGAAGGCAGAACATTTTTCACACCACACACTCGAATGATATCTGGAGCATGACCACCTCCAGCTCCTTCACTGTCCAAACAAAAGTTACGACATTTATATAATTGTCTAGTCCATCATTGAAGTCAAAGGAACTTCCAGGAAAGATAGCTTAAGATAAGAACCAAAAAGAAAGAACCTTTTTCACTACACATAAAAATGTCAATAGTCAGAACAGGATGAACCTTTTACCTGTGGTAAGTGTGTATGGTTCTTCCCTTAAAAGCTGCGATTGTTTGTTCGACAAATCCAGATTCATTCAACGTGTCGGTGTGAATATTCACCTAATAAAACCAAATCAAAAGGGCAATAAGGCAACTTCAGAAACCATGATTTAAACTTCTTCAAACTCTGGGAGAGAAATTTTGGATGATTGTGCCTGAATGTCATATTTTTCTGCCACAGTTAAGCAATTGTCAATTGCAGCAGGAGTAGTTCCCCAATCTTCATGTAACTTCAGCCCCATTGCTCCTGCGCGTACTATTTCATATAGCTCATCTGGCTTCGAACTGTTCCCCTGAGACAGACAAAAAGGTGGTGCATTAGAACTTCGAAGTAGGTAATATCCAGAAAGGGTGAAATGAGCAAGCACCTAGCCGCTCCAAGTTTTCGTAAGAGTGCGAAAAAAAAATAAAAGACATTTGAAATAGTAATTTAAATACTTTCAAATTTTATATGGACAACTGGAAGAACCATCTTGAAGGGTATGCAGAGAAAAGAAAATTCGACACATCAAAAAATAACTTTATATACTTTTCCTGTAAAGCCGAAATTCAAGGGGAGGTCATCAGTTGATTGCAGCATCATCCTCATCTGCACTGGAGATGGCGTACAAGTGGTAGCACAAGTTCCTGCGGCAGGCCCAGTTCCACCTCCCACCATCGTTGTGATGCCTAGTTAAATGCAGAGTTCATGTCCAAAAAACTAAATAACAAAAAAAATAATAATAAAACTTGCATAACATGTCAAAACACTTCCATCTTCCGTGCTGTTTCAACTGTGTTCACTGTGTGTAGCGTTAAGTGAAAGATGATATATCGAATTATGTGATCCAATACAGATTTATGAACCCAAGACCTTCAAAAAATAAAATACTATGCATTTCATTTCAGATACTACAGAATACTAATTCCCAACAAATTATGAGAGTGCAGAAAGCCAATGAAGTCTCACAACCTCAACTGATGGTGCTGTCACCAATTGACATCTTTCTTTTAACATGATAAGTAAGCGTACCGCTTGATATTGCTTCATATGCCAGTTGAGGGCATATGAAGTGCACATGACAATCTATAGCCCCTGCAGTAACCAGTAATCCTTCTGCAGAAATAACCTCAGTATTGGCCTGATCACATTGAAATAAAAGGAGTCAGCAGTATGGATATACCTTCAAAATCATGCTGAACTGAGACAAATTTTACCCCAATAATCAGATCAGGACAAACACCATCCATGACATCAGGATTGCCAGCTTTTCCAAGGGTCATAATTAAGCCATCTTTGATACCAATATCTGTCTTGAAAATTCCGCAGTAATCAATGATGACTGCATTGGTTATTACAGTATCAAGGGATAAAGCTGGCGGAAACCCGCAGGATTGGCCCATTCCCTCTCTAATTACCTTTCCACCTCCAAATACACACTCATCTCCATAAACAGTGAAATCATGTTCAATTTCGGCATATAAATCTGTGTCACCAAGTCGAACTTTGTCACCAGTGGTAGGACCATACCGGTTGGCATAATCCTCACGAGAAAGTCTGGTGGTGAATTCATCATCCGTTCCAGTGACGCCTTCTCTGCAAAATGACGACTAAGATAAGGCTTCCATTTTCCTGGATTTACAATGCTCTAATCATAAAGGGGGAAATGCAAATGACCTAGAAAATTAAAAACAATACAATCAACAATCTTGCATATCAGATAGTGTAGACCTAGCATTGCTTTCTTCCACATCTCCAAATCCTCTGGAATGCACAGCTTCCATCACATCTTTTAATTTAGAACTATCAACCGGACCATCACAAATGTCATTTCCCCCTCTGATAACTTGGTTACCACCAATAGCTACAAGTATGACAGATTTTGAATCCCCTGGCTACTAGGGAAAAAGAACAAATCAACAAAGTGCCTGATAGGGCCTATGAGGTTAGATTAAAGAGTTAAACATCCATCAACACGTGTACCAAAGCAACAGTTTTCTATCACGTAATAATATCTTGGACAAAGTAAAGAGGCAGATTAATTACACCTAAAAACATGTCATCAGATTATAATGAACAAATGGAGAGATAAACAAGTTAATGCCCACATCAGTCAAATCATTTGGGGGAGCACGAAATTGGAACATATATGGTAACGAGAGAATCAGTGAAAAATATGTTAATTCAACAATAATCTATAACAAAAAGCTCCCAACAAGATCAAAATTTCCAACCTCAAATCGTGTAGCTGATCCTGCTGAAATGTTGAGACGCATGCCATAAGCTTTTGCTCGATCAAAAACCAAGGAATGATTCACCTCAATAAAGTGGTAGTGACTGCCAACCTAAGACGATATTGCTTTTAGAATGTTAGAAACTGACGTTTGATAAAAAAAAAAAAACAGATTTCTGTAATAGAGCCCATATCCAGAGGACGCATATCTGGAAAACGTTGGAACAAATAGAAAGCAATTTAAAATTCAATTGATAGCTTCAACTCAAAACTAAATTAACAACCCAAGAGAGCGCGAAATTTGTCTGAGGCTCTATGTTCTCCAAGATATCAAAAGGTACACGTGGCTTTTAGCATTTTAACCCGGAATCACACATGTTCATCATCAAACCCAAAGCCCCGCTATAGAGAATGATGGCAAAAAACTAGTTAGCCCAGATTGAACTACATTTACAAAAGGGCACGACGGACACCTGAATTAGTCTCTAACAACTAAATCAGCAGCTGATTATTGCCATGGACTGTGGTTAAGTTAGGCTTGACTAGTTTGCATTGAAAAAATAAGAACACAGGAAACACCTGAATTGGTCTGTCTCCCTTATTGACGACACTGAGTATTACAGCTTTCCGTCCAACATTAATAGCAATCTTTTCATCTGGACAGATAATCTCACCAGGCACCGCACTATTTTCCATCAAAGGGAACTTTTCTGGCAAAGGCACTGCAAGACAATTCTCTTGCAATTAAACCAACGATACTAAACGGAGAGAAAAATCATTTTTTCATAAAGAAAACCACTTAAAACGTTAAGCATAACGAAAGTGCAAGGACTTCTCTCGGAAGCAGTTTTAGATAATACAGACAATAAGCAACACTCAAATGAGTAACACTTGAGAACATTAAAAGTTTACAAAGAACGTTCGAGCCTTTTGATGACATGTGAGAAGCAAAAATCAAGAGTGTTGTTAAAATGTCATACCATGGTTCAATTTTTAGTAAGAATTTCCACTAATATTGTTTGTTTGTAAAAGCTGATAAAACTAAAAGAACGAAGAAAATACAGCAATTTAGGGATAAAGGACAGGCAGGAAACAAGGCTGGGACGTGTCAATAATAATAAAGAACCGGAAGTTTATTTGAATAATTCAGAAAGAAAGAAATTAAATATACTGGGTTACAGAAAGAAAAAAATATTAAATTGGGCATAAAAATTAAATTGTTAAATTACATATTTAGTTCTAGACTTTCATAATTGTGTCTACTAAGTCATTGAGATTGAATTTTATGTCCAAAAAGTCTCTAAAGTTTAAAAGTGTCCAATAGATATCTAAACCTTCAATTTTGTGTCTCATAAGTCACTGAACTTTCAATTATGTATCTAAAATATTCTTAATCTATTCGTCATTTTATAATCGATGAACCTATGAGAAACAAAACTGAGTTGTACTCTAAAAGAAACCTTTCTAGCCTGTCAACTTTGTGATTAATACATACGGGAATCTTTAAAAAATGTTAACAAGTTTGGCACTTACAAATGTGAAAGCTCACATAATTATTTTTATATATATAAAAGAAATAAAGAGACCTCGTATTAACCAAAAGAGAGCAAACCACGGCCAAAAGGGCTTAAGGATGAGGGATCCCTAGGGCTACAATAGGGGATCAAAAGAGGAAGGACCTCCCACCTAAGTCAATGAGAGAACATTGTACGTTGCAGAAAGAAATTTGTACAATTTCACAAAAATACAATGAAAGAGAGGTCTTATCAGAGAACAATCCTTTATTTATTTCCTTCGAGAGAGCCCAAAAACTCTACTTTTATTACTCCATAAGATTCTTGTCCTTACTTCGAACCACAAACCGGACAGCCATTCAAAAAGACCATCTTCCACTGTCTTCAGAGGGCCCCAAACCAAATTAAAACAATTGATAATGTTCATCCAACCTTCATGACCAAACTCACAATGGAGAAAAAAGTGATTGATGGACTCTTCCCACTTGTAACAAAGGAGAAAAGGTGAAAAGCTCACAAATCTATTATATATTTTAAAATTTTAAGTGCCTATTAAGTACAATCCTGAAAGGTCAAAAAGTAGTTTAACCAAAAAAAACAATTTTTTTTAGCAGGGAATTAAGAGCAAAGATTTGAAGCAAGAAATTAGCAATCATGGGGATCTTTATTGCACCCAATTAAATAGAATAGTAAATTTATCCCATATAACGTAACTAAAAAAAATTGTGAAGATGAGATCCACCTGGAAGGAAAGAACCGTCCAATGCTAGCTCTAGGTTCCCATTTTCTTCTTCAAAGGGCTTATGAACTGTGACTAACTTCGTCCCATCACGAAAAGTTCCTTCAACCTACAATATCAATCTTTGGCATCATGCATGATGTTTAAAGATTTTGGGAGACTTTTATAGACAATTTGGAACCTGAATTTGTGGAAAACTTCAAAACAATACTTGGAAGTACAATACCTGCACAGAATCCACAAGATGTGGAACAGCCGGAAGAACTTGTCTCCTGTCATGAAGAAAGTTAATGAAAATTCTGCAGTTATTAATAAATGATGATTTAAAAGCAATACAATATTCAACAGTATCATAGCAAAACAAACTAAAAGAATTTCATCAAACCTTCCTAAGAGTTTTGGTCCCAATTCCATCAGTTCCGCCACGCTCCTATCACCATTGCGAGCAAACTCCAGAATCTATGGGGGAAATAATAATAGTAACAATTCTTTAGGATCAACCTGAACCCGTATGGCCGTATACTTACTAAAATGAAAAGGAACAAAAAAAAAAAAAGTCCAGGAATACTTCTGCAGACCTTTTTTAATATAATCTATCTAGTTTAGGAACAGTTCAACATGACTGAACACGCTGATTACGAACCTGTGTGGCAATAAGTGCTACAGCTTCAGCGTAATTCAGCCTCAAGCCACGCGCAAGACGCTTCTGTGCTAGAAATCCCGCATTATGCAGATTTAGTTTGTCCACCTCCTTTGGAGTCAGCTTCATTCTTTCCGCACGCCCGCAGCTCAAATTCCAAATCATAACAAAACAAAATTCGTTAGCAGAAACCTTAACGATCAAAATCAATCTCGATAAAGTCGAATCCATCTCTTAACCTCATTACGATTACCGACCCTACATTAATAGCTTAGATCGTGAAATTTTAACTACATCGATGTTTCGAAATGGAATAACATCAATTTCAATCCATATAAACTTATCAGAATTGTAAACTTACAATGTCGAAGAACGTCGCTCGTTCAATCTGTTTCAGAAGCAAAGCTCTGGAATGGCGCTCTCTTCGCGATTTTGAAGCGCGAGCTCGTTGATTCACGCAAGTGGAGCGAGACAACTACAGAAAGTGTTGTAGACTTGCACTAAAACAATTAGATACATTGGGCCTTTAATCGACCTTTTTATATTATTAATTGTCACATCAATTGGCACCTCCACCGATACTGCAAAGACTAACAATTATTTAATGGAATAAAATAAGAAGATTCTTATATTGAAAAGTTCAGATTCTCATTTGCAAGAGAAAATAATAATATAATAATACCATTAAATTTTATTTTTATTTTCACTTCGTAAATTTACATTTTTATCCTTCATTTTTCAATAATTTGGTCCTCAACGTTAACTTCTCTTTAAATTAGTTTCACTTGTTTTTTTATCCTTAACTTCCCCAAATAATGGTGCAAAGAGTATTCTCTTGGGACTTTCATTATCTTCCTTTAATCGAGGTTCGACTTTTTTAGAGTCTTAATTATTTTTTACTGCCTTCAAGTCGATGGATTAGGTTGGTTTCTCGTGGCTTTGCTTTGAACTTCCCCAAAATGTCTCACACTAATGGAGCCTTCGAGTCGATGGATTAGGTTGGTTTCTCATGGCTTTGCTTTAGACTTCTCCAAAATGTCTCACACTAATGAAGAGAGTATTCTCTTGAGACTTTCATCGCCTAAGAAGTCTTAGTCATTTTTTACTGAGGTCCTTTATTCCTCTGTGTTCTTTGTTCGACATTTTTTCTTTAGCTTCCTTTTTCTTTTGGAGTCTTTTGTCCTTTGCCCTTTGTTCGACATTTGAGGATTTACCAATCTATTGACACGACTCCCCCACAATAGTATGATATTGTCCACTTTGAGCATAAGCTCTCGTGGCTTTCCTTTGGCCTTTCCCGAAAGGCCTTAGTATTATTTAATTATAAACTCATGATCATTCCGTAAATTAGCCCGTGGGACTTCCATCATCCAACAAGAAAAATCTTTTGAAATTTCAGTTATTAACCCAAATAATTCGAATAGAGTTCATAATCCAACTCATCTCAACCCTTAATTTTCGGGGTGGAAATTGGGTTGAGTTATCTTATTTTTTTTAATTACTTCAAAAAAAAAACCTTATTTATCCTCCATATATATTATATTTGTAACTAAAATCTCATCAAATTTAAATATCGAACATTTATAAGTCACAACGCATCACTAACATCTTATTACAAACATCAACTACTTTCAATCGGTTGAAAAGTACGATAAATTTGAACTAGATTATAACCTTATTGTCGGAGTTGATTAGGTTTGACTCGACTAAAAAATATAAATCCATAAAATAATATTTTAACAAAAAAAAAAAAAATCCTTAAAACTACTAGCTGACACTTGTCGGAGAAGTCTCCTCTTTGTCAGCCCCCACCCACCGACGTTTCTCGTGGAAGTCGAACACGAAACGTCGTCGTTTGATTACGTCAAACCAAGCAACCATTGAAGCCTCAACTCTTCACCAAGCTACAGCTTCCACCGCAAGAAACTCCCCTCTCCCTCACCTTATAAAACCATCTCAAATTTGAACTTCAAAACCCCACAGAAAAAAAGGAACAAAAACGATGTCGTTTTCAAGGAACATGCCATCGACAACCTCAGTTTTCTCAGCTTACACATCCTTCGCAGCTTCAACAATGGTAGCTCGAACAATGATGTCGGAATCCCACACAATCATCTCCCAAATCATTCCCCAAAAACTCCGCGACCAAATCGCCTCCAAATTCAACGCCCTCTTCGGCTCCATCTCCTCCCAAATGGTTCTCGTCATCGAAGAGAACATTGGAATCGCCATTAACGAGCTTTACAGAGCTTCTGAAACCTACCTTTCCACAAAAATCCCCCCATCCATGAAGCACCTCAAGGCCTCCAAAGCTCCAGGCGACAACAACTTTACCTTCAAAATCAACAAAGGCGACGTCCTAATCGACGTCTTCGAAGGAATCGAAATCGCCTGGGAACTCATTTCCACTGAAAAACAGAGCACCAATTTCGACTTCGATACCTATACTCAAACATCCGAAACAATCGAAAAACGCCATTACCAAATCAGCTTCCACAAGAACCAAAGGTACGATGTTGTCCCTAACTAATTATGAAATAGGTTCGTAATTTCGAATTTCTACTCAGCTCTTTGTCAGACCTTTGTTTTAGACTTATTCAAAAGGCCTCGTATTTATGGGAGTGTATTCCTCACTTATAAATTCAGGATATTAAATTAGTACACTTCCTCCCAACCATCCTTAATAATCTTTCTCTCGAACGAGTACAGGGGCCTAAGAATCCTTATCGAACAAAGTGCACCATTTATTTGATACTTGACCTTCTATGCTCATAATTCTATTGACATGGCTAAGTTAAGGACATGACTTTAATACTATGATCCTACACTGAATTAGCCAACTTGTACTCCCTTCCAATGATCCTCAACATATATAATTATAAATATATATTTTTTTTTTTTCTGAGAAGTGGGTTGGTAGTATATTTCATGATTTAATCAGTAGTATATTTGGTATATTTTATCTTAATTTTTCGGATTTAGTTAGTAGCCTATGTTAAGGGTTTTTTGGGAGAGGAGTCCACGCCCCCTAATTAAAGGGGTTGATCATGAGTTTATAAGTAAGGAATACACGAACTAAGAAAGCATTCATTCTTAACTTCATTTTTTCAAAAAACTTCAATTGGTACACGCAAGAAATAGGACAATTCGACAGCCTTTTGCTCAATTTCTCATAGGATCAGATTCTGATTAGTACGAGTCAAGAGAATGGCCCTGTAGCCTCTGATTTCCATATAAAAGACACAACGTGCATAAATACTCTCTTTAACTTCTATTTTGATGGACATAACGTCTTTCATAAAGAATCAAAGGAAGATTCGACTATATTTTCCGGAAAACCCTCAACGAAAAATAGATACTATTCATTATTTTCTATCTAATCGATCATAACCGCTATCTAAATTCCACAAAATTGTGCATGAGACCTTTTAGGGAAGTCCAAAACAAAGTCGGTCGACAATATCATACCAAGATTAGTGATTCCTAAGCCTATATCTTAGTCCGTAGGATTTGGTTGATCTCATCTTTGTTTCTCATTTTTAACAAAAAGGAACGTGGTTGATCTCATCTTTGTTTCTCATTCTTAACAAAAGGGGCGTGGCGATGGACGCTTACCTTCACTGCATTACGGAGAGAGCAGTTGTTTGGGTATGGATGCGAAGGAGAAGAGGGAGTTAATGGAGGATTTGGACAGGTTTGTGAGGAGAAGGGAGTTTTACAAGAGGATTGGGAAGGCGTGGAAAAGAGGGTATCTTCTATATGGGCCACCGGGAACTGGGAAGTCGAGCTTGGTGGCGGCCATGGCGGAGTATCTGAAGTTCAATATTTATGATCTGGAGCTGACCAGTGTTCAGACCAACTCCGCGCTTAGGACCATGTTGTTATCCACTACTCATAGCTCCATCATTGTTATTGAAGATATTGATTGCAGCGCTGAGCTTCAGGATCGGAAAAATGGTGGATCTGACGGCGGTAACACCCAGGTGAGCCGTATTGATTCACACCAAACATCAAATTTTACTTCATACACAATCAAAATAGGCTGAATTAATAAAAAAAGAAAATTCTTAGATTTTATAAATTTTTAATAATACTTTTAAACCTGTACAAGTAAATTGTTTGTAATTTTATTTCAAAAATAATCTTTTAACCTATTTTAAAGTTACCTTTAATTATTATTTTTTTAAATTTATTAATATTCTTAGATTTTTATAAATGACATTTATAGATTAATAAAAATAGGCTAAATTAATAATAATAATATATATATATATATATATGTATATATATATATATTCTTGGATTTTATAAATTTTTAATAATACTTGTACACTTCAAAAAATATTTTAAAAATAAATGGTATTTTAAAATTACCTTTAAATTTTAAGAAAAATTATAAATATTCTTCCACTGTCGTAACTATGAATTTAAAAAAAAAATACCCATAAACTATTAGAAATATTATCAACACTATTAAGCATCAATTTATGGATGAAAATTATCGATATTCGTCTTGTTATCTCCAAATTTTTAATCTTTTTTTAATTTTACTTTTAAATTGCTCCAAATAGTTCCGTCCAGATATTAACCTAATTTTAAAAAAAAGAATTAAGAGAATTAATGAATATTTAAAAGCTCATAGTATTTTTTTTATTAAAACCCATTTAAAGTTTAAAATTGTTTTTTAAACAAATATTAACAGTTTTTTTAGTTTAAAAGTATTTTTGTTTTTTTAATAGATTATTAAACTATTAAAAATTTAATAGTAATTAGTAAATTTGAAATTAAAAAAAAAAAAAAACAGGGGAATTTTTGTAATTAGGCCAGAGATGAAGGGGCAATCAGCAAGACGATATAAATAGTATTGTTCTGTAAACGCAGTTGAGTTTATCTGGAGTACTAAACGCCATAGATGGGCTGTGGTCAAGCTGTGGGGACGCGAGAATAATAGTCTTCACAACAAACCACAAGGAGAAATTGGACCCGGCATTGTTGAGAGCAGGGCGCATGGACAAGCACGTGCACATGACTTACTTGACTCCTTCTGGCTTCCACACTCTGGCCTCAAACTATCTGCACATCACTCACCATCACCGTTTCAAACACATCCAAGACCTTATAACCGAGGTGGAGGTCACGCCGGCGGAAATTGCAGAACACCTCATGAAAACTGACGACGCTGACGTGGCACTTGAATCTGTCGTTGAATTCGTCAACGACAAGAAGAGGAAGAAGATGGGCAAAGAGTGTGGTTCTGAAGTGATTGAAAAGACAGGACAGATTCCCCAACAGGAACCCAGTGAGAAACAGAGACGCAAAAGAAGGCGAAAGAGACAGGGTCGATGATGATTACATGGTTTTTGTTCATAATTCGGTGTAATTTGTATAAATTATTCTAATTTTCTGGGATGGAATGGACTGTATTCTATTACGATGAACGCCAATAATGCTAGATTTTGCAAGCCTAGAGGTTTTTCGTATCCTCACAAACTTTCATAAATAAAGCTAACTTAACGAATTGATTTCAATCAAGAACGAGTTAGAAGGATGAATAACTATCAGATTTGGTCACACTTAGATTTGAAGACAACTCACTCCATAATTGGCTTGATTATGACTAATCCAATAAATCAATTTTAACATCAAATCAATTTTAACATCAAACTTAGAGAAAGGTCCGAAAGAAACACAACATCAAAGAGTTTCAAACATAAGGCTTTTGTATTCCACCTTTATTCCAAAATTGAATATTACATGCCTCTAAATAAGCTAAAAAAGATTATTTAAGCGTAGGTCAACTACGAGCTACAAACTATCAATAAAAGTCTTCAAATCACCTTGCATGCCTATAAAGAGACCAAAATGATAATTCAAACATATATAGCTACAAACTATCCAATAATATGAATAGTCTTAAATAATAGTTCAACTAAAAGACAAAAAGTCTTCTAATTGTGATATTTATTGTCACTTAATTCTGTTCTTTAACGGTCTAAATATCCTTTATTTTTACCATTAATACTCTTAAAACTAAAATGTATATATACTATTGAATTTTAACTAATACCTTATTTCAAAAATACACTTGAACAATCGAAAATAACATTGATACTCATAATCTTTTAATAAAAATAGATAACTATTAGTACATTTAAAAATTCTATTAAAGTCTTTAAAATTTTAGAAATATTTTTTTTTAGACAAAATAAGAGTATTGTTATTAATTTAAGCCAAGAGAAAAAAAAAACACATATAGTTTGTTTATATCATGTTTTAATACAAAAAAGGAAACAAAAAAATTAATTACAGAAAGCTATACAATTCTAGTCCTACTAGAAAAGGAAACCAAAGGAAGGATGATAGAGAGAGGATACAAAGGGGACTAGAAAGAAATATACATACTTACATATATATATATATATGGTACAGCAGAATATACAAGGATGATGGGCTCAACATTGGTAGAGTGAAAATCGTTTGCTCTTCGCAAAAAAGCTTAAAGCTTTCCCCATCTTTTTCTTCGACACTGATTTGCATAATGGCTTATAGTCTGGAGCAGCCATGGCTGCTACGTCGCTATTTCCATCTCGCTGCTGAATGGTATCGGCTGTGTCTTTTTGCCTCTGCTCCCTAAACAACATCAGAAGTTTTTGAGCTTTTATTTTCCCTCTTGAACTCCCATTTACTGTTACTGCCACCAATCCTGGAATCACTCCTTCTTGTAACACCATTTGACTGCATCTTTCACTCCCTCTACACAAAGTCAACAAACACGAGACAGCTTGCTCCTGCTCGGCACGTTCGCCGGCGTCCACGATTGCTGCCAACCCACTGATAAGCTCTGGAGCCGAAGTTATTTGTTCTATGCCCAACTGGCTTGAAGCTATGTTTATTAGGATAGCTAAAGAAGTCTCTGTCCACGTGCTGTCGCTCGGAGCTGCGATGAAGGATTGAAGTCCAGCGATAATACCAGCGGAGAGAAGAACAGGAATGATGGAGGGCGTGGTTGAAAGGTTATAGAGGGTATGAAGTGCATCGAGCTTGGTTTGGGATTCGCCGTTACGAGTAAGCAGCTGGATCAGGAAAGGAACGGCTCTACTTGAACTAATGATAGGTTTGGCATCTTCTAGGCAGGAAAGATTCAAATACAGAGCTGTTGCAGGTCCATGTAAATTGGCTTTCAAAATCATGTTCTCTAATAACGAGATTACACCCGCTGCAATCATCATTTCCCTGTTTCTGAAAGAAAAAGATCACAACTACGTCATTGGGCGGTTTAAGCCATCAATTCACAAGGGAGAAAGAGAGGGCCAGGGGTTCAACCAGCATCAAATAATCCAATAGTTCCTACCTATTTTATATCCTATGTCACTAACTGTGCAAGAACTATAACCAGACCCCATAATTAGTAGCAAGAAATATGAGAAGAAAATAATTGACATGCATGATGCAATCGAGATACGAGAACAAACATACACGTTTTTTTTCTTTTCCCCTGACCGAGAAAGATCCACAAAAACAAAGTCTCGTTCGCAGATTGGGTTAATATGAAGAGAAAATGTGCAGACAACTATCAATTCAAGGACATAAAATCCTAGTTTCCTTGGCACAATCAATTCAAGGACATGCTATCTCTTTCATCATGATTTCCTTGGCACAAATATTAAATATGCAGACAATTATCCAAATAAGATGCCAGATTGGCCACTATTCAGACTACCTCATGGCCGAAATGTACTTTCATTGTCAAAAGTAGGTCTAGATGAAGAGTACAGACCTGTTGTTGTTGACAGAAAGATTGAAGAGAGCCATGGCTCCACTTTCCTGAGCATCAGCGTTTTCTTCAATAAGAGCTAAAGTTAGGAATTCCATAAGTGCTTCAGCAAAGCCATTGGCTCCCATCAACATTCGAGCTTCATCATCATCCTTCAGTGCAAGTCTTATCTGCTCCACAACCCTACATTTTGTTCTCAAGTCTCCCTCTTCAGTCACTACTGTCATAAAATTTACACAACTCTCCAGTGTAATGAAATTAGACGACTCCTCCGTGCATGTATTATCATCTGCTTCATTTTCTTCATCAACTTTAATTGATCCACTTTCTTCCAAAGGAACTACCTTAACTTCCTTCAACGTGTGAGAGCCACCAACATTGTCCACAGATCTTGATGTTCCAGACTCAGAATCAGACAATGCAAGCCTCCAATAATTCAGATCAAGTGACGTTGGTGGACCATCAGGGATCGGAACACAGTTATGTTCACACCAATTAGCAATGAGACCCTTCACAGAATAATTAGGCGTCATAGACAGGTGGGAGAGCTTCTGTTGGGTCTTTGGGCAGGTTTTATGACCATCACTGAACCACTTTTCTATGCAGATCCTTTCATATGTTTGCCCAGAATCAATTATTACAGGGTCGTACATTAGCTGCAATGATATTGGACACCTCAACTCCTCGGGTGGAAGAGGCATCTTCCCTGATGTCCTATAATTTGGCTTGAAATTAAAGGAACTAAGCTTTGAAAGCTGCTGTTCAAAGGCTTGACCGTTTGCTGTAAGTCCATTGTCCTCAAGAGAACAGCGAACAGTAGGAGAACAAGGAGTTGATCCACCCTGTGAGTCGGTGTCATCCAATACCTCACTTCTAAATAACTTAGAATACTTCCTCATCAGATGCAAAAGATAAGCTACAATTGATTCCTTTCGCTTGTCTTCTTCTAAGCGAGCTCGTTCTACAAGTCTCTTAAGAGCTCTCCTCTCTGTGAGGGCTGCTTTGGATGAGGTAATTCCAAGTTTCGTGGCAGCCATATGAAAATGCTCTAGCTCATTGTGGCCATTGGAATCATCAAATTTTCTTTCTTGCAAGAGTAGTGCAATGATATCATCACCAACCTGTTTCTCGAGTGGATCGAGTAAGAAAACAGTGTTCTTGAGTTCGTTCACTATTGGCTGAATCTGGAAAAAGTAACATTAACATAAGCCATTGATGATACCATACATTTGCAGTCAAACAAAACACTAGATAGTTAGTTATGGACATACTAAAATCCATCTATAAGCCTATTGAGTCTTTTTTAGCACATTCCAAATGCAAGAGATCGAAGTGTGCAAGATTCTAGACGTCATTGAGTTCATTACGTAATCGAATAAGTGAAGAATGAATAACTAATTAAGATTACTTTCCTTTTAAAATCAAAATCATGAACTTTCACTATGCTGCTTCCAAAACTCTGCCCGATGAAAGGGGATAAATACAGCATTCCAATCATCAATTCAGGAGACAGGTTCAGTTAAAAGCATGACAAAAGAAAGGAAAAGAAGAAATAAAACAAAACAATTTTCACCTGAAATCCAATTGATTGTGAGACAATATCTTCAACGCAGATAAGACTAGCTTCAAGAGAACATCTTGCCTTCTCAAATTTGGCTAGAACAGCATCTCCAGTTATAGCCTGTCATACAAATGCAAACCCACTAGCATTAGTGACTTTCAGAAGAAGAAAAAGGAAGTAGAGCATAATGGTTGTATACATTGGTTGGCTACTCGTGATGAAATCTAAAGTTGTATAAGAAAATTGTTGGAAAAATGATCATTGTTGTCCTACCAAGTAGAGTTTACTGGACTCCGAGCAATGCCGAAGAGTATTCTTGGCCTTCTCAAGAGCAACATGTAACGAACATAAAGCCTGAATACCAGTTTTGCTCCTAGGTCGTGCTGCTTCCAAGGAAGGGAAAATTGACATAACTTGACCATAAATTGCAGCGAGCTTCTTGTACATTTCTCCATGCAACTGCAAGATGTGAGAAAAAAATTAATTCATACCAAGGAAAGATAACATGGCATCCAGTAAAAACAGATATCTCTAGACTAAAGTAGTTTGACTGATTGTAAATACTTAAACGTCCGTAAAATCCAATATAAACATACTACAACTTAAGAATTCAATCTATTAACAGATAACTTTTACAAGGAAACTTGACTCCTCACATATCCCAGCACCCCAAATCACAGCCAAGCAAACAGACAAAGGAGTAAAACTTCCAACAAAATCCAACACTATATATTGATATCACTGCTTTTCCTTTACATCAATCTAAGAAAGCAGTGTCATGTACTTCGGTCATGCCATTAAAAATTACATACGCAGTTTGATTTCTCAAATAATTTTGAGTTAACAAAAAGTTCTTCATTAGTAATTTGAAAACTTCTCAGTATCAAATGAAAATAGTTACTTCCTAAACAAAAAGCCTTCAGTTCATAACTTCTGTGAGTTGAACAAAGAAACACTTGATAGGAAATCTTCTGGAACTGATATGCAGAACAGACGCATCAAAGTTCGTTTTCTTTCATGTTTTTCTATTTTAATAAGAAACCTGGTTATATATTGATGAACCAAAAGAAAACAGGCAAAGGGCAGGGGAAGAGAGCACCCACCCCTCCCTCCCATGAAGCTAGTTACAACGGCATATTCATTCACAACCATCTGGGAAGAAACAGAAAATAGCTTTCAGCTCATACCTTGGCATCACCGGCAGCAAAAAATATTTCTTCAACCTCCGGAACATCCATGGTTTGATCATCAAGGAAAATCTATGTCATCTGAGTTGCCAAAAAGATGAAACTGTGAATAAAATGGAGAAAAAAAAAAAGGCAGCTGAAACTTCAATTAACAAGTAATTAGCAAGTTCCTGTTTGAGAGTTTTTAAAAAATTACATTACACTGCAAATATTCAAAAATTAAAATATATCCTTAAATGTCCATTAAAGAGTTTTGCAGGAAAAACCAATTAAATCTTACATCAACCTTCAGTTGTTGAATATACTCATGGTTCCTCAACTCAAACCAAGTAATCATACTACGCCCACTTAGATGTTGACAGACGTCTATTCGTATTCCCATTTAAATCCCAAACATTCGAATTGCTTCCAATTTCTTCCCGTCTCCCTTCCGTGGAAATAATTTCTTAAACAATTTGAAAACGACACTCTAACCGGAGATTCCAAGCGGAAATAATCCAGAAAAAAGAACCCGTTGCAGCCAACTGGCCTTCCACTTTCAGAAAGATTCGAGAAACGAACAATCATATATCCGTACAACCGAACAGCTCAATCAACAAAAACGAGTGAAGAATCACTAGCAACGATGACAAATTCAAAGGGAGACAGATTTGAGATTGAAAATTACCAGAAGAGAAGAAGGGCAGGCAGAATCGACCAAGGAGGCTTCATAAAACAGCAATAGAGAAACTCGGAGGAATCAAACAGAAGCTCAAACGCTGCTGAATCTTCTGTAGACTTTCATCTCCTTACAGTTGATGCATCAAATCGGAGATCGAAACTCTTGAGAGAGAGTTATTCGAAAGCGCAATATCAACTCAACAGATTTGAGAGGAGAGAGATGGGCGTGAGTGGCAAGTGACTATTATTGTCATGGAAAATGGTTTTAATTTTTAAATCCCAATTTATTTATGAGCAGGCTCAAATAAATTAGGGTTTTTTTAAAAAGAAAATTCCTCTTTTACCCTTTCCGATGTGGCAGCCTGTTGGTGATGGGGATAACTCTCTAGTATTTTAAACCTATCGCGTCGATTGGGTCTCGGATCTTTGAGATTTTAAATTAATTAATTAATTTAAAAAAAAAAACACCCCCTCCCGCGGATATAGTTCTCTTTAGGCTTCCCCTCAAGGCTTTAAAACCCGTCGGCTAAGAGAAGGTTTCCACACCCTTATAAATGATGGTTTATTCTCCTCCCCAACCAATGTGGGACATCACAATCCACTCCCTTCATGCCCAGCATCCTCTTTCCTTCCTCCAATCGACGTGGGACTGCCCCCAAATCCACCTCCCTTTGGGGCCCAGCGGCCTTACTGACACACCGCCTCGTGTCTACTCCCCTTCGGATAACAGCAATAAGGCTAGCACATCGTTCAGTGTCTGACTTTGATACCATTTGTAATGCCCCAGATCCACCGCTAGCCGATATTGTCCTCTTTGGGCTTTCCCTTTCGAGCTTCCCCTCAAAGCTTTAAAACGCTTTCTACTAGAGGAAGGTTTCCACATCTTTATAAATGGTGGTTCGTTTTATGCATCAGTCTAATATTTTCTAATAATAATTCCACTTAATATAATTTATACTCGGAATACATTGATAACTAAGAACCCTTAGACGACTAAAATACAAGGAATTTTAATTTTTTATAGACTCAGTTACAATTTAATATGGTATAAAAAATGGGGTCGTTAGGTTTAAACGTGCATTATGATACGTTATATTTTTAATAAAATATTATATTTAAAAAAAATCAGGATTTGTTAAATTTTTTAATTTGGATATTGATATTAGAATTTATAGCTTAGTAATTAACTAATTTAGACACCGAGAAAACACATAGGGATGAAAAACATAAAAATATTTTGAAAATTATTTAAAAAAACATATTTAAAGTATTTTCGTTGATATTTTATTATATAGATAAATTGATTAAAATTTTATTTTTAAAATATATTCAAACTATTATCTATGTGCTGTCTTAATGGAATGACAACAATTTTCTCAGTGAACAGTGGGAAGTGTGCCTTTTTTCGTTTAAAGTTGAAATTATTCAATAGAGAATAATTATTTTCCACGTGGATCGTAGGACCAATTTGTGCTTAAACTGTAACCTTTTATTGTGCCATTTTTTTTTTATAAATAATAATAACAAATAAGATTTTTAATTTAATTTAATATTTGTAGTTCATGCATTAATAATTAAATCGATTAAGAATTTATTAATAAATTATTAAAATATATTTACATTAATCTTTTTTATTTGAATATTATTGTTATTACTTAATCAAATTTGATAAAAATTAATTTTATATGACTAAATTTAAATTTATTGAAATTATGAGAACCACGCGGAGAAATTATATTAACTAAAAGAATGATACTTTAACTTTAAAAAGTATAAATTACTTTAATTTTTTTTCAATAAAAGTATTTTTAATTAATCTATGTAACCAAGAGCAGTTTGAACCCCACCTCCACACATTTACCTTCTATTTATAATTGTGACTTTTAATGAAAAAAAAATACATTTTTTATATTATTAATTTCTTATAATTTATTTCGAGAAAAAGTGAATATAAATTTTCATCGATTGGGTTGAGACGTCTTTTTAGAACCAACTTAAATTTATTGAGTTGGATTGTTTCGAGATGTTTATTCAATTTTTTTAATAAAAATTAAAAGTTAGTTCGTAAATTATCTATATATATTTATTTCAAAACATTTAATTAAAATTTAAAAATAGTTTAAAATCATTTTTAAGAGTATTAGAGAACAAATATATCTGTCTAAACTCACGGCTAGTAAATATTGTCCATCGTGATCCATTACGTATCGTCGCCAGTCTTACTTTTTAAAATGCGTATGCTTAAGAGCGGTTTTCACACTGTTATATTGAATATTTTGTTCCTCTTTCCATCTATCGTGGGGTCTCACTGAGAATGTTTGCCTAATCCACTGCACCTAAATAGTGTGTGAAAGTTCTATGTTTATAATTAAATAAATTACAAAGATATAGAAATAATAATAAATTGAAATAACAATATATGGAAACATACTTACGGTAATAAGACAAATATGTCTACTTATTTTATTATAGACAAATAGGTAGATATTTGTCTATAATAAAATATTAAATATGTTAAATAATAAATATAGTGGATTAAGCAGCGAATTGGTTCAATTAAATTCAATAGAGTTTCAAAGGAAACATAAGCGAATTAAATTTATAACATATATATATATATATATATTTTATAAAGTTAAAATTAATTACAATATATAACTTTTGTAATTATAGATTTTTCTGATAAAAATGGAGTTTTCAAGACAGTGGCTGAAACTTTGGCATGTCGGCTACTAGATCCGTTAATAGCGTGGTCAAGTTGACCAAAAAGGAAAAGGAAAATCTATTCGTTAAATTTTGAAACCAAAATAATAATTAATTTAAATAAAGTAAACTCATGATTCCGTCATTTTATATTAATTTCCAAGGTGGACTCCTTTTTCCATCTGTGTCCACGTTGTCAACGAGTAATTCCCGGAGATATCGTCTCGTCGTCACCACGTGGCTTTACACGTCTGATTATTTTATATATTTTTTAATCCCTATAACGTGTTGAATTATTTCGTTGTCTCATAAAGGCTCGCCTGAATTTCCTAAAGAAA
This sequence comes from Cucurbita moschata, assembly GCF_002738365.1. Lineage (NCBI taxonomy): Eukaryota > Viridiplantae > Streptophyta > Magnoliopsida > Cucurbitales > Cucurbitaceae > Cucurbita > Cucurbita moschata. Next base: position 3,947,149 of record NW_019268537.1, read on the forward strand.
ATATCTCTTCTTACGTCATAATAAAGCCCACGCGTCCTTTGCACAGACAATGAAAGAAATAAAACCATACACGTGGTTTACCAATGACGTGGCTACAAGGTGTGCAGAAAATTTATAATATTTCATGGTTTTAATAATTTGAGAAGACTTCTAAAATAAAATAAAATAAATAATCACAAAATTACGTGTAAAATGTAGAAATTAAATGACTGCAATATTATAGTATTAAAAAAATTTGTTTCCTAATTTTTATAGATTTAAAAAATAAATAAACAATTATAATTACCATAGTGTCCAATAAATAGTTATTAAATTTGAATACAATTTATAAATTTACTTTTAAAAAAATTGTTAGATAAAAATTTAAATTTGTATCTAAAATATAATTTATTATTACAAATTTTAAATTTATTAATAATCTATTTGATATTAAAATAATAGTTTAAAGACATGTTAGTATTAGTAATTTTTAAAAGGTGCTTTAACAAAATAATAATAAATTTTTTAATAATTGGGTGCGAAAATTCACGTTGAAATATACCTTATGATATAATTAAATAAAATCTAAAATATATTAAAAAATTAATAATTCTATCATTTTCTGAGTTCGATTAAACGTCATCGTTTGTTGGTGTATCAAAATAATGAATTAATTTTTAGAAATTTATCCTTTTAAAATGGAGTGTGGTATAAAAAAAAGATTGACTAACTAATTTATTTGTTTGTTTTTAGCAGTTGTGACTTTACCTACTCAATTTATAAACTCAATTCATAATAGACTTAACTATTACCTTTCAATTTAATTTTTACCAAATTCATTTTACTACCAATAGTAAAAATTTAAACATTTTAACCGTTGAGATAAATGTTGTATGACAGTGCAAAATGGCTTCAATTATTTATTGCTAAAAAACTTAAATTACAAGGAATTTTCTTTTTATCTCCAATTATTTTATATATAGGTCAATTAATAATATAATAAAATGTGTGAATTTTAATGAAGATAAAACTATTTAATGTTTTTTTTTTAAGTTCACCATCGTATATAACTTAGTCACTGGTCTAGAATATGATCTCATCCAATTGAATCCTTGACCTTTTAGCAACTACATACTGTGAACGGCGAAAAGAGAATATGAAAGATTTGTTGAGAAAATGAAATTTCATGTACTTGCTCGACATGACTTCGATATCTTCATATAATTCATTGGATGAATTATGGATTGGGTCATAATAAACTCATATTTTAATTAAAAGAAAAATAAAATAATTTTAATAAAATGGTGAACGTGGGCTAGAATTGACTTATAAGCATTTAATTTGGATCCACGGCCGATGTTCCATAAGGATTATTTTTTAGTGGATACCACTGCCCCTCCACGCTCAAACCTTATGTTTTAATCTACATAAAGATATCCATAAGCCGAGATGGGGACAGAGATTTGTTTCTCATTTACACTCTATTTTTTTCATTATATATTTCTACGAAATTATACATTTATTTTTGTGGGAACGAGAATGAAAATTCTTAGCACATAAGTCCTAGGATAAGGTTCCAAAATTTATTTCAGTTTATTATTATTAAAAATAGTTATTTTAAAGAATTATTGTAATGTGTAAATTTTATTTTTTAATGATTAATTAGGAGTTGAACCAACATGTTTTAAATTTTTGTTTCACGTATAATAATAAATAAATTATAAAATTAATATATATTTAATTGTAATGACAAATTTGGATAACATAATTTTTAAATATCATAAAAGTATCTCAAACGGTTAGTTCTGTTTATTAATAAATTAATAATTAAATGAATGACAATGGTAAAACAAAATAATTCAAATAACATAAATAAATTAAAAATTCAATAAAAAATATTTTAAAAAATTAAACAAATAAAAGCAAGACATTAAATACGACGAAGGACATAAAAATCGATTGAAACATAAAATTTAGAGAATATAGTCTCATAAATTCACAAGGGTAAAACGGTAACTGCACATGAACTAAAAGTTTAAAAAGGAGTCGAGAAATACTGATTTTTTCAAAGAAGGCGCCATTTTTTACAATAACCCTCGTTTAGTTCACTTCATTGTTCGTCGTCCTCGATATACGCCTGCAATCGTCTCTGCATCATCCTTTAAACGGTATCGTCGAAATCTTGTTCGCTAATCGACTTGTATTTTTCAGTTATCTTCTTCAAATAATGGCGATTGCCGAAAGTTTTGTTGTATTTCATTATGATCATTTCCTTTATTGAATCACGTTACAAATATGATTTGTAGCAATAGTTGTGGAATCAGTTTGGTTACTGAGACGATGCAGAAAGAGGATGAGATTGTTAGCTGAGACTCTGATTTTTGGGTTTATTACTATGTGTACAGTTTTCGCCTTCGTTGTTTATAATTGATCGCCCGATGGCGACAGAGGAGCTTTCTTCTTGTGTGTGCTATATTCAGTTGTGCTTGTTAATAACAAATGTTTTATTTGGATTTTTGTTGTTTATTTTCCACAAGATCTTGATAATGAAGATGGACACTACTGGTCAGGAATCAGCCACTTTTTTCGGTGACGTCTTTTGATATTCCAAATTCTGTGCTTATGTGAGTGAACATGTGTAACACCCGAGCTTAGGAGGTATCAATGACTCTTGCTTTCCTTCCTAAGATTCATATACATGTAGGTCATGAGATGAGATTTTATTGTAGGCCATGGAGACCGATCAAGTCGATGAAGAAAGAAATTAGGCTCGGGATAGTTGTAATATTAAAAAAAAGTAGAAGCCAATATTAGAGGAAAAACGGTCATTTTGCACCTACTCCTATTTGAGGGGTCTGATTAGCTGGGACATAACAAGAAAGAGAGAAAGGAAAGAGGAGAACGAAGTCTTTCTTATAAAGGTGTGGAAACTTCTCCTTAGCGGACGTGTTTTAAAACCGTAAGGGGAAGACCAGAAAAAAAAATTCAGAGAGGATGATAACTATTAGCGGTGGGTTTGGACGGTTACCGAAAGGAAAATCTAGAAAGGACCCCACCTAATAATTTTGGCAATTAGTTAAGGGGCGGTGTGATGGAGAAATACTTGAGTGCATCTTGGGTTCAACTCATTTTTTTGTAGCCAAATCCACCCACATTTGAAAAAACAAAATATATTTTAAACAAAAAAAAAGAGTTTATCATGTGGCAAACTGTGGTTAGACAACGGAGTGAGCTGCAAAAAGATGGGTGCAGTTCAGGTTGCACTCGAAGTATATTTCAGGTGCGCCTGGCGTAGAGGAGAGGTTGCAAATGGAGAAAGTTAACTGTAATTTTAGTTAAAAAAAGATACTTGATAGGGGACCGTCTCGAACAAGGTTAGTTTTTGGATTCCTATTGATTCCTATTGATTCCAAGCTGTCCTTTTCTCTTATAAACAATTAGAAAGGTCTGGTCCACTTTGTTTTAATTGAAGGAATTGGAACTGAAGATTTTGGACAATTAACTCTCTTGATAGTTAACCAAACAAACTCCTGATATCTTTTCGGACCGCATAAACTAGTTGGTAACCATTCCGTTTTGATTTTGCCATTCCAAGAATCCCCTTGGTCTTCCTCCTGAAAAATCGGTTAGCCGAGTGTTTGGGTGGATTCGTGTGTTCTCCATGGTAAACCATGTTGAGGATCGTTGGGAGGGAGTCCCACATTCGCTAATTAAGAGAATGATCATGGGTTTATAAGTAAATATGAGGCCTTTTGGGGAAGTCCAAAAACAAAACCATTAGAGATTATGTTCAATACTATTGTGGAGATCCATGATTCCTAAATACCTTATGGGATTGCAGCTTGGATTGTATTATTTGCATTATTTGACAGTGAAGGAGGAGAATTGAAAGGAACTCGAATGTCAGTTGAATCTGGTTCACCTTATGTGCATGGTGTCCTGGACAATGGGTATTCATCTTTGCTTTTACTTGTCCTTCATCTTCATCGAAATAGAAACTTGTAACCCAACATCATTGGTACAAAAATCTTAGCATACCCCTGAAAAAGTTAGAGAAATTTACTTTTTAACACACTGCTATGCTTCATTCCTTCATGTACAATTAGTAATTCTTGACTATGCCAAACTTCAATTTGGAGTTGAGGTATTCTGATTTCCAACGTGTCTGCAGCTACCGGTACGATTTATCAGTTGAAGAAGCTGCTGAACTGTCTAGAAGAGCAATTTATCATGCAACATTCTGAGACGAGGTCAGTAACAGAGTTGCTATTGGTATCTCCTGATTACCTCTCCTTATCATGTCGATATGCATATCGTATATCCATTTCCCGTTTCTAAGCATAGTTTCATCTGAAATTGGGTTTTTGTTCAGTTTTGTTAGATCCATATTTGTTTGAGAGGGAAACGAAACATTGTTTTATAAGGGTGTGGAAACCTCTCCCTAAAATTTTGAGAGGAAGCCCGAAAGGGAAAGTCCAAAGAAGACAATATCTATTAGTGGTGAGCTTGAGATATTATAAATAGTAAAATCTCACGTTGGTTGGAGAGGGAACAAAACATTTTTTATAAGGGTGTCGAACCTCTCCCTAATAGACGCGATTTAAAACGTTGAGGGAAAGTTTGTAACGGCCCAGATCCACCGCTAGCAGATATTGTCCTCTTTGGGCTTTCCCTTTCGGGCTTCTCCTCAAGGCTTTAAAACGAGTCTGCTAGGGGAAGGTTTCCACACCCTTATGCTTTCCCTTTCGGGCTTCCCCTCAAGGCTTTAAAACGCGTTTGCTAGGGGAAGGTTTCCACACTCTTATAAATGGTAGTTTGTTCTCCTCCCCAACCAATGTGGGATATCACAAAGTCTATAAGGAAAAGTCCAAAGAGGACAATATATGCGAGGGGTGGAATTAGCTAATTGTACTCCGTATTTACTATTGAGTTCATGTTCAAATGAATTAACTAACAAATAAATAAACACACCACTGTATGGTCTCATTTTAAAGCAAGACAAAATTTCAACATAGAGTTGCCTATTCAACAAATTATTCCTTCGATTTCTTTCTTGAACTACACTTCCAGCTTTACTATGCAACAGTCTAACCTGACACACTAACATAAACTATAATATTTTTATTATAAAAAAAATATCATTATTCTTAAAAATATTATTCAGAACATGTAGAATATTAAAATAATAATAATAAATTCCTGAGTCAATGTTACTCCATGTTGGCTGGTATTATGTTTATTCCATCCCCTAATCATTCTGGCATATGCACAACTTAGGAAAGTATGATCTGAGAGATAAATTCCAAATCATTTTCTTATTCTTTGGACCTACATTTATATGAAAATGCAATAATTAAGCTAGCTTGCTATTGAAAATGTATTCAGTAATTAAAAATTTAAGAATGTAGCAGTTTTTTGCTTGAAAATTTGAATCCAACAGTTCATTTGATCTCTTTTATTTGGTGATGACTGTTGATCTCATTGTGCAATGCAGATTGGGAATTTGAGCTTATTTGGTTAAATTGTAGGACATAGACTTGTATAGTATATCACATCATTGTTTGAGATTTAATATGATCCCTTGGACCCCAAGCTATTAATTCTTATTTTACAGCTGTCTTCACTTTTTAGCCTCAGGAACAATCATTTTATCGTACTGTTGAGGTATGGAGGACTCATAAAATAGGGACTTCCAGGTAAATTGCTTGAACAACTTTGGCCAAATTGAAAGTTTAGACTTATTGATTAATTTTGCAAGGATTCATAACTACTGTTTACCTAGCCAACATTTAGATTTAGCTCTACCCAAACTTTTTACCCTAGCATTCCTCGCTTGTCCGATTCTTGTTGAGCAATTTGTGGATGTCAAACAGACCTTCCCTTCATTAGAAAGATCCACTTGTCTCGAAATGACCTAGCCCAATAGAGAAGTTCCAATTCATTCTCAAGGGCGCCATATTCTAGGAGCCCAAACTATGTGATTGAATAAATCCTCCTCTATCTGTTGCGGGGCAAGGACTCCTCCTCCTTCCCCTTCTTCAAACTTCAATTCGTATTATTCATAGAGAAATCTCAACAATAGAACAAGATCCATTTTGTATCATATCTAAGAGATTCCTAGATTCGGACCGAAGAAACAATGTCACTCGATCATTACCAAATCAACTGCCATCTTTTTTTGTCCGTGAGGATCCCAATCCCAATAGAGCACCTTTTACTTCTAATAGGCCATGAACTAGATCAAAATCATTTTCAACGAGTCCATTTAATGCGACCAATTTACCCTATTTTAGAATGGATACACAACTTCTTTTTTTGCAATGTTGATAATGACCCATATTTTAGATGATATTGCATAGCTTGAATCATTATTTAAAATAGTTGAGGAAGTGTTGAATAAATGGTATTACTATGTTGGATAAAAGGAATTACGAGTGTTTATATGATTTGGGGAATGCCCCATTAAGGAGTATATAGAAGTTTTTATGTAAAATCACATGCATGCTGACCAGCCTCTTATAAATGAAAGAAGAAAGACATGGATAATAAATTACATCAATTGTAGACCCAACCTTTCCAACTACTCCAACAATAATCATTAAACCTTAGATTAAGCAATACCCAAGGTAAAAATTAAACTTCTAATTCTACCTTCTATATTATTTTATTACCCCTAAATCTGTTGCTTGTTTTTGTATGTTAGGTTGAACTAAATTATTATTCTTCAATGTTGCTATGTATTGGATTTGAAAATGTCTGTTTATATTTGATCCTCTTTTGTTGTAAAACTGTAATAATTTGTTACCGCTGTGGCAATAATAGTTTCATTAATTAAATTATGTGAATGATTGATTAATAGGTGAGCTTCAGAAACAATTAAAGACATATTCCGAATAATTACAGTTATTAATTAATTATTATTGTTATTATTTTGTTCATGAACTTGTGGAATAAGGAGACTCGAACATTTGTCGTGGCATTTGTTTATTACTAAATGAAGTAGGGCATTTTGGATGTAATTTTGAAATGGTTAATATCACTTTCATACCATCAAAATCAGGTTTGAAGGGTTAAAACTAGGTCTTTAGGTGATATTGGGTTTAACCGTGGCAAAATCACTATAAAGCATGTTTTAAGCACTATTTAAAGTTTTTAATCCGTGTTTAGTACGTATTTAAGATTTAAAAATTCAAACAGCGAGAAATCGAATATGTAGTAGTTCAAGCCTACTATTAGTTGATGTTGTCTTCTTTGAGTCTCCCTTCGAGGTGATTGGGAGAGGTTTCCATAATATTTTATTTTTCCTCCAATTGACGTGGGATTTGATAATCCACCCTCATTTGGGGCTTAGCGTCCCTTGTTGGCACACCAATTGGTGTCCTCCCGCGTCGAGGCTTAGCATTTTCGCTGGCACACCGTTTGGTGTCGGGCTTTGATACCATTCTTAACAACTTAAGCTTATCTGTATCAGAAATTGTCTTTTTGAATTTTTCTTTTCAAACTTCCCCTTAAAATTTTAAAACACCTCTCTCAGAGAGAGGTTTTCATATCCTTATAAAAAATATTTCGTTCTCCCCACAATTGATGTGGGATTTCACAATCCACTCTCATCCAGGGCTCAGCGTCCTTATTGGCATAGCATGACCCATTTCTAACAACTAAAGCTCACATCTAGCAAATATTGTATTTTTTGAATTTTTCTTTCAAACTTCTCCTTACAATTTTAAAACAAATATTGTCTCTTTGAATTTTTCTTTTAAACTTCTCCTTACAATTTTAAAACACGGCTGGTTAGGCAGAAGTTTCTATACCCTTATAAAGAATATTTTGTTCCCTCAAACGGTGAATACATATATTTAATTTAGTTAATAATATAAAAAAGAGATAAGATATTAGAATAAGGTGAGTAGAGGGTATAAAATAGATCATATTTGTTTGTTATTTAGCTTCTAAGCATGATTTCATGATTGTGAATAAGATACAATCATCCTCTACATCTTCCCACTCAACCATATCATAATGCATTTAACACTAGTGCTTCTTTTTTATATATATATATATATAACAAATGGCCCACACGAGAGGCTGCAATTAAAGGTCTGAAATGGAGGAGTGATTGTGGAACGTTAGATATTTATTATTGTTAGCTGAAGAATAATGATTGCCTTTAATAGATGGTTGATTCTCATGTTGTCTATTTTCTTACTGTGCTCACTCACGTACCTGATTATTTTTTTTATTTTGATCATCTTTTAATTTCATCTATATATTTCTAGAGTGATTCCATTTTCTAGAAAATTAATATTTATATTAGCTACATCCCTGTCTACATAGATTCTTCATAAATTTAGTTAAATGATAATAAATTGATAAATGTTTTCAAATTATTAATGCATGCAATAAATCCACCCTTGGGAATTTAAATAAATCCCATTCCAAGATCCCCCATCCATATTTGTAGATAATTACTTTATTTTTAGTTTGAATGCTATTTGATAAACAATAAAATTAAATAATAATTAACCAAGTTATTGACAGATAAAAATATCTGGAAGATCATGATTTTATAAGGGAGGAATACTATCATCATTGGTATGAGGCCTTTTAGGGAAAACTCAAAACAAAGGTACGAGAGCTTATGCTCAAAGTGGACAATATCATATCATTATGAGAGTCGTGATTTCTAACAAAAAAAAAAAAAACTGAACGGATAACCATAGTAGAAAGATAAGGCAAAGCCATATTTCCAACAAAATTTACCATTAATTAATGGTTGTTAGAGTTTATTAGGACAAAGAAACATCCAACATTATGCCCAAAGATAATGATAAAAAGACCGACATTCATAAAGCATCTCTCCCCCCTTTGCTTTTCTTCTACTTCCCTTAATCCTTTTTGTTCAAAAAGATCGTCTCCTTTTCTTTTATAATATTTATTTTAGGCCAAACTGTAATTAAATTTGTCAGAAATTCATCCATGATTTTAATAATTTGCATATTTACTATAATTTTATTTTTTATTATAATTTATTTTTTATGCAAATTTTAATTAGATGTTTGAAAATAAATAAATAGATATGGTTGAAAATTGTTGGGATGGAGTGATTTGGTAATTTTGGGAATAATCATAAGTTTATAAGTAAGGAATACATCTCCATTGTTACAAGGCTTTTTAGGAAAGCCCAAAACAAAGTTATGAGAGCTTATGCTCAAAGTGGACAATATCGTACCATTGTTGAGAGTCGTGATTTCTAACATGGTATTAGAGTCATACCCTTAACTTAGCCATGTTAATAAAATCCTCAAATGTCGAATAAAGAAGTTGTGAGCCTCGAAAGTGTAGTCAAAAGTGACTGAAGTGTTGAACAATGAGTGTATTTTATTCGAGGACTCCAGGTTGTTGAGGATTGTTGGGAGGAGGGAGTCCCACATTAGCTAATTTCATGAATGATCATGGGTTTACAAGTAAGGAATACATCTTCATTAGTACGAGATTTTTTGGAGACAATATCATACCATTGTGGAGATTCGTGATTCCAACCGAAATTAATATAATTTAATATTTGATTGTTTGATTGAGGGTAAAACATTTACAATACAATTTAAAAAATAAAATTGAAAAGTATTTGGTAAATTGACATTTTTTTGGATTAAAATATTTTTATTATTTTCCGTAATTTAAAAGTTAATTTTATTAATTAATTAAAATTAGGTTGAAATGAAATGATAGAGATGAAAAGAGTAATTTTCAGCGTTAGTTTATCCTCTTGTTTATTTGTAGATGGCGGGAGGAAGATGGCAGCCATCAAAATCGCTCTCACTCTCTCTCTCTCTCTCCTTTAATAGACAGCCATAGCCTACCACCTCTCCTCTTCCTCAACAACATTTCTAGTTTTCTCTTCTTCACTCTACTACTCAACCTCCACTCTCATCGCATTTCGATTCCTCTTTTTCTGGTTATTGCTTCCTCCGCCGCCGGTCGCCGTTGCTGCCTCTTTCTAGAGGGAGAACGACAGTGGTGATGATGGAGAAGAATCTGCTGTTTCTTGTCCTCGATTTGGTTTTGTTTTTTCACTTTCAGGTCTCTTTTAGGGCATTTTCCCTCTCGCCGGACGGTCTCTCGCTTCTCTCTCTCAAGTCGGCGGTCGACCAGTCGCCTGATTCCTCTGTTTTCTCCGATTGGAACGAGGATGACTCGACGCCTTGCCGATGGTCTGGCATTTCTTGTATGAATGTTTCTGGCGACTCGCGTGTCGTTGGGATTGCTCTCTCTGGTAAGAATCTCCATGGCTATATTCCTTCTGAGCTTGGGTCGCTTGTCTATCTCCGGCGATTGAACCTCCATAACAATAATTTCTACGGCTCCATACCTGAGCAGTTGTTTAATGCTACCTCATTGCATAGCTTATTTCTCTATAGCAATAATCTATCTGGTTCTTTTCCCCCTTCGATCTGCAACATCCCGAGGCTTCAGAACCTCGATCTCTCCAATAATTCTCTCGCCGGACCAATTCCCGACGAATTGAAGAATTGTAAACAGTTGCAGCATTTAATACTCGCCAGAAATCAATTTGACGGAGAAATCCCGTCTGGTATGTGGTCAAGGATGGATAATTTACTTCAACTCGATCTCTCATCCAACGATTTCAGTGGATCGATTCCGGAGGATTTGGGGGAACTGAAGACACTTACCGGTACGCTGAACCTGTCCTTCAATCATTTATCGGGTAAAATTCCGAAGACTCTTGGAGATTTGCCGGTGACGGTGAGTTTCGACCTTCGGAGCAACAATCTGAGCGGAAGCATACCACAGACGGGTTCCTTCGCGAATCAGGGACCGACTGCATTTCTCAATAATCCCGACTTGTGCGGATTTCCTCTTCAGAAATCTTGTGGGAATTCAGAACGTGGCTCACCGGGTAATCCGGATTCGAAGCCATCTTACATTGCTCCTAGAAAAGGATTGAGCGCCGGACTAATCATTCTCATCTCAGCCGCCGACGCCGCCGGAGTAGCGTTTATCGGTCTGATAATAGTATACATATATTGGCGAAGGAAGGACGATTCGAACGGCTGTAGCTGTACGGCCAAAAGAAAATTCGGTGGGAACCAGAAAGATCTCTGCGGTTTTCCTTGTATGAATGGACAAGATAAGAATGAGGAGTCCGAAATGGAGGAACCGGAGAACAGTGACAGAAGCAAAGAAGAAGGAGGGCTTGTGGCCATAGACAAAGGCTTTACGTTCGAGCTCGACGAGCTACTGAGAGCATCAGCCTATGTGCTGGGAAAGAGTGGACTAGGAATTGTGTACAAAGTGGTCCTTGGAAATGGGATTCCGGTGGCCGTACGGCGGGTGGGCGAAGGCGGAGAACAGAGGTATAAAGAGTTCGTGGCGGAGGTGCAGGCCATTGGAAGGGTAAAGCATCCCAATATCGTGAAACTGAGAGCTTATTATTGGGCGCCGGATGAGAAGCTTCTGATCAGTGATTTTATCTCCAATGGAAACTTGGCCTCTGCACTTCGCGGTTAGTCCCTTAATTCCTTTGCATTTCATTATCTGATTGCTCTGTTCTTATCTGAATCTACTGGTTGAACGGCGACCCAAAACTCCTCCCTCGATCTTGCCTTTCTGTTTTGGGATTAATTTTATTTCACTCTTCATGATCACATTGCTGGAATTTAGCTCTCTACGACACAAAATACCAGTAGTTATTACATTAGTCAACTAACTCTCCTACCCGTGATAGCTTTTTGGAACGTGGGTTCCACCCGGCCTACTGTTTGATGATTTTGGGCCCTTCATCGATGATCTCTCGACGGCGTAGACATAATTAATGCAAAGCTCTTTTTAACTTTTATCTGGTTGGAGTGGGGGGAGAAAATTCCCGTATGGGATATTTGTTTTTTAGTTTTGGGTCGGTGCTTGACTTGGAGGGATTCTGTTGGGCATAATGGTTGGTTGCCTAATGCCATTGCCGAGCGTGGGATCCAACGATGGATGGCCCCATTCCCCGTGCTCACTCCACTTTCCACGCAGCCCTGAATTGCAGGCGCTGCTCCTTACGCAATTGAATGTTTTGTGTAACAGCCGATGAGATCCCACGTGATTGTAGATCGAAACAAATCATTTCTTTACTAAAAGACACGTTTTAAAACTTTGAGAAAAAAGGACAATACTTGTTTGATGTGAGTTTGGACTGATACAAATGGCATTAAAGTCAGACACCAGACTAGTGTTAGTGAAGACGGCCTCGAATGGATAAATTGTGAGATCTCGTATCAATTGAAGAGGGGAACAAAACACTCTTATAAGAGTGTGGAAACCTCTCTTAAAACTTTGAGGAGAAGTTTAGAAGGGAAGATCTCACTTCAGTTGGAGAGAAGAACAAAAACACTATTGTAATAGTGTGGAAACCTCTCTTAAAACCTTGAGGGGAAGTCCAGAAAGTGAGATCCATATCGGTTAGAAACCTCTCTTAAAACTTTGAGAGGAAGTCCGGAATGGAAAACTTAAGAGGACAATATCTGCAAGGCTGTATTTTGAGTCCAGTAATCAAACAGCCAAACCTTACCAGTACCAATAATTATCGACACACCAGCTCTTAATAAGGATATTAAGGATGATTAAAGTACAGATTAGTGAAGATAACTCTCATTATAACTTAGTTTATGTCTTAGAACTTAACTTAACTGTGGTTTTACCAAAGTTCAAATGAAAATTTAAAACAATAGGGGAAACCTAATTGGTGTGATGCATACATATTTCTGATGTCGCGCTGACGTTGCTAAACGAAACAGGGAGAAACGGGCAGCCATCTTCAGTGCTTTCATGGTCAACGAGACTGAGAATTGCCAAGGGAACCGCAAGGGGGTTGGCTTATCTACACGAATGCAGCCCAAGAAAATTCGTCCATGGCGACATCAAGCCCTCCAACATTCTCCTCGACAACGATTTCCAGCCCCACATCTCTGACTTCGGCCTCAACCGTTTGATCAGCATCACCGGCAACAACCCCTCCTCCTCCGGCGGCCTCATTGGCGGCGCCTTCTCTTATCTCAAGTCCGTCCAAACCGAACGCACCAACAACTACTGCGCGCCGGAAGCCCGTGCCCCTGGCGGTCGCCCCACCCAAAAATGGGACGTCTATTCCTTCGGAGTCATGGTCCTCGAATTGCTCACCGGAAAGTCACCGGAGCTTTCTCCCAACACGTCGACTTCTTTGGAGATTCCAGATTTGGTGAGATGGGTCAGAAAAGGATTTGAAGAAGCAAAGCCATTGTCGGATTTGGTCGACCCTGCTCTGCTACAAGAAGTACATGCCAAGAAAGAGGTCCTCGCCGTATTCCACGTGGCGCTCGCTTGTACAGAGAGCGACCCGGAACTCCGGCCCAGAATGAAAACAGTGTCAGAGAGTTTCGACAGGATGGGATCGTAAGAAATAATCGTGATTCATGAACATGGCCGCCATTGTTGTACCAGTCAAGCTGCTACTGTAATTGCGAGTATTGCATACTCTCACAGAAGCCAATCAATTTTTACGCCAAGAAAGATTAGGTTGGGCACAAAATTGTCCATGTAGATGGGTTTCTTCTTTTTTCCCCTTTCGATTCAGTAATTGCTATTTGTCTTCCCTGATCTTTATGCTCTAATTTGTTCTTATTTTACATTTTGCAATTTCAAATGAGAAGAGTAAGTATCAATGTTCTTCAATTTGAAATTTTTGAGATAAGATGCTTAGAATCCAACCACTTTGTTTAATAGAAAAACAAACAAAATTAAGATGCAGTGTCACAATTACATGACATATTTTATTTCTTTCTGTGAAGTGAAATCATTCATCAATTTGTGAAAAATTATAAAGTATCATCGATGTTCATATTCTGCACATAGAAGCCTTTAAATAGAAAAGCCTTTGATAACGACTGCCCAACTAATGATGGCAGTCCAAATTAGCTGATTTAGCACCCTATGCTAAATAACAAAACCATAGGTGTTAAAATAATAATAAAAAAAAAACTCAATAATTCAATTTTTTTTTTTTTATTAACCTAACCAAACCAATCTGTATATTTTGAGGTGAGTGGTAAATTTATTTAGATTTTATTGATTTATGAATTTATTAAAAATTAGATTGGATAGAATACACTGGTTATTATTACATATATTTATGTTATATAGTTTCAAAAGTATATTTTTTAATATTTATTTTCTACCCAATCTTAAAAATATATATATATATTTAAAATTATTTAGAGGATAATTTTTCAAAATATATTCTAAGTTGCAAATTTTAATTAAATATTTAAAAATAAATAAATAAATATTTTACGAACTAACATTTATTTTTATTAAAAAAATTGAATAGATGATCGGACTGAGTTTATGGTAGAATTCGACTGAGTTTATTATTATCCACTTTATATTTATGATTTAAAAAACCAAGCAATAAACTAATTTTCAAAAAATAGTTTTTTGTTTTTAGAAATTGACTATTTTTTTTTTTTTAAATCAAAGGTGAAAACTACTATGAAAAAAATAAGCATAAATATCAAAACCAGAAAACTATTAAGTATAAATTTCAAAACCATAAAACTAGAAATGAAATTGATATCAAATGGGTTTAGAATTTCATCGATACAAAAAAATAATTTTTATTTATTAAATACTTTAATAACTTTAAATTTATTAGAAAATACACAAATTTGAAATTTTAGAAATTTATTAGGAAACGTAATTTATGGAGCAAATATACAAAATAGCAAAATTGTCCCATTTTGGCGCGGAGCAAAGCGGCAGCTCTGCTTGACATTGACGATCCAAAACCGATCGAAGGCTGGTGAAAAGGAGAAACCGACTGGTTCATCTCTTTCCCTTGCTTTCTTTTCCGCCATTGTTCTTCTGCTTTTAGCTACATATGGCTCACAAGTTATGCTCCTAACAGTATCTGTATCTGCATGCGTTTGATTCTTTCCAGCATTCTCCGTTCTGAATGGACTCTGGGAGATGCACGATTCGACGTCTCAACTTCTAGGGTTTTGATTTAACTCTCGGATTCTACGACGTATCTAACGCCGTAAGTAATACAAACAAACATACAAACAAAAATTGCTGACCGGAATCCGGATTGGTTTTTACATTTGGTTTCTGTACTGTAACAAATTAGACACACTGTTCATTGCCTTGATGTTTCAAGTTAGTTTCCACCGCACCTGTCCCCACCATGAATTTTAATTTAGGAATGGACTATACAAATATACAGTGGGCATGTTAATAACCCTTGTGCTTTGATTTTCACTTTGTATTGTGCTAGTTTTAGAAGCATTTTGTTCTCTTGATTTTGTTCACTCTACTTGGATTCTGCACAAAATTTTTTGTACCTATGGAGCTCTTATCCTTGTTTATATGTTCAAGATCTTCTACATTTTTAATCACCAAACAAATATAGCCATTCATTTCAGCTGAGCATGGTAAAGTTCCCATCTGTTCAGTTCAATTTCGTTTTGGATTGCAGTAAAAATGATTGCCTTGTTTGATACTGGCCGGTGGAAAATTTCTTCTGCTTCTAGAGCATGAATACTCCATTCATTCACTGCATGCCACGTTTGTACACTAGATTAAATAATTATTTATGAAGGCAAAAACATGGTGTGAACAAAGGTAGTAGGTACTCCTGTATTAATGGAATTCTTCTCGCGCTGAGTGTGTTTGGATTTTTGTAAGATCCCACGTCGGTTGGAGAGGGGAACAAAGCATTCCTTGTAAGTGTGTGGAAATGCAGACGTGTTTTAAAACCATGAGGCTGATGGCGATACGTAACGGGCCAAAACGGACAATATTTGCTAGCGGTGAGCTTGGGCTATTACAAATGGTATCCAAGACAAACACTAGGCGATGTGCCAGCGAGAAGGCTGAGCTCTGTAAGAGGTGGACACGAGGCGGTGTGTCAGCAAGGACATTGGGTCTCGAAGGGGGGGTGGATTAGGGGCCCACATCGTTGGAGAAGGGAATGAGTGCTAGCGAGGATGTTGGGCCCTGAAGGGGGTGGATTGTGTGATCTCACATCCGTTGAGGAGGATAACGAAACATTCCTTATAAGAGTGTGGAAACTTCTCCCTGGTAGATGCATTTTAAAAACCTTGAGTAGAATCCTGAATGGGAAAGCCTAAAAAAGACAATATCTGCCGGCAGTAGGCTTGAGCTGTTACAATATTAGTCAGGCCTCTTCAATTTCTTACCGTTAAATCGTTGGGAATATACGTATGTACTCTTGTGAAGATTCCACTTCCGGACGTTCTTGAATAAAGAACTGGGCATATACTGTTTCTATTCCTCAATCTGGTTGATGAATCATGGTGGAAGCTGAATATATAACTGATGAGCTCTTAACTCTTATCAATGGTCCCGTTACACCATTCTATTATTGAGTGCATTAAATTGCCATCATGAGATGAACTAGACCAAATTATCAATCCTTTATCTGTTCTAGACTCGTATGAGTAATTTGACATGAAGCTGTACCTATCCTTCTGGCTTTTGTTGACTAAGGATGATAGCTCTTAGCCTGCTGATAAGGCTAGAGTAACAGACTGGATCTGATGCTAATGAACTTTGAAAGCTGCAATGAGATTTTGTACTTCTAATTGTTGACTGCATGATTGTAGCAGCCATGCTAATAACTGTGTTCAAAGCTTTCTAGGGTGCCTTTGTTCTTGACTCTTGGGAGAGCTTCTGAATTTTCTTTATCCTTAATGACAATTTTCTTTTTCCTGTAGAACGGCTGCACTCATGGCAGTTGGCACTTGCCTGTCCATCTCATCTTTGCTCTATTTATTTTCTTTTCATGGCCCAATTTTATTTGATAAATATCTAAGAATAAATTGTTTCCATCTCTTTCCATTATTCATTTTCATCTAGAATTAACTTCAATAATTTATCGTGATGTTGGTTTTTATTGTTTTAGGGAAGGCAACGTTTTCATTATTAACGATAATTGCTCCTGTTTTCTTGTGAGATCCCACCGGCTGGAGAAGGGAACAAAACGTTCTTTATAAGAGCGTGGAAACCTTTTTTTTTAAAACCTGAAGGGGAAGCTCGAAAGGGAAAGTCCAAAGAGGACAATATCTGTAACAATGATTGTTAACCTTGAATGGCTCGTGTCTGCTGCCGGGCAGGTTTCTTGCAATTTCTGGAAGGATTCTTATCTTAGTTGCCTTTCTCAATTGACACAATTCTGAAAACAGTGCTAGTTCGTTTAACTTCGTTTGTCAAGTGTTTGTATATGCAGGTTACTCGTCGGTGGAAATTCATATGATGTGATGTATTCAAGTGTAACCTTATGGATTACACATTTTGTGGGAAGCCATTACTCATTCTTTTGATGGTCAAAGCTCATTTAACTTCAAGAATGATGCCCACATGTTCCTGAGTTATTTCTGATGGACGGCAACTGTGCTTTCCTCCTTATCCCAGCATTCATTACAATCCGACTCGCCGTACTGTGGCCGCTGGAACAGGTGAATTATTGAGCCCTTGGTGATGCCTTACAATTTACAATGGAAAATGGGAATGTTTATTTATCTTTTTGGTTGAAACCTCCTCTGCATTTATTATGGAGGCTTGTTTTTAATGTGGTGGTTCCCTTGAGGCCCTCGAAGTGACATGTATGAAATCGTTCTTTGATAGTTGAGACTTCATAGAGCGTGACCGAGCGAGGAAGACAGGTAAATTACAATTACAGTTCCATCGTACATTGATGTTCGATGTAAATAAATTCTTACCCTAGCTAGGAAAGGGAGAGATCCATGGTATATGAGTCTTATTTTTTCTCTATCGGTACTCTTAAGAATATTTAGTACTAAATTATGGTTTACCATATATATTATATTTGATATTTGATTATAAGTTAAATATTTAGATATTTGCCTTTTTACCATAGGAATCTTTCCAATTGTTATTTCCATTTATTACTCTTCCCATATCTTTGTAATTTGTTTGATTATAAATAGATAACTTTCACACAAGATAACTTTCACACCATTTAGGTGGGGTGGTTTTAGCAAATATTCTTATGGTATCGGAGCCCTCTCGATTTAACAACCCAATCATTTCTTTTCAATGGCTTTTAAATCCTCTACTGTTTTTCTCCACCACCACGGGTGATTTTGACGCAGGGGCAGTTGTCATGGTTGCCGCAAGGGGAGCTGATTGATTACTTTTCGTCTCCACCTTTTTGACCTCCAGATCACCCTTCGCCACACTCTGTACATACAACCTCACCTTTTCCAACACAATCGATTTTCTCTCCACCAACATAGTCTCTTTCATTTTCTTCTCAATCTTCCCTTCATCCTTCATAGAAACCCTAACCTAAACCTATCGACCTTCTGCAGAGATTTACCTTTGGAATCTGGGCGCCACTGGCCTCTTTGCCAACCAAGTCGTTGTTGCTCTTCTCGTCAAAATTGGCTCATTCGCCCAATGTGGCGACTCTTCCGGCTTCAACATTGTCTTTGTCCCTTGCTCTAGGTTTCTCTCTTCTACTTCTTGGGTTAGACATATTCTCGCCGAAGCCAAGGTAGCATCGTCGCTGAGCGACAATCCGTCTTCGTGGATTAGATATATTCTCGCCGAAGCCAAGGTAGCATCGCCGTTGAGTGACGATCCCTCTATAGTTTTTTATGGGCAAGAAAGTGTTTCTCTACGCCTCCTCCGAACCAGGTTGTTGACATCTTTACGAAAAGTGTTTCTCGATCTCTCTTTGAATTTTTCAGATCCAAGCTTCACGTTCGTTCAAATCCGATGCTCAGCTTGCGGGGGGTGTTAAAAATATTTAGTACTAAATTATAGTTTACCATATATATCATATTTGATATTTTATTATAAGACAAATATCTAAATATTTGTCATCATACCATAGGTATATTTCCATTTATTATTCTTTTCATATCTTGTAATTTGTTTGATTATAATTAGATAACTTTCACACAATTTAGGTGTAGTGGATTAAGCAAACATTCTCAGGTATGAACGTTTTTGGGTTGATATACACAAAGTAGATAATCTTAATACTACTTGTAGCCTCGTAGCGACACACGAAGCGTAATTTGATTGATTCAAGGAGATGTTATTTTATTATGTAGTGTTTATACCTTAGCTTATTTTGATTATGTTGGTATTGGATCTTTTTTTGTGGAGGAATGGCTTGGACATATATAGACAGCCACTTGGTTTGTCCCTGTTGGTAGTGAAGCTTGACGGGCCAATGGCGTGTGTGAGATGGAATCTCCTACTCTTTAAATGCTATAGCTTGCGCTTGCATTTGGAAGACGTGAAATTCAAGGTATGTAAATGCAATTGATGAGGTTTTTAGAAGAATGTTTAAATCATTTTTTTACTATTGGTTTATGTAATAGATTTGTCTTTCTTTTGGTAGGACCATGGCCTAATTATCACTCATGTTATACCATGAGTAGTAAATTTAAACAGTGGATTCCCTTTTAACATCCTCTTTTTACCTGCAAATAACCCTCCACTTTACTCTTCGTTTTACCGTTTGAAATGTTAATACGTACCATTCACTTATTCGCGCATGTTAAAGCATTGTACTCCCTTTCATAATGACAAACCAAATACTACGACATTTCAGAGTATTTGTCATCTACACATAGAGTAAAGATTTTTTGGTTCGACACTATTTGGGAAGCAAGAATTTAAACTTTTAACTTGTGGGTATGTGTATAATGCACTTTAACCTTTTACTTATTCGTCCGTTTGTCAAACTTTAACCATGTGAGACTTTGACACAACAAAAAATCTTTGGCGGCTTGATCACATGGTTTGTCACGATTAGTATGAAAATTTGAATATTTAATAGTACATATGCCTTAACTTCTCACTGGTTTGTCTAATAGTTTATTACATATTCCTCTAAAGTTGAATCCAATCCGAGGGTAGAAAAAGCAACAATAATATGTGAGGTGAAAAGGTAAAGTGGGTAAGAAAATTTTGATTAGACGAAACAATGATGCTGTCTTGGATTCGGAGTAAAGTCGTCTACTAAATTAACAGTTCCTTAATGATATTTTTTAGAGTTATTTAAAAAGTTTTAAGGATATTATTGGAACTTTTAAAAATTTAAAGATATTTTAAGACAATACCATTTTAAAAGTATTATTATTAATTTATTCTTTGTTTTTTTAGTATAAAAATATATATATATATATAAAAAAAAAAATCTCACTCTTTGTTTTGATTTTCATTATATGGTTAAAATAAATGAAGATTCATTTGGTAATAAATATGCTGTAAACTATAATTATGTTTCCATTTTCATATAAAGTAACGTCTCTTTAAATGGAATAACATATCTCCATTTATTTTAATTTTTCAACCTTGATAATCCAATATTAAATAAATAAATATATCACAAATTGATATCATTTCTCTAAGTTTTTTTTTTTTTTATCTATTTCGATCTAAAATAAATACTAAAATAAAAAATATATATTTAATGTCATATCTTTTATAAAAAAATTCAAAACAATATAAATTAATTTATTAAAAAAAAACTGAATTCATAATTATAGAATATTATATAAATTTAATTAATATATAAAATATTGTCGAAATTATACAGCCCCTACTAAAGCATCCTTTTATTGAAGGCCCCACTCCCAGTAAATGCCATTACTTCACTTTGAAGACCAATCAACAACGCCCTGCCAACAGGACCTGACCCATATCGACAGATCCTTTCCCTTTCTTGAACAAATTTTTGTGTTCCTCTTGCCATCGCCATGTTCGACGATCGGTAGGGGACAGTTTCTGGCGACCAAAAATGGGGAATTGTGTTCTTATTCGTAGAGACCAAAAATCTGACCCTAAATTCAAGTGGTCGGTCGGTTCCGGTGCGCTCGTCAATGTCCGTGTGCCGATCCCGACCGAGCTCGACCAAGCCAACGGCAGGCTCTGTTCCAGTCCGCCGTCTTCTCATCTTCCCAGCTCGCCTGAATTCGGTTCGATTCCAACCCCCTCTTTGATTTTGTTCTTGATTTTAAGTGATTAATGCAATTTTGTTCTTTATTTGTAGTGATTTTGACATATGGATTAAAATTAATGCAGGTAAGGGTGATGAGATGTTCTTCGATTCTCAGGCTTGGTTGGATTCTGATAACGATGATTTCTTCAGCGTTAACGGAGGTTAGAATTTTAAAAACTTTGATTAGTTCAATTCATGTTAATAATCACCAACTTCCACAATGATATGATATTGTCATTTTGAGCCGAAGCCTCAACAATTCAGATCTTGGCTTGTTGTTTACGAGCAGATAACATGCCGTCGTGTGGCAGCACTCCGATATGGCGTCCGAACGCCGTCGAGACGCCGGCGGTGGAGCCATCGCCGGAAGGAACGAAGAAGCTGCTAATTGAGCTGTTTCGCGAGAGCTTTGATAGCGAGCATGGAAGCACAATTGGGACTGCAATGAGTAATGGTCACATTGGGGTGGTGATTATGGAAGGTAATAATAATAATAATAATAATAGCAAGCCAAATTGTGGCGGGCGTTCAAGATCGGTGAAAGGGAAATCGGCGCAGTCCACGGCGTGGTGCATTCCGGTCCCGAAATTGGCGCGGAGTCTCAGCCTTAGCGACAAAAAGAAGAGGCTGCTCAGCCCTTGCCGCGGCGGTGGACCGGTGCACCCTTGAGCCCATTGTTTTCCTTGTGAATCTGTATGTAAACTACTGGACTGGGAATGGTTTTGAACTCTACAAGATTTATGTTTTTTTTCTTTTTTAAATGGTTTTAATTAGATTTATCTTTTCTCTCTTTTCTTTGCTCTTTAATTTTGGTCCAATTAAATTGTACTTATTAACATTAAATAATAAATAATTGTTGTTTTAATACATTCTTTAAAATTTTAAAAATACTAAATTAATACAAAAATATTTATACTCTGATTTATCTAAAAAAAATACTCATAAGATTTATTTTTTACTGTTCTGTCACTAAACTTTTTAAGAAAATTCAAAATTATCTTTAACATTAATACTATTTTAAAAAACACTCAGTAATATTAATATTTTTCAAATTTATAGAAAAAAGATTCACAAAATTTATTACCATATGATGGACTAAAATAATCTATCAACATGGTATAGATTAATTTTAAACTTTTTAATGTTATTTTTAAAAGTTCATGAGTGTATTGAGAAATGTGATACTGATGGTAAGATTTTTTTTCTCGTTTAAGATATTTTTAAAGTTTTTTTAAAAAAATTAGGAATTGATTAAGCTTTTAAAAATTAAAGGTATTTTTGGAACATTTTTTTTAAGTTACATTATTTTTAAAAGTTTGACGGTATTTTTAAAATAAATATTAACGTTTTTATTCAAAACTTTTGAAAATTATATTTTTGAAATAAAATATTAACGATTTTCATCTAAAACTAACGGTAACAATATTTTTAAACTTATTTTTAATTTAAGAATTATTGAAATTTTAAAAAATTTAAAGATATTTTTTTTAGACAAAATACACCATTAAATATTTTTATTAATTTAGCCTTGCTTACAAAAAAAAAAAAAACTCTTCCCTTCAAAATACATTGAGCTATCAATTTATTATAAATTTTAAAAAGAAATATCCCAAAATGAATTAAGAATTAGCAATACGGGAATATATATATTATTTATTTATTGTTTTTGTTTATGTAAAAAGACTTTATTAACCAATTTAATTATTCTTATAAAATAAATCCATAATTTTTATTTTCATAACGAGCCCGGTTACAGGATATTGAAGCAGATTGTATGGGCCTGGATCTTGGGCCGCATGAAGGAACGGCCCAAAAACCAAGACATGAAGACACTTATTTCTGAATTAAGTATTTAGCGCGAAAAGAAACTATTTATATAATTTCCACCCCACGCGCGCCTCAAGTTGAGGCGTCGCCGGACGAGTTTCAGAAGTCAGAATTTGGAATCTCGTACTCAAAGACTTTTCTCTCTTTGATTCACTTCACTCCCCCTTCTGTTAGAGATACTAGCAAAGGTGCTGCTCCTCTTCCTTCTTCCATTTATGCCGGTGTTGATTTAAATATGACTGGACATAGTCGACGGAATCCTCGAAGCCGAATTAAATCGTCCTCCGCTGTTGACGGCGATGGCGACGGCGCTGTTCGTCAAGCTCCGGATATTTCCAGACGCCACAGAGATAGAAATACATTGCGTCCTTTGATTCGCATTTTCGATGTTAATCTCAAGGTCTTGGTAGGTTTTAGCTTCGGCGCATTCTTCGTCATCTTGTATTTGATCAGAAGCCTGATAGTAGTTGGAGATCATCGCACTCCTAGGGTTATTACGCCATTTCCTGCTCCAAAGGTTATCGACCTTCCTCAGGTAGAGAGTTAATTGAACTATTTGTTAATTTTTATCTTCCATCATTTCTGTTTCGCTGTTTTTTTTTTTAGTTATACTTCTTATGCCGTCCTGCATTCGCTGGTTTTCGAGACAGTTTCAAGGTGAACATAAAGAGAGCTTGTATTGGGGAACTTATCGACCTCAGCTTTATCTTGGAATACGAGCGAGGTACTTCTTCATCGAGTTTGAAAATAATGTTTCGTCGTATATTTGTACGATCTACGATGTTTTTCAACACTTGAACTTACTTAAGCTTTCGAACGTCCAGGATGCTTAATTATTCAACGATTGCGTAGGAAACACTTTATTATGCTACCACATATTCTTTTGTTCCATTTAGAAAATGTGTATTACCAAGAATTCAAACCCTGTACTAATAAGCTGGCCGTTCGATTCTTTGGTTGTGTTCTGGAAGTAGATTTATGCTGTCCAAATCACTGTAAATAGTTGGTATATATTGTTGGATTATAATATATGAACGAATTTCTATGATTCAAACCTCGCTAGCCATGCGTTCTTTCTGTGGTGAGTTCTGATACTGAGTTTCATACTTTCTTAGTATCTTGAGTTCAATATCCGTGGTTTCCGATATGTAACTTTGGTCACTGTAATGATAGTCTTGACTTCAGCCAATTATTCTGCGTCAAATAAACACAGATTTTGTTCTTCTCTCACTTTATCAAATGATTTATACGAATAACTAGTTCTTTAGCTAATGAATCGTTCTCTTATCTCTCAGGACTCCACTTTCATTGCTTGCTGGCTTGATGTGGATAGGTGTTCAGAATGGAAGATATGTCATGAGGCATGTGTGCCAAGGTTCCGATGAACTAAGCACATATGGCTGGACACATCATAATGCACGTGATTTTGGGCATCAAGTTCTTGTTGACCATGATATGACTTTGACAACAAGTTTTCTGAAAACAAAGGAGAGTGGTAGTGGCTATGGTGGAGATTGGGCTGTTCGCATTGAAGTTAATAGCAAAAGGTAAATGGACTTAGTAGACGAATATTTTAAGCATTGTTTCCATTAATGTGGAGTTAATATTGAAGGACTGTCCAGAAATACTATCTTGAGAAAGTAGATGTAGGATAATTGGACTCGATTTTTACAGTAAGTTGGAACTTATTTTGTGGCACAGTGTTTGTTGTTAGCCTGATTAAAGATCTAACTTTGCATCTAAGGTTATTCCTGATGAACTTTTGTTGATATCTAGCACATTCTTTTAGTGCATAGTCTGTCTTCTTACTGAGCCACCTGTTCTGGAAGGTTTCCTGCAGGTTTCAAAATTTGACTTTTAGTTTAATTGAGTCACAAACTATGCGAATAAATTTTTTTTTCATTCCCATTTAACTTGTTTCTTAAATGAGACATAGGCTTAAGGCCGGAAATGGTTTTTTTTTTTTTTTTTTTCTCTCTTTTGAGAATATGTTTGATTTTATCATGCTTCTTTTGTGAGGATAAACATGCTCTTATTATTTCTTGCTGGATTTGCAGATCTGAGGAGGCCAAGGAATTGTTGAAAACTGGACATCTTTTTTTCTACTTGGCAGATGAAGATGGAAATGCTTTAAGTTTGAATAGAGATGCCATGAACATTCATGAGACTTCACTCCTAGCATCAGGTTCACGAAGAGATATAGGAAATTGGCAGTTACATTTAGAATCTAGGGTAAATTCCTGAAAGCAAAAGTGTGATGCCTCTCCACAGATTCTTTTTTGAAATGTCTTCTCTAAAAAAATTAGTTCTCTCAGTTTCTTTCTTTGGATTCTTTTCAAATGAGGAATTATTGTTTTTCTCCATGATTAAAGTTCAAGAGAATATCTGTGTTAGATTTATATGAACTCTTATGGGATACTGTTGACATTTACTACCACTGCACTTGCACATAGTAAATTTGGCCCATCCCATATCTGCTGACTCTCTTAGCATATTGTTTTAATCACCCACCTATCTATTTTCTGCACTTTCTATGGGACCACGAGAGGACAAATCTCCATGATCACCTGTTTCTGCTGTAACTGTCTTCCCCCAGCCCCTCACAGCTCAATCAAACATTTTAATGGAACATCCGCTACTCCATCCTTTTCTTTCTGATTTCTCTTTTTCATAATTGCTTGTTGAAGTAAAGTTCTTCAATTATTGAATTACCTCCTGAATATCTTGAAATGTGTGTGATTATGTAGTAGGAATTGCCTCTTGCATAATTTTCTTTCTTTACTCAAACTACTTGAATTTTTTTTACTTAACCACTGTGGTAAATCTGGTGACATCATTTTTTTCTTATGGTTGCCCCTGCAGGATGATGTGCAAGTCCATTTTAGTGGTTTTAGGACCGGGCATTTTCACAATTTATCTGAACTTGTCCAGGATAATCTTGGTGCACAAGTAGGTTAACTTTTCTTTTTCGTACTAGTTTAAAATAAATGTGGATGCATCGTGATGTCTGATTTTTTTCACCTTGAATAATTTTTTTTTGCTTTACATATCTGCGTCTGTAATGTTCACTGAACTAACATGTCTTTGCACTATCTGTTCTACCAGGCAAGAAAATTTGGTCGACTGCAGCTCTCTGACACATCTGATGACTCTTCAAATATTTTAGTTTTCCAGGTATGCTTCCATGTTGATAAAACTTTTCTTATCATGTAGAAATTGGGAATGTCTAAATCATACGAGTGGCACCATTTCTTGTTTTGTTCTGTGTAACTCATTTTTATTTTACAGATCTCCGGAAGAATTCCATTTAGAACAGATTTGGCTTTCATCTCCGGAACTGGTTTCCCAAGTTCTAGAGAAGAGGAACGTGTGAACAGTCTTACAGGTGTTTATGCTTATGTTTGGCTTTCATTTCCAGAACTGCTCCAGTATGTAGTTGGCAGTAGTTGTCATGACCCAAATTTAGAATTGAGAAACGATATAAAGCTTTTGTGTGCTCGTGTGTTGATAAGAAACAACTGTACAGTATAAAAAGTTGGGAAACTGGAGAAGAACAAAGAAAAACAATTGAATTGATTTGAAGTTTTGTGTGTATCTCTATAAAAAAAATCCTTTCATTTTCTTTATGGGATGGAGAGTCTAATTCGTGTTTCTGCTTTTGTGTGCTTACAATGTTTGGGCATGTCACTTCAATTAGGTTCATCATTAACTGATCGATTAAAGGAGAAAGAGTTAGAATTTGATACAAGATTTGAGGAGTGCTTTGGTTTGGGGAACAAGGTATTTATAATTTTGAGTTCTCTCTCTTCATCATTTTATCTTCTATATTTTGCAAGAAAATTTCACATCTTTTGTAGTTTATATGCAATATTTCTCTCTTGATGGTGGAACTGGATAAGGGCAAATCAATGCATGATTTATTAAATTGCCAGTGTAAACTAATTTAAAATAAGATTTGGTTGAACTGAGTAACTAGAACTGTTGGATATAGCGCATAGCTAGATGCCATTTGGATTCCCTGACTCAAGATATCATTTAAAAAACGGAAAAGAAGAAAAATATTATGGTGACCGAGGTTGCTATATGTAAATTTAAAAAATATATTATTATATTCTAAGCATGTCAATGCTTTTGATATTCCTTTTGAGCAAGAAACAGTGTCAATACTTTAGAACATTACGAATTATGCGATATAAAGGTTGTACACTCACAATCACATTTAGTTAAGTAAATTTTTATATCATTAAGCAAATTCTATTCCCAAATGATGCAACATTTCCCAACAAATTGAAGTTCAGTAACCCAAACAACATATGATCCTTTCATCAAATAATAATCTCTCATCTTAAATGAAAATTTCTGAATCTTCTCATATTACCCGTAGGGTTTTTTGTACACCAATTTCTGTAGTTTTTTATTGTAAATACATGTTGTTTTGGTAAGAATGTATGATAAATTCCCTCAAAAAATGTCTTTCATGTTTGAAGAAAACAAAAAGTTATAAGAATAGCTGACACTCTAAACAGGCATCTGAATTGTGTCACATATATTTCTGACACGTGCACTTATAGCAAAGTATCAAAAGTTGGATGCTTATTCCATAAGAGAAAATACATGTTAGGTAATCTTTTCTTTAGTTTGTGTTCAATACAACCTGTATTGAGTTTGTCTAAAAAAGGTGGCTAAGGCAATGACAGATTTCCAACTTCTAAGTGATATTTGCTTCTTTGATTTTAGATTATATTCTGTTAAAGTTCTTAATCTTGTAATTATTCTTTGATCGATCTAATTTTGCAATTATGATCAGTTTGATTTAGAATCCACAACTGTTGGTAAGGCTGCCGTTGCAAACTTATTAGGTGGCATTGGTTATTTCTACGGCCAGTCAAAAATTGCACTCCCAGATCCCTCCCATGTAAGTAGTTGAAGCTTTTCCTCATTCCTTGTTGGCTTGTCTTGGAGATTTTTGTAAATATCATATGATTATTATAGAAGCCCCACCCTCCGGTATAGATGTTATTTCATGCTGGAGTATTTTTTGCCCCCTTCCCTTTTTTTATTAGCCTACTAATTCTTCATTTCTCTTATCATTAAATAATCTCCATTTTGTAATATACCACTCATCGCAGGGCAAAGTTTACTTGCTTTAAGTAGCTCCATCATTTTCCATATTTATTTCTAGAGCTCTTATGAAATCTCCCAAAGTATCAAATTTAAGGATTGGATTTAGATACTGGATGATACAAAAGAACAGATGCTGGTGTAAAAAAAAAAAAAAGCTGTGAATATTTTGTTGTATAATACCACTTTGACAACTGAGGAAATACAGCACTACATTTATTGCAGCCCGAAAGTCGTGATAGTTTTCTTTATTATTGGCCTGCTGAGCTTTACACTGCTGTTCCATGCCGTCCTGTATTTCCTAGGGGATTTTTGTGGGATGAAGGCTTTCATCAGCTGCTGATCTGGTAGGTGCTTATTGTTTTTAGATGTGCAGTTCATTTTACATTTACAACTGCAGATAGATTATTTGTTTTTTGGATAAAGAAAAATTCACATGTTGAACAGGCGATGGGATATTCATGTTAGCTTAGATATTCTTGGTCACTGGTTGGATCTAATGAATATCGATGGATGGATTCCACGTGAACAAATATTAGGGGCCGAAGCTGTCAGGTGATTGCATGTTCAAATGCGTGATGCTAAATTACAGTGAACCTCTACTGAAGTATCTTCCACTTTCTTTCCTAATCTCATTGCAGTAAGGTCCCGGAAGAATTTATTCCTCAGCATCCAAGCAATGCAAACCCACCAGCACTATTTCTAGTCTTGCGTGGTATTTATATCTCAATTCCCTGTCATGGTATTCTGTGTATGGTTATTTTATCTCGCTCCCCAGCCCTCTCCTGCCTCCATCATCTTATTGTCACATCTATAGATATTAAAAGAAGAGACTTTCTTTCCAGAATTAGTGAGGTAGACCATGGGTATACTGCTAGGAGTTTAAAAAAAAAAAGAAAAGGAAAAGTATAATATTAGGGCAATAGAACAGAAAAACAGAAATTGTGATAGTGCCAAGGGTGTTGAGGGACATAGTAAGATGTAATTAAATTTTTATACTCCAAAATTTTTAAATGTATTTCTGATGGAGGAAAATTTGTTAACATGCTGAGAATTCCTACTATGTCTGCTACATAAAGATACATTGTTTTGTAGATTAAGCACAAAACTCTGGAATTCTCTAAATAAGAGACGAGAAATGTTAATGATCATTGATCGAAGGGTTTGTAGAAGTGAGATAATGCGAACCTTGCTAGCAATTCTTGGCTTGCTTATTTCTTGAAATCATGTCTTATCGTCATATGGTTACTCATTCCCATTAACACTTGCGTGTATTCAGAAATCTGGCATGGGTGGGTGCTGTGATTGTTTAACAAACTCTACATGTTCTGCTTCTGTATGTAATCTTGTAACCAGTGAATATGAACTTACTGTACACTGGTTATAGTATATTCTTGTGGTCTATAACATAAATTATCAAATAATTTGGTTGAATCTCTAGCTGCGATGTTGATGATCAGGTTTATTTCTTGTAGAATTGGTTCATGGCCTAAAGAAAAATGCATTTACAACGACAGAAAGCTCTGAGATCTCTTCATTCTTAGAGCGAGCTTTTGTCCGCTTAGAAGCTTGGTTCCAGTGGTTCAATACTACACAGCCAGGTGTCTGCATCTTGTGTTTTATTGTTTTTTCAGGCATTCAATGGTCCTTTAACTATGCTTGAGAACATATTTAGTTATCGAGCCATTTGAAATTTCACTTTTTATCCTCCTGATTGACTGAAATATCATTTTGAGGAACACAGGGAAAGAGGCAAGCAGCTATTACTGGCATGGAAGAGACAGCTCTACAATTCGTGAACTTAATCCTAAGGTTTTTGTCATTCTGAACTCCTCTTCGTTTGCGCTACTCTGTTGGTCTTCTTTATCGTACCAACACGAATATCGATTTATGAATTTTTCCATCATTAATGATTGATCTTTAGAAAGGCTATACATCATAAGGTCAGTTGTTTGGATGATCTCCACAAGAAGTCCTTGAGGCCTCCTCTTTCATTTAATCAATAAAAATTTTTCCTACCCAAGAAAAAGGAGCTTGGTCTTCATAAATAATCTGGGGTGATTTAGATTCTCGTGTCGGTATGTGGTGAGGTGAAAACATCTCTTCTTCTACGTGGTTATGGATTTTGTGGTTGTCATAATTCAGTTTCACCATTGGTTCTGGGAAGAACTAGGGTGTTCATTTTTAGTTCAATTATACAAAAGTAGAGTAAATAAAGTGTACTAAAGTAGATTAGTTGTGAAGGTGAGTTAAGTACATCTGTACACATTCAGAGAGGACCATCAAAATTGGAGCTCCGCATTAGGGAAACAATTTGCAGGTCTTATAAGAGTATGGAAATTTCTCTGAATCTTTGTCAGTGTTGCAGAAACATATTTCTCTAGGCAGTATCAAATAATGACTTTGAAATTTCTCTTTTATGCCTTAGTCAACAATATGCTAGACTTAACCAACAAAGGTTTACATTATCTAAAATTTTCCACACTTGTAGACATTGATGTCTGGGTTGGATGATTATCCTCGTGCTTCGCACCCAACTGATGATGAGCGTCATGTGGACCTCCGATGCTGGATGCTTCTTGCTGCGGATTGCATGCATTCTATCTCGGAGCTAATCATGAAAGGAAAGGAAGTTGGAACGGTAAGTTATTAACAGATATTAATTTAGTATCTCATATTTTCTTTTTTTAATATACCACTGAATTCATATTATACAGGTTTATAGTTTAGCAGCAAAAACTCTGTCGGATTTTGAGCTTCTGAATCAGGTTGGTCGTCACTTTCATCTATGCTGGAAATGTATTTAAAATGTATATATAAAGATAATTACTTATGCTGGTTGTCTTTTTCTTCAGAAAATTTAAAGTAGGAATAACTATTAAATTTAACTATGATTGATGCCTGACCAGATGCACTTCGATGATGCCCATGGAACTTATTTAGATTTTGGAAATCACACTGAAAAGGTATTGCCTCTGTACTATCATTGTCTTCGCAATATGACTTTAATTATCTCCTAGAAATCAACTCTTAATAGGTGGAGTCCATTCTTGTGGTGCTTAATGCAAGATTGGTTTCATGTAGGTTCGTTTAAGTTGGAAAGAGGTGATGGTAGAGCAGGGATATACAACCCGACAACTAATTCGGGAAGTATCGGGAACGCCACAACTGAGAATGGTTCCTCATATCGGTTATGTCAGTCTTTTTCCACTCATGGGGAGAATCATTCCACCTGTAAGATTTGGTAACATGGAGCGATTTGTGTTTATTTTCCAATGCTGGAAAGGCTTGAATTTTTCTATTTCTTCTCCCCAACAGGAATCCTGGATTCTTGAAAAGCAACTTGATCTTATTTCAAATCGGAGCGTATTCTGGACAAATTATGGACTCCGTTCCCTATCTAAGACGAGGTACCTGTACTTTATCATAAATTCTGTTTGTTGACGGACCCAAGCTCTGCTGTGTTTTATGTGGGACTAATTTGGGGTCTTCAAAACTGCATGTTGTAGCTCATTATACATGAAGTACAATACAGAGCATGATGCACCATATTGGAGAGGTACAATTTGGATGAACATGAATTACTTGATTCTTTCAGCACTCAACCACTATGCCACAGGTATTTTCATTCCTTCATCTTTTATCAACCTCTTTGTTTTTTTCTTTAATGTCCTTACTGTGACCTGAATTACAGAGGATGGTCCGTATAGAGAAAGAGCCAAAGATATTCGTGACGAGTTGAGAAGCAATTTAATTAGGTAATTATTATGAGCCCGTTCAATTAATCTTCCTTTTAACTTTGTTTACGAAAGATCATGCTTTTTTACTATCATTTTCCTTCGTTAGCCGCTGTATTTATTCGTTTCATAGATATAGAAAGCTTATAGCTTCATTCATTGTTGGAGCAGAAATGTGGTTGGCAATTATCACAAGACTGGATTCGTCTGGGAACAGTATAACCAGAAAACGGGCAAGGGAAAAGGCGCACACCCATTTACTGGTTGGACATCTCTGGTGCTCTTAATCATGGCAGAAGCTTATACAGAAAGTTAAAGATAAAGAGGAGCTCTTCAGATAGGTTCATATATATTCTTGTTTAACCCCTCTTCCTTTCACTCAAACATAATTTACGTACACACGGCTTGGAGCACATTAACTCAACTGGTTGCAGGTAATATTTTTGATAAATGGTATAGAAGATAGCGCTTGCAATGGACTATAATGGAAATATCTCGGTACGTCAGTAGCTTTATTTATCTTGAATTTCCTTCTGATTACAAGTTTGGTCCAAACCTTGAGACTTCGTCATTGTATAAACTTTGAAGAAGTTGGAATTTAATTTTATGGTTTAAAAGTTCAAATTCACTCCTATAATTTGATAAAATTCTCAAATATCTTTGGACTATTTAATTGATTTATTAAGATGAAATCAGACTCTTTAAATCATAAATACTAGATTTCCTCTTTGAAATTTCTGTTACTTTTTATCTCTATTTTAAAAGAAATTTGATTCCAGCTGTTGTGTCATCTAATCTTCACGACTCCTATTTATTACACGATACAAAAGTTTACTTTCAACAAATTTTCATCTTGATTCTTGTTAAATTTTAATATTTAATAATAATAATAATGATAAATAAATAAAATTCTTTCTTTTCATTAGTTCTTTTTCTATTATTGAATTTGGTTTCTTATCTTTAGAACAAAAAATGAAACTAAACCCAGGAAAAAAACATGTAATATCTAAATTGAGAAATGGAAAAGAAAGAGGCATTTTAGTAGGAAAAAAGTTACGTTACTCGAGGCGTTGATCGAGGATCTCTTTTTTAAGAAAAATAGAGTATATAACTTGTACGTATAGTTTGTATTGCTATAGACTATCAAATAGAGTTTTCAATTTTTAAATTAAAAATATATATAATTTTGTAAAGCTGTTTCTTTAAAAAGAAAGATTAAAATTAAGATGGATTTTTAACGAACGGGAAAAATATACAATTAATTACGAAGCACAATTTAAACAAAAAACAGGAGATTAAACTAAATCATTATTCAACAAGGTGTAGATATAAGGAAGCTTTTAAACAAGAAATACGTCCTTTGGAAGACAAAAGTTTCAATATATATAAGCTAAATCTGATATTTCAACGTTACGAGATGCGAATTCAATTTTTCACATAAAAATTTTGATGTCCCTTAAGTCTGGCCTATATCAAGGTTCTCCCTCAGCATTCGTGATGTTTGCACTTTCTCCAGATTTTGCCCCAGCCCCCAAATCCTTGGCCAGTTTGTGACCAAGCAAATTTCATTCCCACCAAAGTCCCTCATATAAACATACCTGACCTCGAAGGGTTGGGCTTACTCACATAAGCATACCTAACAACTATGAACATACTATACACCTAAAGCTTTAAGATAATAAGAGGCCTAACATCCCCAAATGCAAGAGATTTTAGAGGTTATATTTGATGTGTGAGAGTCAGTCACCTCACCTGACAAAGGAAAAGATGAATCCAAGGTCTTGCTGATGATAATGCTGGCAACGTTAAGAGACCCAACATAGCAACTGTTTCACGCTTCATAACGATTACAGTTCTCAGCCTTCAACACTGCATTGATTCAAAATCGCATGGGTATTAAGCAGTTCAAGTTGAACCTACCTTAACAAGGTACTGACCAACCAGCATCTCTCAAAACAGATGTCGGCCAGCAGTTCCAAAATTACTTGGGCAGTACATAAGAATTTTGAAAACGGATTTTAATTTTGCCTTTTGGATGGAAAAATCATGCAAAGTATATGTCAAAACAAAACAAAACAATGGCTAGAAATGTGAATTCAATTCCCCCCTTTAACTCGGATCATCTGTCATCTCTTTGTCTTCAGCCATTATGATTTCCATGTCTCTAACGTCTCGCTTTAACACAGTTCCAAGTCTAGCAATGG
Source organism: Cucurbita moschata (assembly GCF_002738365.1). Taxonomy (NCBI): domain Eukaryota; kingdom Viridiplantae; phylum Streptophyta; class Magnoliopsida; order Cucurbitales; family Cucurbitaceae; genus Cucurbita; species Cucurbita moschata. The sequence continues at coordinate 3,981,054 of NW_019268537.1, forward strand.
CCTCCGTCTGCTGCTGCAAAACCTGACACAAAAAAGTACATATAGATAAAGTTGGTTACTAAATTTGACAATAATTTCCAGCAAAACTACAAGTGAGAAAGCAGACTTCAAATACAAATATGTTCTCACCTCCTGCATATCAGCAAGACTCTGTTCGTGTATTTTTGCAGATCCTTGAAGATAGATGGAATTACCAGCACCGGAGCCATTTGGTTGGCCACGAGTAATCATAAGCAAATTTTGCACCCTTCTTGAAAGCTCTGCCCCAGATTCTTTGAACTGAAAAGTGTCCAAGGATATCATTACGATGCAACTTTTCCCTAGTTATAATTGTAATTATAGTTTATGATGCCCCATTGATAATAATGTATAGGGGCATGGCCTTCAAATGATATCTTTCAAATTTCATTACAAGAAAAATGACAATAATGTCATATTATAATAAACATGAAAAAAGGTGAAAGATTATCGTTATGTGATGTTCTTTAAAATGAAAAATACGGCCTTGATTACTAACATCTTATATTTTGAAATAATTTATATGTTCAACAATTAGAATTAACTTGCATTTGGTATAACTGGAAAGAAATGTCCCACAAACTTCCTATAGGAAGGACAATCAATATCTCTTTTCGCATTTAAGGTAAAAGGGGGTGAATGATACCTACCTGCCTCGTTATCAAACTTAACTTCTCTGCCAATTCAGCCTCTCCTTTCATTACAGGCACTCGGCAACCCTTACTTTCTAGTGCCTCCACAATTCTCATGACCTTTAATTGAAGAAAAGGTCAAATTAATACAGAAGCAACTTGGCATCATTAGCCTTGTAAACTTACTTTATTTTTTGGGGTTGAGGAGGTGGGAGGGAAGGAAAACATGAAGATCACATACTCTCAAAAGACGCCTTTGAAGACCTTGCTCCTTCTGTTTCAATCTTTGAACCCATGGTAGAGTATCAGCTAGAAAGTGCCTCTGAAGCTGTATCCAGTATCTCTTAGAAAAAGGAAATTTGAAATAAATCATTAAGGGAGCATAAGATTACCATTTTGACATTGCTTTGGGTCATCCGCAGCCTCTCAGCATCAGCGAGAATGACTTCATCTTGAATCTGCATTAACCCCACTGGAAGTCAGTGCAACAAACCAGGCTACTTCATTCAGCAAACACCAGGACGTGTGAAAAGGAACATTACTTAAAATGAGTAGAAAAGTATGCACAACAAAATAGTTTTAAAAAAAACTAATGTCATTAAAATTTCAGATACCTTTAGTTGCATAAATTATTTTTATAAACCATAACTACAACAAAACAAATTCTCTATTTGACAGATTTCAAGGACATTTCAATGGTTACCAAGGACTTTCACAAGGAATGCTGGAAGCACATGCAGATTATGCGACATTGATAACTCAAGAATATTTTAAATTTACGCTCTCCGCAACTTGAACATAAAGATAGTATTTATCCAAGAACATATTAACAATCTTAAATGAAAACATAAAACTAGTCAATAGGCTATTGCTCTTGTTTCACCAACATTGATGGATGGAATCAAAAACATAACTGGCATCCTATCAAATATAACTTGTGTTTTCCTACATCATAGTTTTGAATGTCAATAACATATGAACCACAAGCTTCCACACCCTGCATTATCACTATTTGGAAGGGAAAAGAAAAAAACTACTTGTCGTGCATAAAGTACAGGCACATATGAGGCAGTGCACTGGAGACATTTGAAATTCAGCATTATATAGAAAGGAAAAAAATTATATCTTAAGAACATTTACGAAAATCTTGCTCACTGTTGGAAGTATATTTTTCTAGTAATGCTTACTCTTTAGTGTATAGTTTTTTTCTTCATCGTCACAACCAAAAGTACAGTTTCATTTAAAAAACAATAAAAGAAGAGATATTACGTAATTAAATAAACTATAAAATTTAAGCCTAGTTCTAACAAATCGTTCAGTTAGTCCTTACAAAATTGTTTTTATTTTATTTAATAGTTATTACTTACATTAAAAATCATCAAAATAACTTTTTAAGGGAAGCTATAATCATCAAACTTAATATTAATTTCAAACGCACCATTTTTCAATATTAAACATTAGAATATCGTGTAAATAGACAAATATTTCTTCGCTTAAAATTCAATAAAATTCAAATAAATATAATACAGCGAATATAATAATTGAAATTGAAATAAGAATATTCTTAATATTGAAAACAGGTGGACTAAGCATATAATTCAATATTCATCAGTGCCATTTCTCAAATGTAACTCATATCCATATATCCAGAACTCAAAGTATCGAATCAGATCCACAATGTGAAAAAGAAGCTCATAGTTATAAATGTATGGTTTAAGGTTTTTTAAGAACGCGCCTGCAAATCCACTACCGCTGATGGAGATAATGACAAATTTTGAATCTGTAACAAAAGATATGCAAAATCCAAGAATTTCACGACGCATTTGGCAGGAAATTGAAATATCAAAGAATTTCACGGCACATTCGGCAGGAAATTGAATTATCAAAGAATTTCACGCACATGTGGAAGTAATTTGAAATACCTTCAAGCGCTGAGATAAATCCTTAAAACCTTGAACAAGCTGTGGCCACAATCGCTCTCTATCCGCACTTTCCATGCCTTCTAGTTTTGCCATTGCCTCAGCCCACATTGTCTGGCAATGCAAACTACTATCCATACTAAGTGTAAATCCGACGAAAAAATTGCATACAAACAGATAAAAAAAATTCTTCAGACGTAAAAAACGCTATATATCGAACTCACATCCGATACACCTGCAGGCTTCGCCCTATATTGAGGATCAGTTACACTGAACAACAAATGCTGCAAAACAAACACAAGTATCAATTTAGGAACAACGGGAAATGATGAATACGTGACTTCCTAGAGCTCATTGAAAGCTTATCATATTCTTCCTCACGATTATCAACTCTCAAGGGTTGGCGAGGATAAAAACACAGGACATTCCGTTTCCAGTCGAGAGCAGGGAAACGAACCTTGAAGGCATACTTAGGGTTTCCTGCGTCGTCCTTGTATGCCTCAACAATTGCCTGATGCAGACAATCAAAATAAAATAAATAGGCGAGGATGCAGTAAGATATAGGAGATATTACTAGTTCTTGCCGATTACTTTCAGAAACGTACTTGAATATCTCGATCAGCCAGGCAGAAAGGAAGCGGTGCCACCGGCGCCATCTGAGTGATCAGTTGAGCATTTAGAAATGGACTGGACTGAGGCGCTGCAAACGGAGTCTGGAAACCGAATCCTGCGGCGCCTCGCTGCTGAAACAGCGGCGATTGCTGCTGCTGCTGTTGCTGTTGTGAAGGCTGAGAAGAGAATGGAGTGGAGAAGAGAGACGAACCGAAGCCGGTGGCAAAAGACGATGTAGATGGAGTTCCGAAGGCAGGAGTTGAAAGGTTTCCGAATGCGGGAGATGCCGATGAAGTTCCGAAGGCAGGAGTGGACGCCAGCGTGCTAAATGCTGGAGTCGATTGTGGAGTGCCAAATACCGGAGTTGTCTGCGGAGTGCCAAAGGCCGGAGTTGATTGCAGAGTGCCAAAGGCCGGAGTTGATTGCAGAGTGCCAAAGGCCGGAGTTGATTGTGGAGTGCCGAAGGCGGAGGAGGACTGTTGAGCTCCGAACATTGTATATGCAGTGAAGCGTCAAAGAGGAACCCTAACGTCTCAAACCGAAATCGCCATTTGAGAATCGAAACTTGAGCTCGAGGGAAATGCGTCTCTCAGGTTTTCAGAGTTGAGGTTCAAGTGAGGATGGGAAGTCTAGTCTAGGGCATTGAATCATTTTGCCGCGAACTAATTGGGAATTGATTCAAAAGGTTTAAAAATGATCTGGGCGACCCGCCGACCCGCCGACCCGCCCCATTTTCAATTTATAAGAAATCTTGGAACTCATTCGGCAATTGCTTTAAAACAATAAAAATGATCCAACGGTTGTGCTTAAAAGTGTTTCTATTTCTGAAAATAAATTTAGTTTCCACAAGACTTCCAAAAGTGGCGGTTGTAGTTTGTCTTTCTCGTAGCTTTGGAAATTTTTTTATGTTTATTGGGGGATTCAAAAAAAGGCCAAAAGCTCAAGTGTAAGTTGAGTGGGAAGTAGAGATCCGTATCAGGTTGGAATGCCGCTGTTAGTGTAGTACCTCTAGGGCTGGCCACCTCGAATGGCGTGAGCCGCATGTGGGGAGACTCGCACGTACGATTTTTAGGGGGATCCAGTCGAAGAAAAATCCGAAAAGTTTGATTGCAACAAAGGGGAGACGCTGCCTTGCGCGAATTTAGTTTTGGTTGGAAGCTTCAAGAATTAAGAATTGATGTTAAATAATCGGAACATAATGAAGACATCAGAACATTGCACGGGTGATGCACATTGCCCACAGTGGGCACCCTCCAAAAGCAGGTGGGCAGAATGTCACAACTAGTAGCAGAACACTAATTGTGCTACACTTGTTATAATCCAACAAAATTTTTGGACTTCATGGACAACGTCGGTATATGCGCGAGTCAGATTTGAGAGATGTTTTGAAAAATGTGAGTGAGTAAATACGTCGAAAACAATTTGAAAAAAAATAATGTTACAAATTAAAAGCAATTAGGCAATCACGCCTTTGATAGAATATAATCTAGGGAGGAGAAAGAGACTACTAGTCGTATCCCCTATAGTATAATTAAAAGTATAGGTATGATTTTGGTAGACGGCCAAAGACTTTTATATAGCCACAACATGAAATACTACTTATCTATCTAAGATGAAAGCATGTAAAAGGGGTTGAAAACGAGCATGCGTTGCCTATATCTAAGATGAAAGCATGTAAAAGGGGTTGAAAGCGAGCATGCAGCCATAGGCAACATGTCTTAGACAAGCATAACCAAGCATCCGACATGTAACCAAAGATAATACGCTTTGGACAAGCATGACTCTAATAAAGAACAAACAGAAACTTGGGAGACATCAAACTAACCACATAAAGCTCTAAACTTCTGTAACCTAATAATTTAGTCTCCGAAACCTTTTCGAGACTGACTTGGTTTCTTATAGTTTATGGACAAAATCAATTTCAAAAATTAATTACAAATTATAAAGTCTAGAAGGATGGAATGAATTGTTACAATTTAGAAAAAATAAATAAATAAATAAAATCTTTGAACCGTTGCAACGTAAAGCTGAATAACTAAATAACTTCATAAATCTAGTAATTCAGTCCACTCTGTACTCAAAATTAGATCCCAAGCCACCAAGTCTTGTCACCTTAATACAATAACCATGGATGAATTCTACTCATAGGTCTCGTTATTATTGTTCGTGGGGCGGGATATGGAGTACGAACACCAAAAGATTTCCAACAGATAGAATTTTTAATGAATGTTCAGTGCACGATTCAATTATAGCATTAGAAACATAGATCATCGTAACACGTCGAGACCGTTACCTGCTCGAACTGCCAATATCAAACACTATTACACACTCTTGTACTAACCACCGTGGTATTCTACAAAAACCTCATCAGTACACAAAGAGGTAAGGAGACGTAATTGTTCAAAGCAAAACGAAAAAAAATGTTCGTCCACAAGTAACGTCTAAATAATAATTTCAAAAATTCAGAAACTCCTTAGATATACATAAATCTGAGTAAACTATATGAGAAATCCCTTCCTGATAGTCCTAGCCAAAAGACCTGCAACTTTCGTATCATATTGCTAGTAAAGCCATTAACTACCTAATGTTCTAGCTATGTAACTCAAGTGAGATAAATACAATTACCATGGATGAATTCTAATCTCAGGTCTCGTCATCATTGTTCGTGGGGCGGGATATGGAGTACGAAACCGAAAGATTTCCAACAGATATAGAATTTTTAATGAATGTTCAGTGTACAATTCAATTATAGCATTAGAAACATAGATCATCGTAACACGTCGAGAAACATAGATCCTCAAACTGCCAATATCAAACACTATTACAAACTCTTGTACTGACCACTGTGGTATTCTACAAAAACCTCTTCAGTACACAAAGAGGTAAGGAAACGTAATTGTTCAAAGCAAAACGAAAAAAATGTTCGTCCACAAGTCACGTCCAAATAATAATTTCTATATGAGAAATCCCTTCCTCATAGTCCTAGCCAAAAGACCTGCAACTTTCGTATTATATTGCTAGTAAAGCCATTAACTACCTAATGTTCTAGCTATGTAACTCAAGTGAGATAAATACACAATCTCCTGATTGAATCCAAAGGCCTTCAGCCCTTCGAAGAACTCCTAATTCACACAAAACATGTTGCAGAATAGCTTCAAAAACTCAAGCGCATAAGAGAGTGCAAGAATGCCTAATTTCACAGTAATGTAGACTAACTTCATAGCAACAGCATAGGAATGATGTACGAATGATGTACGAATGATGTAAATTTCTGTACCTCCCTGGATATGGTGTGTGGTAACTTAATTCGGTCTAGTCTAAGGCTCATCACGTGTACATAATAAATTTATAATAACAAAAAAATTGATAACCCTGTAAAGCAATTCAATTGCCTGAACCTCGTAAACTTGATCTCTTTTCTTTCAATTGGTAAAAAAGAGAACGACTCAACAAATGAAAGAAATTCCAGCCCGTTTATCTGCATGAGTTAACGTAATTAGCAAAAATCTTCTAGCGGAGAAAAACCTTTTTCTGAAAGGATCTAAAGGGAGTTCCTCCAGGGTGAGTGCTGCCCAAAAACTTTCTGGATTCTCATTGGAGAAAGACTCTTCCCCGGGGAAGAACAGCAAACAAGAACTTCTAATTATGACGATATGGACATGTTAATTATGATTTAATCTATTTTGACCATCAACAGAAAAACACAAGGGGCCTTTCCACAAGATCCACAAGTCGCAACCAAAGGCATGAAAGAAATGTCTTTCACTAAAACTTCAAAATTATAATTCTTATAAAGAGCGTATGTTTTATCATTTCCGGGACATTCAGAAATCCAAAGATTCGAACTGTATGCTAATCCAAGAACAAGATCAATCAAACTGACCTACTTCTTCGTCGGTTTCTTCTTCAAAGCCACCGGCTCTTGCGGCTGCGGCTTTGGGTATTTTTCAGCCACGATAGGATCCAGCCATTTGAGGGGGTGGCGATTAAAGAAAGGCCAATTCGGAACAGTGATTAGTGTGGTAAGAACCACACCGCCAGCATAAACCAACATCATCATCCGAAACGATTCCATAACATAGCCTGTCAAAAAGGCCACCACCGCAAAAGCAACCAACATAATCTGCATCATCTGCTCCGCTAGCTTTTGCCCTTGCCAATCCATCTAAAACATGGAAAATTAGAAGATAATCGTCAGATCCAAATCGGCAGGAGGCGTAAGAACATCAATGAACAAAGATCAGTGAGAACTCCATAGAAAGATTTAACTATAATGAAAAGCCCTACCTATCTAGAAAATTGGAAATCCTTGGCGCTATGAACAAAGATTTAAAAATATACAAATAAAGCAAGAATGAATTCGAGAGCTGAGAGATGAGAGAGAGCAGTACCCTGTAGGCGAATTTGCAGACCGATGGGGAATGACTCGCGGGAGGAAATTAGAATATGACAATTGCTTTGAGGAATCAGACGAAGAACGCAGAGCGGTATGTATTTACCAGTTCTGATTCGGAAGAATTAAGACGTAAGATCTCAGCCGTCCGATCGATCCCCTCATCTACGCGACCGTGCAAACAGTATATACTAGTAATTAATTAGGATCGATTTCAAAAATTACCCTATTCTTTCGAAACATTTAGGGTTATTATTTTTATTTATTTATTTTAGGTAAACATAAATAATTATTACTTTTATATTTCATAAATATTTCAAAATTATGATCGAAAAATAAATACTTTAATTAAAATAACAAAAGAAAAAAATAGTGTTGTACCATATCTCACATATCAATAATTTAAATTCAATTATATAAATAATTAATCATCAACCTCTTTCCGTATTGGTCATGTTTTGGTATTAAAATTTCTGATAGCAACATATATAAATAATTAATCATCAACCTCTTTCCGTATTGGTCATGTTTTGGTATTAAAATTTCTGATAGCAACAAAGACAGCCGTTCGATCAAAAGACCATAACCTAACGAAACCAAATTTTACTACTAGAAACTGATAAATAAGTGATTAAAAAATTATCAAGTGCCAACCCCGGTTTGATCCACAACCACTACCGTAAGTAAACTGAACCCAACACAGAAAGTTAAAAAGAAGTCTCGATTTGCTTAGAAGGAATGAATATCCAAAATTTATAAAAGAATTCCCAACATAACGAACACGATCCCGATACCATAAACTACAAGATTAGGGGGAATGGATACGGAAGAACTCATCTATAGAATGATGAATGTATCAAAATTCTGTTTTAAAAACAAATAATGCAGTAATTATATTGATCAAGATGAAGCACCACTGCGGAGAGCTTGGGATTTTTTGGATTTACTCGTTGCCAACTGGGTCTCAGGCTGCAACCAGATAAAGAAGAGTTCAACAAGAAGCCCAAAACCTTATATATAAATATAAATTGCGTTAAATTCTGATCCAGATTTTACCTCTTTCTTGACGGGCTCTTTCTTTTCTGATAAAATAAGCTCAATGTGGCATGGAGATGACATATAGGCTGCAAAACAAAATATCAAATTCAATAACGTATGGTTGTAATGTTCTAACGTGAAACGAAATAGAGTTTTATTTGGGATCTTAGAAACCATACGGTTAATTCTTCCGTGAGCTCGGTATGTGCGACGCCTTTGCTTCTGTGCTTGGTTCACCTGAATGTGGGATATGATGAGAGAATCAACGTCCAGTCCTTTCACCTGGATGAAGATTTAGCATGTTCAGAATTCAACGACATAAAACTCAGGAGATCCATAAGCAACTGAGGGGTGGGGTGGTAATACATACTTCAGCGTTACTCTCAGCATTCCTAAGAAGATCTAGAATAAATTTTGCAGATTTAACAGGCCAGCGTCCTTGTCCATTTGAATGCCTATTTTTTGCCTGTGCAGTTCGTCCGACACCTCCACAGAAACGTCGGAACGGAATAGCCTGCTTGTGGGCGAGAACATCCTCCAAGTACCTTTTTGCCTTGGCCAAGGGCAACTTTCTGAGGGCATGTGCAGTCTCTCGTGTATTCTGTAAAACACGAAACAGATTGACGATTTAGTAATTTAACAATGCAGAACCCTTTGAAAGAGCCAACTGAACCATTTGATAGATCCAAGATTTAAATACTATATTTCAAGCAAATTAGTAAAGCAATTCAGATGCCAGAGACTATAATCTTTTACAATAAAATAATTTGAAAACCTATAATGGGGATGCTGACATTTAAACTTTGATCTATATTTGTTACACTAGATATATTATGTTTGTGTAGCATCATTTATTGAACCTTTAGCAACTAGCTTTACAGAGGTTCACCCAATAACGATGCACTCAGTTTCCCTGAATTTAACGAGGACACCATTCACAGAAGGCAAGAGAGCCCTGCTTTTTTAATCAGGTAATTTAATCACAAACTTTCTTATAATCCAAGTAAATGAAACAATAACAACAGAACATGCTATAACACAAATGTAGCATCATTTACTGAACCGTCAAGCAACTATATCTACAGAGGTTCACCCAATAACAATGCACTTTGTTTCCCTGAAGTTTACGAGAGCCCTATTCACAGGAGGCAACAGAGCCCTGCTTTTTTCATCAGGTTACAGACAAGGGCAGATTCAGAAAATAACACTTAAATGAAGCAATGGAAAAATATCCTTCACATATTATGGAGTACGGAGTATAAATTACTAATAAAAAGTTACTCCAAAAATAAAACTAATGACACTGACCAAGATGAAGGCACATAAGCAATAACAGACTCTCTAAGGACCATCAATCTTTCTTTATATGAACTTACAGAAGTAAATGAAAAATACAACAGAGACTATGTAGCATCATTTACTGAACCTTCAGCAAATAGTTCTACAGAGGTTCACCCAATAACAATACAATCAGTTTCCCTGACGTTTACGAGAGTACTATTCACAAAATAAGCAACAGAACCCTGCTTTTTTCATCAGGTTGGTAACAAAAAATCTCATATAATCACCACATTCCTATCTTGCACGTGCAATCCAAAAATAATCAACCAGATATATATTATCACAGAAAGCTACAAATTATGTAGCATCATTTACTGAACCATCAGCAATTATCTATACGTAGGTTCACCCAATAATGATACATTCGATATTCCTGAAGTTTACAAGGGCACTATTCACTATATAGGCAACAGAACCCTGCTTTTTTCATCAGGTTCGTAACAAGAAATCTCATATAATCACTACACTCACGATGTCAAATTATATTACTGTAAATTATCTATCTTGAATGCACAATCCAAAAATAAACGATCAAATATATATTAACATAGGAACTACAAAGATTATGTAGCATCATTTACTGAACCATCAGCAATTATCTATACATAGGTTCACCCAATAATGATACATTCCCTATTCCTGAAATTTACAAGGGCAATATTCACGATATAGGCAACAAAACCCTGCTTTTTTCATCAGGTTCGTAACCATAAATCTCATATAATCACAACATTCATTACGCCAAGTTATATTACTGTAAATTATCTATCTTGCATGCGCAATCCAAAAATAAACAATCAAATATATATTAACACAGGACCTACAAAGATAATATAGCATCATTTACTGAACCATCAGCAATTATCTGTACATAGGTTCACCCAATAATGATTCATTCGATTTTCCTGAAGTTTACGAGAGCACTGTTCATAAAATAGGCAACAGAGCCCTGCTTTTTTCATCAGGTTGTTCGCAGGCAGTATTGGATGATCAGCACAACTAGTTAATTCAGTACACAATTAAAAAGTGTGTATGTCATTCCTCACAATCAAAAAAGTAAACACAAAATATTTACAAATTATACAGATTCAATGAAATGTCAATTAAATTAGTAACGTATTGAAAACCTATAAACTTTGCACTAGACTAACGGGCTTGGCGAAATGGAAAAATCAATGAAAGGATCAAACAGATAAAGCTCCTAAGCTACCTTGAAATGGACTCTGAGATCGGAGCCTCGTGCTTTACAAGCTGAGCAGAAATAAGAAGACAAGTATTAGATTACGTACTTCTAACATTACTCGAAAACTTCAAACTAGTGAAAAACTAAGAACTGTATGACGAAAAAATCATATGATACAAAAAGAATACGATAAGAGGAGAATAAACTTACACTCAGTGTGGTTGTCCGGCTCCCTTGAGTACTTAACCTGTTAAAAAGAACATGAACATCCAACTGAATTCAGATATTTACTGAGAGTGAAGAATCATAAGCATTGAACAGATATTACGAGGTGAAAAATGAGGTCGAAGATCTAGAAGAGGCACGGTACCATGGCGGGTGATGCTAATTCTTTGTAGTTCAGATGCCGACTTGAGAAACGCCAGCGACAAGAGAATTGGGCAGCAGAGTTTCGAGTGACTTATAGTAAAAGGGAAAACCCTAATCCTGAACCATTGAACCACTGAACCATGTGGACTTCTTATTTGGGCTGGGCTTGACCGGCCCACTATCATCTTTCCTCTGTCCAATATTTTATAAAAATTATAATTCGTGGGGTTATTGACAAAAATAGCCCCTTCTGAGTTTTGATTAGGGCAAATGACTGCTTTTGACCCTCAACTTCTAGATCACATGTGAAATTACATTTTCCCGGGTTGGGTGGTTGAGCTTTCTTTTATTATTATTATTATCATCCTCTAAAAAAAAATTACTTATTTATTATTCCTATTAAATTAATAACTAACATCTAATAAAATATAAATTTTAAATAGTAAATATTCTTAATATTTTTATAATTACAGTAACGTTAGATTATAACTCTATTTTTTTTGGTTCGTCGGGTTGACTCAACCAAAAAATGTCATTCCTTACACCAAATCGAATTTTCGTTTTTTCAAAAATTCAACTCAACCCAACTTCGTTCGAACTCGATAAGCTGATTGTATATAATTCAATGATAGCATTGTCTTCATAAAGCAACATTTGGGCAAGAGTACTCGATCTCGCGTGCATCTCTTACTTTTGTACTTTATGCCTTATGTGAGATTTGCAGTCATTCAATTGCACCTTATGTGCATTGAAATAATACATGAACACCTTCCAAGTATTTTTGGTGCACCGTTTAAATTATTCCTAGATTTTCAACTGTCTTGAGTCGACTTCTAGGTATTTATTTTATCGGAAAATTGGAAAATTAAATAACAATTTAATTTTTTTTTCTTTCCAAATTTGATGCCAACATGGTTTGACCAGTAGGTAGCGTGTCTAATTATTTCATTGATTATGACAGACAATATCCAACACATATCGCTCCCTCTTAAATCAGTGATATTATTGACGGGTAATAATTCACAATTTATAATAATTATAACTCATTAGAAGTCAAACAATAATTTAAAATAGGTTAATTAAGTAAGAGCCAATCTTTCAATTGTTTGCAATAGATTGGTTCCAATATTACACCTAATAAATCTGTTTACATATTTTTAAAATTTTAGAGAACAATTAAAAATAAGTTAAATATATTCTGGATCTCCTCATTAAATTTATAATAATTTAATCTATAAACCTTAATAAGTAACATGTTATAATGTAGTTTTTGTATTTTAAATTTATACCGATTTAGTTTTTACTGGATTTTTTTTTCTTATTAAAACTCATAATTTTTTTTTGTCTCACTTTATCATTATTTACTTAAACAATTTAATTAATGACATATTTGTTATGATTAAAATTAAATATTGCGAAATTTAAAAATAAATTTGTTATCAAATTAAAATTATATTTTAGATATTAAAAATAATTTTTTAATTTATACGAATTTCGTAAGGTTAGAAAACATAAAACACATAATTCCAAAAGATTTGGAATCCTAATTGGATGATACGTATCAACTAACAACCATTAACAAAAGGGTCACAGCGGCCACGTGCACGTGAACGGGGAGCAAGGCCACGTGGCGTCGGTGGCATTCATGAGTACGTAACTACCGTCGCTGTGTTCTCGTGTTTTGTTATTCCTCCGTTTTTCATGTCACCTTGGATGCTTCCGGTCGGGGCATTTTTCGGACAGATTCCCTCGTGGTGGGTAAAAAATCACCCAATAATACAACATCTTTTCCCATCAATAATAATCCATTTAAATTTCACATCAAAATTAAAAATATTAGCCTAAATTTATAAATACTTATTTTATCAGATAGATAAATAAATAAATAAATAAATAAATAAATATATATATATATATATATATATATATATATATATATAAACTTTTATAAATTTTAATTTAAAATAAAAAAATTATGTTATCGTTATTCTTAAATAGAAACGGATACTATTTTGTTTAAAAAATACCATAAACATTAAAAAAATAATATTAACACTCTTAATATTTATGATAAAAAAAATTAAAAAACTTATTACCAAAATATAGTTTCTAAATACATTAAACTAAATTTTATTACATTAAACTTATTATATTACCAAATATTTAATTATAAATTTTTAAAAATTAAGAACCAAGATAAAATCATGGAAATCAATAAATATATTTAAGATTAAAATTTCATTTTGATTAAATACTTAGTTCTATCTTAATATTTTAAATATTAAAATTTAGATCATTTAATAAATCTAAAATTTACTCTTTATTAGTTTATTTGTTGATTTTTGAAAAAAAAAATATTGAATATGCAATAGTATTATCTTTATAAATTTTAAAAATAAATTTGTATTCATGGGAATGAAAATATTATTAATATTTAGCTAACTTTAAAACATTCCATTTAAAAGAATTAAATTAGTATTTATTTGAAGTACTTCAATAAGATTTATATTAAATTTGGATTATGAAAGTACAAATATTAAAAGAAAATAATATTTAAAATACGGATTTAAATTTTAAATTCCCGTATTGTTGGAAGAGAAAAAAAAAACGGTCTTAAGAGAGCAAAATAGAAATGGTTCACCCGCGAGAGCAATAGATGGAGAAAGAGAGAACCCTTATTCTCATAATCTCATTTCAGTTGCGGTGATTCGGATGATAATCGTCGGAGAAGAGAACTGAGAGTTGGAGGAATCGGAGAATTACAGAGATTATTCGGCGCTGAGATGAGCTTAGTGAACACTCACAGAAGCTGCGCGCCAATTCGTTCACTCTCTCCTTCTTCATCCTCCATTTCCCGCTGCGCTCACACTTCCTCCTCTGGTAATGCTCTCTCCATCCTTCTCGCAACGCCTGTTCTCTTTTTGCTTTTGTTTACCTTTGTCATCGTCCCATCTTTAGCCGTTACTGCAAGCAGTTGTGCTAGAATAGAATGAAAACATTTGCTGTCGTTTCTCAAATCGCCTAATTACAACTCATGAAGCACTTTACCGAACGGATGTGTAAAGTTGATTCAAATTGTATTTCATTGTTCGTATTTTTCGTGTTTTTCAGGAATACTGTAGTTTAGTGGCTAATTCGCAACTTAGTTAGAGAAATCACGATCATACTACATCGCGCTGTAGAACAAAAGAACAAAGGACACGGGTTTGATAATAATGTGATGAAATGAGATTTCTGAGTTATTCAGTGATATTTCATAGTGATAAGAGGAACGGACATCTATATATGTTTACAGTAGTATGATAATATCTACTTTGGTATAAACCCTCGTACCCTTGCTTTCTTAACCACCCAAAATTTCTCGTGCTAATGAAGATAATTTGTCCCACTTAGTGTAACAGTTCAAACCCACCGCTAGTAGATATTGTCCGCTTTGGTCCGTTACGTATCGCTGTCAGCCTCACGATTTTAATAAGCGTTATAAGAGGTTGATGGTGATACGTAACAGGCTAAAGTGGACAATATCTGCTAGCGGTAGGTTTGGACTATTACAAATGGTATCAAGGTCAGTCACCAAGCGGTGTGCCAGTGAGGATGCTGGCCCCCAAGGGAGTGGATTGTGAGATCTCACGTCGGTTAGAGAGGGGAACGAAACATTCCATATAAAGGTGTGGAAACCTCTCCCTAGCAGACGTGTTTTAAAATCGTGAGGCTGACGGCGACACGTAACGGGCCAAAATGGACAAGATCTACTAGTAGTGAGCTTATGGTATCAGAGCCAGTCACCGAGCAGTGTGCCAGCGAGGACGCTGGGCCTCCAAGGGGGGTGGATTGTGAGATCCCACATCGATGGGGAAAGGGGAACGAACAGTCCTTATAAATGTGTGGAAACCTCTCCCTAGTAGACGCATTTTAAAATCGTAAGGCTAACGACGATACGCAACGGGCCAAAGCGGACAACATCTGCGAGCAGTGGGCTTGAGTAATGAATCTCTCTTTTCCCTAACCAACCCCTTGGCTCTACACTGGCGTCAATTGTGCCAGAAATGGAACCAATAGGAGAAGGTTCATTATCTATTTAGGGTGGAATCAACATGTTCATTTAGCACTTGCTATTTTGGATCCTTTAGGAATATACTTACATGTATACCATTCTAAACGATCCCTTCTCATTCTTAAATGTATGTTCCCTGGTTAACTCGTTTTAAGATGCATAATCAGCCTTCTTTGGGAATTACTGCAAGTTTCAGTCAGATGCACGCAACACAACCATAACTGATATAGTGGTTTTTTCTCTATAAGACTGGTTGCTAATATAATTTTTTACTGCCTTGGGAATTACCGTATTGTTGTCATGGCATATAACCTTGATAAATAAGAAGTCATCCTCCACGAGCATAGTAAAATCATCAGGAGTGGTTCCTACTTAAGCTGCTGTTATATATGGCTTTTCTCAAGTGTGATTCACAAGTCAAGTTATTTTATGGTTTGTTTCAGTCAGGATTAAAGGACATCAAGCATGTATTGGCTGATATAGTGACAACAGTTTCATGACTGAGGTTAAATTTGAATCTCGATGGTTTAACGTGCAGATCATGTGACGTGTGGAACACCAACTTGGATTGGGAAGGGAATCACTTGCATTTGTTTCAAGCGGAAGGGAACTTTTGAACGAATTTGTATCAACCTGACTCCAGTACAGGCAAGTAAATAAAAAAATAAACTTCCAAATTGATTGGAGTAAGAAGGGGAAATAGTTGAGAAATAAACCATAAAGTTACCACTTCCATTGTGGGCGTAATTCTTGATGAATTTATATTGATCCTTGACATTCCCACTCTTGTTTGTACTGTGAGTCCCTTAACTTGATGAAAATCATTGTATTGCTAATATCCTTAGAATAACATTTACATTCATGATCTCAGGAAGATAGGCTAAGAAGATTAAAGCAGCGCATGAAGGTCTACTTTGATGGTTCAAGAATCGACCACCAGGTTAGTTTAGTACTCAGATGATTCCTCAAAGCACACCAACTTGAGTTCATGTGTGGAATAGTTTCTAAACTATTAATAACATTTGCTTCTAATGTCATTTTACAAAATCATTATGTTATTACTTTTACGTGTACACCTTGCTTTCTAGAATACTTATTATGAAAATTTCACCAAGAACAGGAGGCTTTAAGAGCTCTGTGGTATGCAGCATACCCTGATCAAGAGCTTCAGGCGTTGGTATCAGATCAATGGAAAGAAATGGGATGGCAGGGAAGAGACCCATCAACTGATTTTAGGTTGTTATCTCATGTATTACCTTTTGTCATGTTATCTCCTTTTCATTGCTCTGAAAAGCTTTTACCTAACCCAGAGGAGCTGGATTTATCTCTTTGGAGAATTTGTTGTTCTTTGCAAAGACGTTCTCAGTAAGATCTCAAACTTCATTTCACTCATTTAAATTTTTAGTTTATTTTCACCTGATAGGGCCAAAGAGTTTATGAACTTGGTAAAAAACTCTCCATTGGTCTCGTTGGGAGATCCCACATTGGTTGGGGAGGAAAACGAAGCATTCTTTATAAGGGTGTGAAAACCTCTCACTAGCAGACGCGTTATAAAAACCTTGAGGGAAAACCCGAAAGGAAAAGCCCAAAGAGGATAATATCTGCTAGCGGTGGGCTTGGATTGTTACAAATGGTATCAGAGCTAGTCACCGAACGGTGCGAAACATTGGTCGTAATACGGCTAGACCCTCTCCATAGTAGACGCGTTTTAAAACCTTGAGGGAAAGCCCGAAAAGAAAAGCTCAAAGAGAACAATATCTGCCAGCACCAGTGTAACATTTTATCATCCTTTCACTAATCCTACTTTTCCCTTTACATTTCAGACATCTTTCCAATGTCTATTGAGAAAACAAGGAGGAAAGCCAGCAGTTTGGGAATATCCCTTTGCTGTTGCTGGTGTAAACATCACATTTATGCTAATGCAAATGCTTGATCTTGATGTTTGTGAGTATCAAATCCATTTATGCATACACGTCCAAAGCTCGAGAGACCTCACAATCTTTATACGATACATACGTTACTCCTCTCATTTCTAATCAATTTAATGCAGCAAAACCAAGGACCTTTATCAGATCAGTTTTCCTACAGATGTTATCAGGTAAATCTCAAAACTTAATCCTGCAACACATCAAGTTTGAACTTACTTATCATATGGTATTTTCTGCTAAACAGAGAATGAATGGGCATTTGATCTGCTTTACTGCGTGGCCTTCGTTGTTATGGACAAACAATGGCTGGAAAGAAATGCTACCTACATGGAGTTCAATGTAAGAATAAATATGATACCCTTCAAGATCTAAAAAATTTCACTCTGCAAACAGAGGTTAGTAAAAATGAGATAAATAATCAAATTATCTGTTTGTGGTAGGATGTGTTGAAGTCCACCAGATCTCAGTTGGAGAAAGAACTTTTGATGGAGGATGTATTACGGATTGAAGATATGCCTTCTTACAGCCTTCTTCTAACACTGGATTACAGGTAGAATAAACTGTCACACTAATTACTATTTGTTTATTTTGATGATATTAGCATCGAGGGGACAAAATTTAAAAAAAATATAGAAAAAAAAAAAAAAAAAAAACTGTAGAACCCTAAGAAATACTAGTGCCTAAGTTACTTGATGTTCCTTGGATTGTTACAAATTTCAGTGTAGGTAGATGATGTTATGTTGTGGCCATGCCACTGATTATGCTGATGCTATTGTTATTATTATTAATTTTCATCTCGGTATTGCCGACTTCTATATTTAAGGGATGGATGAATCTTTTTCACAGTAGATCTCACTTCGACACTTTTATCATCATGTTCGATGATTTGAGCCGGTTGGAAGTCTCTTCTCAATGAGGGACTTGCATATCCCATGAAAGGGTCTTTGAAACAGTGATCAAAGATTTCTCTAGACTAGCCTGAATGAGCATAGTAGATCGTTTTAGAAAAGATTCAAGACTTAATATATATCATTAGGTTTTCACTTCGACATTTTTATCATCATGCTCGATCATTTGAGCCAGTTGAAAGTCTATTCTCAACGAGTGTTGAGAAGGACTCGCATGTTCAAGATTTAGATGAAATTCTTGATAATTTGATCCCATGAAAGGGTCTTTCAAACAGTGATCGAAGATTTCTCTAGTTTAGCCAGCATAGTAGATCGTTTTTAAAGAACATGTTTAGCCTGAATGAGCATAACGTGTGTATGCAACAGAGTAGCCCAAAACGTAAATGGGCCTGGCCCAGATAAGTATGATGGGCTTTTCATAGCCCAAATATACTTTATTGAATAAAGAGGTCGGAGATTTGGAGTTATAGTATTATAATATTTTTCAAAATTTGTCACGTTTATTCTTAAAGAATATTCATTCATAAAAGAATATTTAATATATAAAGAATAAATGTGGGATCCTCTTAATTTTATAAACTTGGTTAAGTAATTTAAAATACTGTGGTCCAAACCGACCATAAACAGTACGGGTTTGGACCGTGAATCTCATCTGTCGCCACGTGTCCTTCTGGAAACATCTACTGGAATATGGAATCACGGCAAAATTACCTCTTCCCATCCCTGTCTGCTTTCTCCAACTCCATCAAATCCTTAGCCAAGAATAAGATTCTCCTAAAACCATGCGATCATGGGCCCCACCGTTGGCGTATCTTAACCGTTGGATGAGCGGCCGACGAAAAATCCAACGAACAGAACGCGGCAAATTACGCTAACGAATGGTCATTGTATAAAATATAAATTCAAGCCGTTTTGATCATCGTTTTCTTTCAAGCGAAGGGAATAGTGGAGTAGCAAATTTCCGGAGCACATCACCGAAAGGCTGTTGAATCTCTTTGTGTGTGTGGATAAAGTTTTGTTATCATTTGTTTTTCTTTTTGTCTACGCAAGCAATTGCGGTCTTGATCGATCGGAATTAATAGATGGAGAACGAAAGGCAGAATCTAGAGCTGAAGCATCTAGGTTTTGTTAGGATCGCTGTGATTCAGACGATTGTATGTGTTACGAATCTCTATGATTACGCGAAGCAGAACTCCGGACCTCTGAGATCTGCGGTTGAAAGTGTGGAGAGCGCTGTTAACACAGTTGTAGCTCCTGCCTACGAGAAGCTCCGAATCGCACCTGATGATGTTCTTGTTTTTCTTGACGAGAAGGTATTCTTTGTTTTCTTTAATCGTTTGGACTCTTTAGATGACTTTCTTGGATCAGCATGTTTATTAATTTTTAGATTGTTTTTTGCGATTCAATGGATTGTCGGACGAAGATCGTTCTGGCTGATGATTGATTAGATGGAGATGTTTTGCTTTCCAGATTTTTATTCACTAAATCCAACTCTGAAATCTTGATTACTACGATGAATTTAGTTCTCCAACCTTCTATATGATGAAAATCATCGGGAAATTATTTTCCCTTGAAATAAAATTAATTAAACTCAAGTGTCTCCGATTGGCCGACTGAAGTACAATTCATATATGATCATACCAGGTAGATACGGTTGAAATTTGAGTTTCAACGATCTATACAGGAAAAAATTGCGTTTAAATCTATTTCAGACTTGTGTAGAATGAATGAGTTTATGGCCGAGTGTGCGTTTTTTTCCCGGTCCTTTCCACGGAAGAAGATCAGTGAAGATGAAATGGTGAATTCGTTCGTAATTTATTCGAGGGACTATTAGAGTCTACAGTAAACATTATGTGTTCTCTGGGATAATGATTCCTGGCTGAAATGAACATTTCTAATCATGGTGGGAAGTTTGTTGCAGGTTGACAAAGCGACACATGAGTTTGATAAGCGTGCTCCTCCTCTGGCAAAACAAGCCGTTCAAATTACGCAGCATTGTATCCAAAAAGCTGCTCGAACTGGGCAAGAATTTGTGAATGAGTTTCAAACGAGCGGACCACGCGCAGCGTTCTACTATGCAGCGAACGGGTACAAGCAGTTGGTTCTAACCCAAGGAGTGAAGGTTTGGGCATGTCTCAACCGGCTCCCATCGTTCCACAAGTTCGCAGACATGGCAGTGCCAACTGCGGCTCAGTGGTTGGAGAGGTACAACTGCAAGGTGAAAGATATGAGGCAGAAGGGCTACCACGTCTTTGACTATTGTCCTGAAGTTCCTCTGAGTGAGATAGCTGAGGCATTTAAGCAGGGCAAGGCCAAGAAGAAAGAAGCACCTCCAACTACTCCTGAACAAGCTCCACCGAAGAACAAACCGGGTTCAGATTCCGATTCTGAATCCGAATCCGAATCCGAGTTGGTTTCGGTTCCAAACTAGAAAAGGGTTTTTAGTTTCAATACCTAATCACCTGGTTTGCAAGAGTTTATGGTTCATGTTCATGATGTTGATATGGGACTAGCTCAATGTTTGTATATAGTTTGGACAAATAATTGAAGTTTTAGTTTCCGTGTGCGTGGAGGAAGGATAATAAAATCAGTTATGTCTAGCTAAAACGTGGAGACACGAGTGATGGACGCAACACAATGCTGGCCTCAAGAACTACTGAACAAAGGGATTCAACCCCGATGCAAAGAAACATATCTTTTTTGGTGGAGCGAAGAAAAATGTTTTCGATGAACCATTCCATATCTGCTTTATTTATAAATTGAAGTTTCTGGCCTTTCAGGAACGACGGTACCTTTAGTTCCCTCCGAAGCTATATTATAGTTTGTTCTTAATAATTAAAATTTTCCGTGACTTGTCGACTTATTTTCAAAATGACCAATATTTTGATATGCTAGCCTTAAAACGGTTTCTAAACGTTGATTACGTAAATAAAATAGAAGTACATACTTTCCATCTCATTAGAAGCCACACTTTATGCATCTAGTTGGACAAGCCAATTAGAGAAATGTACATGAAGTTAGAGAAATGAATATGAAGGTTGAACGAAAGGCATCACAAGTGCGTCAAGAGTGTCGGTGTCGACAAGGTAGATGTTTTGACAAAATATCAGTGGTAGTAGTGGGTCGAAGCCAATACTCCCCGGCATTCTCCCACTATCTATTTCTCTTCTTTTTCTTCCTTTCCGCGCCTTTGAAGGTTGATTTCCGATATGATATGCTGTAGGTCTATGTCAAATGTGGAACTGGACGAGGAGTTAATGAAGAACTAGAAGGCCTCTTTATAGGGCAGCCTCATTCTTCTTTTGTCTTGTCCTCCACTGATACTCTAATAGCAAAGCAGTCCTCCATTTCGTCGGAATCAAGTTCTTCCTTAAATGAGCAGGAGCTATGATAGTTTGCAATAAATTTGAACCGTATCGGGCGATATATGGATATAAATAATGAAAAATGCATCCGATGAGGGCATTAGAAAAACAATGTGCTCAAATTCACCAGCTTGAAATATATCTTATGAGCTAAAAAGCACGTTTATTCCAGCACCAAAATCTCCGTTTGACAATACAAACCACAAGGTACTTGTCCAGTTTAAACAACAACAAAATAAACGTTCAAACAATTGCTTGGGAGCTTCCCAGATACCACCACAGATTTCAGAGCTCTACCAAACATCCTGCAAAGTATTTCAAGAACAACAACATCAGGGGGATCTATCTATTGGTATATCTCTCCAAAAGCCCAGAAGTTTTCAAGTTTCAATCAGTTCTCTAATTCAATCAAATTGGATACGAAAAAATGCACAGAAACAGAACCTTCACTTATCACTTGGAGTTATTGTTGATGTCCGTAAGCAAATCATCGTAAGGATCCCTCCTACCAGGAACCTGACTAATTTGTGCGTCCCACCGCAGCTGACAATTGTGGCGCTCAAATGTCCAAAATCCGTAAGGACGGATTGGATAGCTCCACATCTCCTTCGTCTTTTGGCATCGATCCTTCACCGCATATACGTGCTCCCGGAACTTCCGATCCCTCTCTTTTGGATCCTCCATGAGTCTTAGTACCAAATTCTCAGCAAACTCCATGATGAACTTCATTTCTAGTATATTCCACAGACATTAACGAATCGAACGGGGGGAAAAAACGCCGAATAAACAATTATTGAACATGAAATTCACTTAATATCATGGTTTCCGCTCAAGAAAATCAAAGAACATAGGTGAATCAGACACAATCATGATCTATCCAAATCTTCTTTCTGAGAGATTAGCCAAGAAACAAACCCGATCGACAATTTCTCCAGTAAAAGCCCTAAGTTTATTCAACAACAAAAATTGGAAAAATTTTGAAGAAAATTTCCGAATTGAATTCACCTGCGATAAGAAATCAACATCAATCGAAAGCTTACCTCGAAAATCGATTGCAGGAATTAAGATTTCTTCCTCGGTAAATATCAGCCAGCAGTTCGCCTTTCGCCCCCGTAGAAATGTACTCAAAGATTGAGCAGAATACAAGAACGCCCATTATTTCCATTTGAAGCATTGCTAGGCCCATTCAATTAAGCCTCAGGCCCAAAGGCCCAAATACTCTGGACCTTGGACAACCTCTGGCCAGGCCCAATTAATGAATGTGATATTCCAATAATGTCCTTTCCTGCTAATACACATTTTCATTTCCAGAAATCCAGCTTGAAACGAAAAATAGGAGCCCTTGTTTTTATTATGGAAGTATTCATGTCACCGCTGATGAGGTAGCATCATTAAATATCATTGAATAAATAACAAAATACCATAACTGCTGCTTTGAAACAGTTTTTCTTTTCTTTTTCTTTTTTCTTTTTTAATTAAATTGGAGTTCCATTTCTTACCTAAAGATAAAATACTATTTATCATTTCAAATTATATATATATATATAAAATAAAACTCAAACGAAGGTTATAACCTGACCAACTCGAACTATCCCACCTAAATTACAAAGGTTGGGGTTATCAATTTAATTTGGGTTAAATTCTAAAAAACAATTCGATTTAGGTTGAGGGTTAACATTTTTTTTAGTCAAAAACATGACGAACCGAAAATAGGGTTATAACCCAACCCAACTCTATTTTATTCTTTAAAAATATAAAAATATTTCGATGTTAGTAATGCCCTATGACTGGCAGATGGTCAATATTTGAAATTTTTAATATTTTAATCATTAATGTAATACGACCGTAGATAAATAGGTCATTTGTTTTTTTTTATCCATAAACATAATGGGGTTAAAAAAAATTTATCCAATCCAACCAAACTCGTGTATACTTCTACCACATTTATTGAAAAACAAAATTCGTCGGTCGATGGTGTTAGAAAAACACGACTCTCCACAATAATATGATATTGTCCATTTCGAGCATAATCTCTCATGGTCTTGATTTGGGGTTTTTCTTGATTATAAACGCATGATTATTTCCTAAATTAGTCGATGTGTGACTTTAATCATCGAACGGATGTAATTTTGGGCAAATAATTATTTTTTTTGGTAAAAGAAAACGGTAATTTTTGTGTTGAAAAAAGTAAAAAAGAAAAAGAAAAAAGCGAAATGCAGTAAGTAATGAAAGGAAAGCAATCAGGAAACAATGAAATGTGAATGGGAGGATTTGGTTCACAGATTTGTTGATAAATGTATGTTGTTTAGGTCAGTGATTCCACCGCCCCCTTTTCAGACGCCACCTACTCTATTCCCAATTTACCTTTTAATTTCTTCCCCCATTAATTAAACATATATATATATATATATTTTTTTAAATATTTTAACGTCTACTGTTGGCGTCGTGAGTTTATGGTACCTTTTTGAACACCATTAACGAATTCCCAAACAACCTTTGTCGACCACTTCAAAATGTTGGACTCACCACTTTTTTTTTTTTTTTTTTTTAATATTATTTACCTTAAATGTATTATTGCCCTCAACCTTTTTGACTACACGAAAGTAAAATAAAATATTTTTAAAATAAAAAAAAATAGAATAATTATATAATTAATGAGTTTCTGCAATTTGTCATTACCTAATATTTATGCCCAATTCAGTGAATTCTTTCCCTTTTAAAGACACCCTTGATTCTTGCGATGCGGTTGTTATTTTGGAGGTTTTGAAATTTGTGAAGACGCTGTCGTTTTCAATGCCATTTTTCGTCCATAAAACACTCTTAATTATTAATTACTTTCTTATATATCTAATTTTAAATATAGCATTTTAAAAATAACATTAAGTTTAACAAATTTTACGAATACCCTTTAATTTTTTTAAAGATTAAAAAATACTCTACCATTTAAAAATTAGTATAAAAAAATGTTTAAAAAATTCGGACGAAAATTATTTGATAGATTATCTCTGAACTTTTTAATATTAATTTGAAAAAATAAAAATATTTTTTAATTAAAAAAATGGAAAGAAGGGTATTTTTGAAAGTTGATTAAATGCGAAGATATTTTTTAGAAAAATACAAAATTTAAAACTACTCTACTTATTTAGCCTTTTAAATACGTTTCATTATGCGGCGTTTTATGGTAGCCATCATGTCGTGCCACATTTACAGAATCCGGTTTTAGCAATCCATATTTGAAATCGAAACGGTGCCGTTTCAATGTGCAGTAGGAAACGGCCTACGAATATTTTTAATTCGAAAAAAAGAACGGAAAAGAAATTAAAAAAATGGATTTTTTAATCTGAAATTATAATTACCTAAATAAGAGGTAATTATTTAATCCGGTTTTAGCAATGCATATTTGAAATCGAAACGGTGCCGTTTCGATGTTCAGCAGGAAACGCCCTAAGAATTATTTTAATTCGCAAAAAAAAAAACGTTAAAGAAATTAAAAAATGGATTTTTTAATCTGAAATTATAATTACCTAAATAAGAGGGACCGGTGGTAAATTACTGATTGCTCTATAGTACAAAATTAGGCCCCGACCCTTCAAAAATATTAAAAAAAAAAAAAAAAAGGCACCGCCGCCCTGTACACAAAAGGACAATAAAAGCCCCGCCGCGCAACGCCGCGGCGATACGGCGGCCATGGTTACAAGATAATTAAACCAAAAAATAAAAATAAAAACATGGCCTTTTCGTCGTTCTTTTCCATTTCTTTATTCTCTCCCTTTATTTCCACGTCTCTCCGGCTGAAATTACGAGAAGCCGCCGACGTTAAGAAACGGCTACCGTCACTGTCATTTCTCGTTTTAATTTAAATTTTGTTTTTTTTTTAACTTTCGTCCATCATATCATCAACCCCGTCGGCCCCACCGTCACCGTTATCATCAAGCCAACGTTCCACAGGAACGCAATCCATCTTGTGGCGGAGTTTCCAATCCAACGCTTGACACGCACGTGAGCAATAGTTAACGGCACCACAAACGGAACATCGACGAAACTCATGCCGTCTCGTCTCTGGTCGGCCACACCCCACGTGCGAACATAGTCTCAAACCATCCCCCGGCGACCCCCCACGTGCCGCGAACCACTCCGCCAAAAACTGACTCGCTGGATGAACCTCTGGCGCCGGAATATTACAACCAAAATCGCTTAACAACGGACATGCAGAGCCCGTCACGTGCCGGTGGTGAGGATGAGGATTCCACGTCAGACACGTACGCGATGCGGCAACGGAAGACCCCGCCTCCGACGAAAGCACGGCGGCGAGTTCACGCGCGTTAGCCTGAACAAGAAACCGACGACCCTCCGTTATGTTTTGACGAACACCGTAACCGTCTTGTAGACAATGACCAAGTTCCCTAAGGGCATCGATGTGGCCGAGGAAAGCGGCACGTGCGCAAAGAGCAACTCCGGCACCGAGATTCTTGTCATTTTTGGAGCCACCACTGCCGTTGAACTGAATGACGGCGAGTGAGTAAAGCGCCGGCGCGTGGGAATAAATCGCCGCCTTGGCCATTAGAGAAGCCCCGCTTCCTCGATTTTGCAAACAGTAGAAACGAATCTGTGTCACATCAGAATAAATAAATCAATGCCCGAATTACTAATTGGTTTTAAAATGCACCAAAAAAAAAAAAAAAAGAATGTTTATAACTTTCAAAATAGGATAAGAATAAATAATTTTTTTTTTTTTTAAAAAAAACAGCAACAAAATTAAAACTAACCATGCCGAGAGTATAACAGGCCTCGACGTTGCCGGCGTCGGAGCACTGTTTCAGAAACCGGTGAGCCGATTCCGTCCAGTTCCGAGCGCTAATTGCAAAAATCTTCAGTGAAGCTCTTGATAATACAACGGGATTAAGTCCTAAACTGTTTAATCTTTTGCATCTGAACCCAAAATTAGAAAAGAAAATTCAGTTAGATCCAAAAACATTAACGAAATAAAAAATAAAAAAAAAACATACGTTAGCAAGATATTGATGAACTCGGAGGGGGAGGAAGCGGCGGAGCTGAGTTTAGAGAGAATAGAAATGACGAGATCGTCCGGCAAGGAATCAAACAAATCGGAAGTGGGTGTTTTTATGTCGGGAGAGGGCTTGTTCCTCTTGCGGCAGAACTGGCGGTCGGCGTCGGCGGCGGCATCGTGTGTTCTTTTTCGAACACGGTTGTCGGAAAAGAAGGGGGGTTGAAGACGAGGATAACAGAGGCCTCTTCGAGTTCTCATGGAGGATTGTTGTTGGGGTGATATCCACGCCTCTCTCGCTTTTTGTATGGGTAAAACTTTAAAACCAAATGGGAAGCGTTATATAGTCTGGACCAAATTATAGGTCCCCTCTTCGAATATAAACCACAGCAAACTAAGACAATGCTTGAGGATCCTAAAATATGATACCCAGCTGTCAGTAACATGGAATTTTTATGCTCTTTATTTATATTTCTCTTTTCTTTTTCCTTTTATTTATTTCTCAATAATTCTGTAAAATCTAATAATTGTTATTTTGCTGCTTTTTTTTTTCCAAATTAAAATTTATTAATTCAAAAAATAAAGTCATTGTGTTATTAGAATGAGTCAACCCTACGGATAATAGTTCAGAACCGATAGCTCTTATTAAGAATGTTTTGTGCAGTATCTCATACGGCGAGAAACAAGACATTATTTTCTGTTCTATGGACATATTTTAAAATTTTGAACGGAAAACTCTTAAAGTAACCGCACAATGAAGATAACTTTAGCCGTTTTAATAAATAAAACCTCTGAAATTTATTTTAATTCCCTTTTTTATCTGTAAGTGGAATTGAAAAATTTTCTTGGCGTCGTTATCAACTATTTAAGAATTTGGATAATTGCCAATTAAATATTTTTTCATTTATATAAATAGATTAATTTCTCAAAATTATTTTCTAATTAATATTTTAAAAAAATAGTCTAAATTTAATTACTTTTTACCAACCAACTCAAGGATATTTTGTATCATAAATTTCTACCAATTATCCTAAGGAGTCGCTGTAAAAAATAAATTTTAAATTAGGAAATGAATCTGAAAAAAAAAAAAGTTTCAAATTAGGAAATAAATAAAATAAACGACGTTTCACAGTGAATACTGTCTCACCGTTCTTAGCATGTAGCTTTCCGTAGTGAGGTCACCGTAACATTAGAAAAACAAAAAATGTTGTTAGGGTGAAGTAGTAATAAGATTAAAAATAAGTAATAAAATCCGGGGAAATGACGTGGATCCGTTGAAGTGATATTGACCAATTACGTAACACCAAGTGGAGCCCACCTGTCCCCCTCTCGTGGCTGCTTCTGGAAGTAGAGAAGTTTTTTCCTTTTTTTTAGCAGTACTGGAGGCCGCTGGAAATGGGTATTAATCCGTAGGGTCCCACATCGAAAAGAGGCCGTGTTAGAGTTGCCAACCATTCAACGCCGTAGATGTACCCCCGAAATCAACGTACCTGATTTCAAGATCTTTTACCATCCAACCTTTCAAAAATCCTCCCTATGGCTGCTACTTTGATTGGACGTTAAACGTAAAACGTAAAACGCTGCGTTTTGATGGGACATTTAGGGCAACAAGCATATCTAATCCTTTTTATTTTCTGACCATTTCCAAAAATATTATTATTATTATTATTATTTATTTAAATTCAGTCGCTTTCTTTCCCGTCTAAAGGAGATTTTCCAGAGATCGTGCTTTTAGTGTTTGGGGTATCCGAGGGGATGGCTTCTGGTGTTTGTTCTAATAAATCTTAATTTTATATAATTAAATTACACACGTGGCGCTTGGATAAGAAGAGATTTTAATTCAAGGGATTGGATTGGATTAGGACATCAACTAACTGACACGTGGCGTAAGACTGTGCATCCAAAGCTAATCCATTCTCCATCTACACAGCTTCCTCCACTGATACCTTCTCCTCCTCGCTCATAAAGATAATAAGGATAAAACTTTTTATTTTATTTTATTTTAAATTTTATTTTAGCCTTTTGCTTTTCTGTCGGACAAAGCATTGCCAGTTTTCCCTTGGTCTACTTCCGTGCACGTATTTATCTGTCCCTCGTAACATTGACCTTCGTACTGTCGCTTGCATTTCATAAATTCCAACGGATCTTTTATTTATTTCCTTTTTTAACTTTAGGAACACGAAAAAATATATTCAATGCGGTAAAGAAGAGAAGGAAACGGTAAAAAAAAAAAAAAAAAGGAGGTAATTAATTATTTATGGGAGATAAGGATTGAATTTCACTCCATATTAAATACCACAGGCCAAGCAAAGGTAAGTACTTGGACACGTAAAAGGTAAAAAAAGAAACGAAAAGCAGAGGACTGTGAAGGGTGTCACGTGATAACTTTGTCCCCCAAATTTGTATGGTAAAGTAAGCAACAAGACTCACTCACACGCTAACCACTGTACGACTGGGTGTGGGGGATCCCAATTCCCGTAGCCCTAAACCCACTCCATTTGGTTGCCTTTTTTGGCTTCCCCCAGATTTTGAGTGAATTACAAGGGTCCTTCAAATAATATCACAGTGGTTGTCGTCGTCGTCGTCGTTTCGTGTACTCCGAGAAACGCCCCACTGAAACCACGACACTCTGTACGACATGTCGTAACTGTATGTATTATTTACGTTAAAATTTGGGCGTTTTGTTTTCTTAAGCCAACTGGGATTATTTGTTTGGTAATGATGATTGAGAATAAGATGATGGGATGGGATATCATGCAATCCACATGCATGGGCGGGGGGATCCTCAGATCGCCGTTGAATCCTTTGACTATTTTTTTTTTTTTTCTATTATTATTATTTTGTGGGGGACAGTTTTTTATTTTTTGTTGAAAGAGAGCAGTTACGTGGGGTCCAGTTTGTTAGGCCGGTAAAGGACAGCTCAGCTTCATTGTTCCCTATTTCTCTGATCTATGATATTTACACGTGGCAGCATCATAGCAACGCCCGCTTCATTAGTGGCGAAATATTTTGTAGCCACGCGATCAAACCAACGGTGGAGATGTATGAACTGTCCATCAACCTCTTTTCTCTCGGTTGCCGGGATTTTTGGGTAATTATCGTTTCAAATATAAATTTTTAAAAAATAAATTTAATTATTTGGAAAAGAAAAAAGAAAAAGAAAAAAGGAATATATGGTAGATTTCTAGTTGATAAGAATGGTCTCCTTGACAGGTAAGTTTAGGGTTCCCAGTTTGAACGTGTTTCTTTCTTCTAGACAAAAATTGAAAAAAAGTTAGAAAGAGACTACCTATGTTGTCTTTCCACAAATAAATTTCCATTTTTAATTTTAAAAAGTTCGTTGAATTTTATGTCCATTTCTTTTTTTATTTTTATTTTCATTTAACCTGTTCAGTAACTTAATCATAAAAACTTTTATCCTACTCGAAGAGGAGAAGGGTTAGTGGAATTTAATTTGTGCATCGAAATCGAAACAAAGAAGAAAAGAGGAAGCAAGCAAACTAATGGAGTACCTTAAAAGGTTGTCCACTCTCTGCAGCTAATAATAATAATAATAATAATAATAATAAAACTTAGATTGTTAGTTAACCTCACATTCTTCATTCCTATTTTATTGGGATTCATAAAAAAAATTTAAAAAAAAAAAAAAACTTGAGAAAAACGAAAAGAACTATTTGGGGGTAATTAATAATTAAAAACGCAAATTAATTAGAGAATTTGATGGAGCAACGGCGTCGGAGGATGTTGCTTAACGTAATAGCCAACAGCTTATTAAGCTTTGCTTTAGAGTGCCCAATGTCCGAAATCTAATCACGAGCCGCACGTGATCCCCATCCCACGCTCGGCTCTGTTCTAAGAACTATATAAAATATGCACACTTGTTTAAATTGTGTCTAAATTAATTCTTGTTTTTAAAAATTAATTAATAAATAAATAAATCTGCCTTTAATCAAATAACTAACATGGCTTTAACGTAACAAGCAATGGTTCTCCATGGCCCCTGCCTATCATTGATTATCAATCAAGAATGCAAATAACCAACTCTATCAATTTATTTCTCAAAATTATCAACTAAAAAAATATTTAATAAAATATTTCTCCGAATTTTCTTTTAGTTTAAATTGCGCTTAGTTAGATTGTGGATTTACATTATTGTTTTTTTTGTCGAATCAACTCGATCCATCTCAAAAATAGGGTTACAATCCAACCATACACTACTCTACTTTTTAAGAGTATTATGAAAATTAATAACATTTTAGTTTGTAACTAATATTAGTAATAAACGGTGATTTTTTAAAAAATAAAAAAATGAAAAATAGAAAATGGATTGGCGGATATTTTGCATGCAAACAAGAGAATAAGACTGAAGCGGAGAGTTATACGTGGAACTGACGGGAGACGTTGATGTAACATCCACGTGTTGATTGCACGTGACATAGGAACTGAAGCGTTGACTGAATGTTTGACCGGGAGTATTGGTCACGTGATGAAGGAGTGACAAATGAAAATAGCACGCCACCTTCCTCTCACGCGCTTGTTTTTTTTTTTTTTTTTTTCCTTATTTTTTGTTTAATAATTTAATTCGTTAAGTAATTTTTCTCTTTACATATAAATGGTCACCGTCGGAAGCAATCATCTAAAACAACTTAAAATGACAGAAACAGCCCTAGAACGAAGGGCATTTATGGAAATTCAAAGTGAAAAGAGGTTCTTCACCGGTTGGCCGTGCAAGCAAGGGGGGAAAACTGAAGGGTTGCTTGATGCCTCCCAGTTCATAGACAAGAACAAATTTGGGGTTTACGTGCATGGTAAGTGAACCCATTCCAACTCCATAACCTTGTAGCTCACCCAATTATCTTCACCCACCTGTCTGCTTTGTCACCCAATAGGACACGTAGAGCCAATCATGTGTGGACACGTTGATGCCTGGATTTACAAGAATGACCAGAAATTCACCCCTTTGTTGAGGGCATAAACATATGATGGGGAGTTGAGGCTTTTGTTGCTTAACGCATTTGGCAGCTTGGGAAATGGCATAGGGCGGCCTCGTAAGCCGTGCAGACCACAAAATATAATCCCCGGCTGCCCCATCCATCACTATTTCTGGCCCCATTCATAGCAGGTTTGAGTCTCTTTTAAGTCATATCATATATGTCTAGGACGTATTGTCTATGACCGCATGCTTGTTTTAAATTATTTTTACATCCTTTCATCTTAGATAAGTTTCATTCTTTCACGTTATGTCAAAATATGAGTGTATGACCGATCACCAAAATTATGTCTACACCCTTCAAACTAAAATGTCTAAAAAATGTACTATAAGAAAATATGACTAGTCGCCATTTGTTCTTACCCGAATTATATGCTATCAAAGTCGTCATTGTTGCCTAATCATTTTTAAAACATTTCTCTCAAACATGACTCGTGACTCAAGCATACATCGATGTTATCTGTAAAATCTGAATTTCTCATGGCTGACTTGTTGCAATCATTGTCCTGTAAAAAGTGGGATTATGACAACCCTCCCTCTTTTATTTACTTTTTTTTTTTAATAATTACAAAAATAAAACCCTTCTTTTAATACTTAATTTATTATTTAACTTAGTACTAGGGTCACGTTAGGTCAAAGTCAATTAGAGACAACCGAGGTAAAAAAAAATTAAGCTGTAAATTGTAATTGTCATATCACGGGGGGTAAATTGTATCACTTCAGCCTAAAGGAAGCAGGTAATTGGAGAAAACATACGTAAATAACAAGTAACTTCTTGTTTTCCAAACGAATTTAATTCTTAAAATCTAATTCAATTCTAATTTGTCTTTTGAATCTCTGTAGTTTATTTTTAATTTTTTAGTTTATGTGGCATTGCGGGACCCACTTAATTTGTTGTGTCATGTGATGATGTGGCCAAAACTATTCCATTCAAAAACTATGTAATAAACTTTAAAATAAATTATCAAAATAAGTAAATATATTGGCTTTCAACTTTAAATTAATGAATTACAATCAAGTTCATTCTATTTCGATAATTTAACTCTGATACTAACTATAAACAATAACGTACGACAATAGAACATATTAAAAAATTAGCTTTTAAACTTCTCAAGTTTTTGTTAGAGTTTGAAGTGTGTTCGATTTTTCATTTTAATATTTCTACTCGTATCTGGTGAGAGAATGGACACAACATCTCCTCTCCCAATATGCCGTCCAAAACATGTTAGCCGTGAACATTTAACAGTGCTAGCAACCTGACTATGCTCATGAACTAAGTTAATTTCTCTTTTTAACTTATATATTTTTCAGAGTATATAGAACATCTGTCTACTCCTATCTATCTTCTCTTACTTTCAAGAAAATCACAGTCTCATCTCGATAAGCCACAATTCCACTTACGTGTGGAAAAAGTGAAAAGCTTTTTGTCGTCCTACGTCTAGCTAACCATACAAACAAGCCGATCAGTCTCCATCATTTGAAAATGTGGACATGGTTGTAGTCACGATCTAAAACCATTGGGAACATTAAATTGTATTCATTCAACCGAATTATTTTGTATTCCAATAATGCAAAGTTTTGATAAAATTCTTCCAACTTACTCATACAACTTTTGAACTTGGTTCCATCAATAATTAGCGATAGATTTCTTAATTTTGTCCCACATTATTTGGAACCCAAAGCAATAAAAATAATATATTTATAAAAAAAAATGGCATGTGGAAACATTATGAGTGTGTAGTGTGGACTAAATGAAAAATCTGCCCAAAGCAAAACGCACCGTTTTGTACATTATTTGTGAGAGCCAAACCTGACAAACAAAATCCGACAATATAATATCAGCTTTTTACCAGTACTTGCTCCTAGTCGAACCATGTAATAATTATCCTTATTTCCCCCAAATTTCCCAACAAAAAATAAAATAAAAATAAAAATAGAGATTAATAAGATCAAAACGCAGAATTTTGTCGTCGTATCGTTGGTAATTGATGGGAGTTCAGCCCATGATGCCAGCCACTGGTTTTTGTTCGCTTCTTGACTCCGCAGCTACAATGAAATTACAAGAATTAAACAAAATTTCACGTCAATAAATAAATAAATTTCTATTTTCACCTTATAATTTGCAAATAATAAATCAAAAGCTATTTTATTATTATTATTATTTATTGTATGTGTTTTTGTTGATAAATAACATTTTTTTTAAAATATAAAAAATGAATTAATTATTCTCTCTCTTTTTTTTTTATTTAAATAATGGATTTGGAAATTCGTCAGAAACTTATTTCAAACCGTCCTAGCAATTTCATGTGTTAAGAAACAGAATGATTTTCCCGACATGTCGGAAACAGACAAGAAATTATCATTGAAAATTCGTACATTTTGGTAGATTAAACCGTACAAAAAAGAAAAAAAAAAATGCATAAAAATGATTCTGTCCCTTTACTTAAACTCTTTCCTTTCTCTCTATTGAAAAAAATAATAATAAAATAATGATTTTCTGCAGTTGTTGGGCTTTACTGGGCTGGGCTAATAACAGGTTCCTGAAGCCCATTGGGCTTACAACTCGAAAAGAAGCCCATTTATCTTTGGGCTTACATATCTCCTAGCTTACTCCCCAAAATTTGACAGATCTGACAAGGAGCCATAGGGAGAGTGCCACGTGGCTACAAAATCTCAATCTGGATACTGGTTGGACCCGTTATGTAAGGATTATGTTTTGACACGGAGTTTAAACGAGAGCCAGAAATTGAGATTATTACAGGCAAGCAGAAACGAGTCGAGGTTGACGTGGCGGATATCGGATTCTCACTGCCACGTGGCAACGAATCAGCCAATTACATATTCCCTCTGCTATCCATTTAGATAAGCCTATGCGTACAATAACGAAGTGAGATTCAAATCTTCGTTACCATTTTTACAACTTTGGCAGAGCTAAACAGAGCGTTAAGTGATTTGACCGGAAATGGCCTCCGCTTGTGCTTCTTCCGCCATCGCCGCGGTGGCGATTTCTTCTTCCAGGCAAGTTTTTTCTCTTCCTCCGCCGTTTTTTGCAGTTCTTTATGGAGCTTTGTTTTTTGCAGTTCCCAGAAGAATGGATGCCCCAAGGTTTCTAATTTCCTAACCGGCAAGAGGCTGAGGCTGAGAAAGTACACTGCTGCGGCTGTTGCTCCTCGATCAGCTCCGGTGTGCGCCGCCGCCGACCCCGATAGACCCCTCTGGTTCCCCGGCAGCACCCCTCCCCCATGGCTCGACGGCAGCCTCCCCGGTGACTTTGGCTTTGACCCACTTGGTCTCTGTAAGTATTGTTGTATGATGAAAGTTTCACGTCTGATTTACAATCGAGTAAATACTATCTTCATTAGTTTGAGGCCTTTTAGAAAGCCAACACCAGAACTTAGGCTCAAAGTGGATAATATCACCGTATTAAAATTTGAAATTTTTAAGGTTGTCAAGATATAAAATCATAACTATGTTTGTTTGCGTGTACGAATATTGATAGCTTCTGATCCGGAGAGCCTGAGATGGAACCAGCAAGCAGAGCTGGTGCACTGCCGGTGGGCAATGTTGGGCGCCGCTGGGATTTTCATCCCGGAATTCTTGACAAAGATCGGAATTCTTAACACCCCGTCGTGGTACACTGCCGGAGAATTGGAATACTTCACCGATACGACCACTCTGTTCATTGTGGAACTCATTTTCATCGGTTGGGCCGAGGGTAGACGATGGGCCGACATTCTGAAACCCGGTTGCGTCAATACCGACCCAATCTTCCCCAACAACAAGCTAACCGGAACCGACGTCGGGTACCCAGGTGGCCTGTGGTTCGACCCACTCGGTTGGGGTAGCGGGTCACCCGAAAAAATCAAGGAATTGAGAACGAAAGAGATCAAGAACGGGCGACTGGCTATGTTGGCGGTGATGGGCGCGTGGTTCCAACACATTTACACCGGCACCGGTCCCATCGACAACCTTTTCGCTCACCTTGCCGATCCCGGCCACGCCACTGTCTTCGCCGTGAGTTTTTAATTAACTTTACCTTTAAAATAAATAAATAAATACATATATATATATATATATATACAAAATTGATGAGATTATTGTCGTTTTCTGCAGGCTTTCACACCCAAGTGAGGAACGTGGAGAAATTGGGAGTGAGAGAAAATGTCTGTATTAAATCACAACTTGAAATCCTTGTTGTTATGTGGTGTGTGTCTAATGGACATTATTATCAATTTAATGTACAAAATGAGATTAAAATTAATTAAGGAATATTTAATCAAATAATTAAATGTGGACTTTGTATGCATTAACATAACAATTGACTAGTGGATCAAACAAATCGTTAATTGATTATACACTAATTTCGAGTTCTAATATATTTAACATGCGTAACTTTTAGCATCAGATCTTTATTGGTTACGTTCTTGGTTTAAATTATTCAATGTTCAATCTCGTTGTGATGAATGTTATTACTTCGTTATTGACGTTGAGTGAAGGACTCTTTGTCGTAACCTTATGGTGTTTTGCATATGTGAGATCTC
The DNA here is from genome assembly GCF_002738365.1 of Cucurbita moschata. Lineage (NCBI taxonomy): Eukaryota > Viridiplantae > Streptophyta > Magnoliopsida > Cucurbitales > Cucurbitaceae > Cucurbita > Cucurbita moschata. Next base: position 4,017,350 of record NW_019268537.1, read on the forward strand.
ACATCGGTTGAAAATGATAGCGAAACATTTCCCTAACAAACGCGTTTTAAAATTGTAAAATTGATGAACATACGTAATGGGCCAACAGTGGACAATATCTGTTAGCGGTGGGCTTTGGACTGTTATGAATGGTATTAAATCAGACATGCAGCCGCGTGCCAACAAGGAAGTATGCCTCCTAAGACATGAAGATTGTGAGATTCCACATTAGTTAGAGAGGGAAACGAAATATTCCTTATAATGGTATGGAAACATCTCCCTAACAGACGTCGTGAGCTTGACGACGATACGTAACGAGTCAAATCAGACAATATATGTTAGCAGTGGACTTGTGTTGTTACAAATGATATTAAAGCTAGACACCTGACAGTGTTACAGAACGCTAAGCCCTTTAGGCAGGTGGATTACGAGATTACACGTTCGTTGGAGAGGGGAACTAAACACTCCTTATAAAAGATACGAAACCTCCTCCTAACAAATATGTTTTAAAATCGTGAGGCTGATAACGATACGTAACGATAACGACAATATCTGTTAGCAATGGACGTATAATATCATCAATATATTTTTTTTCACTTAATCCAACAATTTTAAATTACACTAACAGAGTATAAGCTAGGATTAATAAATAAGTTAATTAAGTTGGTAAAAAGGAAAAGCAAGTAGAGTATAAAAATAATTTAAAATAAAATAAAATAAACTAAAACAGTCAAACTAATAAATATAAATAAAAAAAAATACAAATTTTATATCTGCAAGTTGTTCAACTCTCTCTTCCTCCAGATGAAAGCAACCTTTTTTCATTAATTATTTAATTAAATTTGATTTAGGAGTATTAATGCATTCAATAATTATATTAAACCGTTTAATCCGATTTATTAAAGTAAAGATTTATTAATTAAACGAGAATGAACAAATTAATGAAGTTTAAATCAAATTCAGAGAAAATTAAAAAAGAATTAAAAATTAGTATAAAGAAAAGTATCGATTTCTATACGAATCTGGATTGAGTCGCGAATGGCTCGCTCGTTGTGAATCTCAACAACTCCAATTTTCAGAGCTCTCTCTCCGTCTCTCTCTCTCTCTCTGTAATCGCCGGTGATAATCTTGCGGAGAGAGAGGGAGAGAGAGAGAAATTACAGACGCTATTGTTTGTGTGAACTAATAATTAATGGTGGGAAGAGAGAATATTACAGTAGTGGCGGAGGGGAGAGGGGGGGAATTGGGAATCAGGAGGAAGAGGGGGGATAATTGGTACGGCGGACGGAGATTTGGGCGGGGATGGGGCGGCCGGTTCCAGAGCCACCGCAGCTGCTGCAGAACATGCGGCCGGAGCCAGAGCAGGTACGGCAGCCGATGTCGCGGTCGGACCAGCGGGAGCAGAGGCAGGGGACTCGACCGGTGCCGTTGCAGGAGGGGCAGCGGGGGGAGGAGCCGGCCATGGGTTTGTCCATCACGGATTTGACGAGGACGGCGCCGGCGAGGACGCTGAGGCCGGTGGCGAGTTGGGTGAGGACGATCGGAACCATGGTTGAGGGAGAGAGAGAGAGAGAGAGATGAGAGATGGAAGAAGGAGGAGAGGAAATGGGGAATGGATTGGAGATTTTTTTTTGAGACGATATTAATTTATTTTATTTAATTAAAAAAATATATATGAAAAGAAGAAATGGGGGAAATAAAAGTGGTGAGAAGGAGGAACACGTAGACGAAGGTGCAGTTGGTGGCTTTGAGCGAAGAACAAATTGTTGGGGGTAAAATTGGAATTTCACGACGGTGGGCTTTGCGTGGGTGACTTCCTTTTGCCTCTCTGTCTCTCTTCTCTCACTACGCTATTGCTTTGTGGATGTAGATTTTAGTTCAAAATCACTCTCTCCAGATTTTATTTTATTATTATTTTTTTAATTCCCACTTTCTTTTCTATTTAAATAGATAATTGAATAATTGAATATTATTATTTTTTTTTCTTTTTTTAAGATTTAAATGTTGCTCAAGTTTACAACTTGTGAGCTTTATTTATTAATTATCATTATTTTTTTAATGCAATCTTTTAAAAATTAGGTTGTTTTTTACACACTTTTTCGTATTTGGTATTTTCTAAATTTTATACTATTTTAATTACAAATTTGTAACGAATGTTTTTTTATCAAAATTAATGGATGATTTTATTTTTTTTGTAAATTATAAAATTATTTGGTCTATAATTATTAATAAAATTTAAATTCAGCGAAGTAAGTCTAGGGTGCTTTGTCTGATTTGAAAGGGATAATTCTAAAACTATTTATATGTTGCAGATCATTCACATGTTGAGATGGCCGAGTTGGTCTAAGGCGCCAGATTAAGGTTCTGGTCCGAAAGGGCGTGGGTTCAAATCCCACTCTCAACATTTATTTTATTCTAGTTTCTTTTAAATAAATTAAATTATTGTTTTGAGAACCCTTTGTATTATATTTTGATATGGCCGATTGGTCTATGAGAAATCTCACCAGATTTGAAGTCAATCGGATACTCGACGAACTATGCATCCACTCGCCGATATAACGTATATTCGAGAAAGAATGAAAATACCTAAAAATGTACTATAGGGGAAAACAGGATGGTGACAACTCTCCACCATCGTTGTGCTCTGTCTTAAGTGAGCTACCCTGTGACACGTATGCGTGTCATAGTGTGAGCGAGCGTCTTGGACGTCTTCCTTTAAAAAAGGTCTTTCAAGGACAGTACCAGACGACATGAGTGTGTCAGTATGCACATTAGCCCATATGTCGGAGGTTAGATTATACACCCGCTATCCAGAACGTATGTCGTAAATGGTTTAACATGGACACGGGAGAGTCTGATGCTTGGGAGAACCCAGATGGATGAATATTTGGGATTTTTCGATGAGATGATCGACATATGGGTCAATTCCCAATAAATGTGTCCGAGCAAGCCAAGATGGTCGATGTGTCTTGGGACATGGGATGAAATCACAAATATGTGTCGTGTTGTTGGGAATCAAGATGACGATGCAATGTGACTGTTATTGTGTCGTAGACGATTAAACATGCACGCACAAATGACGTGTGTGGTCGAACAAGCTTGAATTCCGCATAAGTTGTGTTCAGTTGGCGAAGGTAAACCTTATTGAAGGTCTGACAAAGCCACAAACCGAGACAAAATTTGTGAATGGAGCTTGAGTTTCCTTTAAAGGCTTATTGTGAGCACGTCAAGATCACTACACGGTTCAATTAGAAGTACAGATAACCATTAATATGATAGTTCTCATTAAATAAATCATAGATATAATATTTATATTAACAAAAAAAAAAAAAAAAACTAATTTTACCGCCATTTTTCTCCCAAACAACCAGAAATGTAAATTGATTCCCCGTATCATCATCTCTATTAGGGCCGTGGAAAGAAAAATATCTCTACTCCTGATTTCGCGTACTGCAAGCTATTCTCTAAGGTCAATTCAAGATAGACAACCAGAAATGGCCGCAAGCCGGACTGTGTTGCGTTCTGCCACAATATTCTTAACGGAGCCATCGCGGCCCGTTCTCGTCGGCCGTGCTTCTTCCTCCTTCTCGCTCGGAACCAGGCGAACGTTCACTCACAGATTGTATTGCATTTCGTGGAACACTAGGGTTCGAGGATTTCTCTTTCCGAAACGAACTGTTCTGACTTGCTCCTATGATGAAACTCAATCGACTTCCTCGTCTAATCAGGACGACCAGGGCCCTCCTCAGGAGGCTGTTTTGAAGGCAATTTCAGGTTTCTACCTGACCTTTATGCTACCAAGGCTTTGGAATTGTAAGCAATAAATCAATTAATTTCAGGCATCACCTCTTCTTATACACAAGTCTGTATAATTCCTTGTGTGAGCTTCTGCCTGTTCATATTTCTATTTCACTACGACTTTTGTTCATCTACGCGACATAATTGATTGCGAGTTCGTTTGGTTGCTGGACGCAGAGGTATCCAAGACAGAAGGGAGGGTTGGCCATACCACAAATATGGTACTTGGAGGAACAGTGACTGACGATTCTTCCAATGAGTGGATCGCTTTGGATCAAAAGGTATGGAACAGTTGCTCCATTAGCTCCAATTTATGTACAGAATGGCTGCTTCAAATCTTTTGATGGTTGCGTGTGTAGGTAAACTAGTATTGGCTTTACTGCAATTAGAAATAAGTAGAAGATAGCCATATATTTTCACCATCACCTTATAGTTTGCTTGATTATTGGAAAGGTGAACTCGTACCCGGGCGTTAGAGGTTTTACGGCTATTGGAACTGGGGGAGATGATTTTGTGCAGTCTATGGTTGTTGCTGTGGAGTCTGTCCTCCAAAAGCCAATTCCTGAGGTGATCATTTTCAGTTTCTTAGGTCAATTTAAATTACAAAATCTACCATTCACTTTATTCCGCAGATGTCTCATTATATGATGCCTTATATGTGTGGAATTTCTAAGAAATTGAAATTCATGTCTGCAGTGATTGATGAAATCAGGCAAGATAGTATTATTTCCTCTGTTATTTTATTCAGTGGGAAACATAGTCTTTCTGATTAATTTCAGGTATAAAATCTTGCACAAAATGACCTGATAATCAAAATTGGAAGACGTAACCTAATCTAATTGCTATTTCTAATTGGATTTTTAATTCTGCAATTGTTGAAAATAGCAACTAGTTTACACAAAGAAAGCTCTTGTACTTCAAATTGTAAGAGCTTGGTTTGGCTCTGGCTTGAAAGAAACAGTAGGATCTTCAGACTTCAACAACAAAAAACCTATAGGAGCTTTGTGGACCATTATATTTTTGTAGCTCTTTTTTTAGAATAAATGGTTTGATTCTTTGACATAAACGGTTTACATGACTTTCTGACAATTGGAAGGCGTGGGTCTTGTCTTTCCTCCCCATTCATCTTATCCATGAAACCGTTACTTACACACAAAAAAGTGAAGTTTACACCAAGAAAGAGAGGGAGTCTAAGTGGTGATTTAATTCTTTTTAATCTTATTTTAGATTGGAAATTGTTGGTATTTATGGTAAGAACCACGTCCCTACTGAAGTAGAGTACATAATTCCTCAAGTTTATGCCATATGAGGTTGTAGGCAGTTGTTCAAGGAACCAAAAAGAAGGGCCTAGAGCAAAGACTTGTTATTGAGAAGGCTTATGTCAAGGTATTGCATGGTGGCTTTGGCAAAAAATAGATGTCTTGGATTTTTTTGGGTGCTAGTATTTACTGCCAATTTCTCAGCTGTGCTCATAGAAGATTAGATCTTTGGGTGCTTGTCTATCTTATCGTATCATTTCTTTCCTTTTCCCTTCTCTCTTATTGGTGATCAATTATTTTAGTTAGATTCTTTGTAAAAGGGAATTAAGTTGGTGTTCCTGGTGGCTTTGTGGTTAGGAGATTTTATTAGATTTTTCTCGACGATTGGTTCGTTAAAATCTCCAATTTATTCAAGGGCATCAAATTCTTTCAACATCCATTCGGGCATACAATCAATTTATCGAGATGAGTCATCATTGGTGAACTGCTCTCTTCTTTGGAGTTAAGTACACTGGATCTAGGTGTAGCTTCATCATTGTAGGTTGAGTTTAGAAAATTCAAAACTGTTGTATCAGTTATTTTATGCTTCACAACCACACTGCTCAAGTACCAAATATTAATTAGGTGAAAATAAGGTCCAACAATTGCCATTTCTTTCAAATTTCAAATTTTGCAAGGATTCATGAGAAACCTGATGGCTGATGCCTTCGTGTTAGCTTCTCCAATCCCCTTATAAAACTATTTCTGAGTGCGGGAATGACATTAAGTTTGTTAGTTTAGAGATTCAGGAGTGGATTTCTCTTTTGTGTGGTTGGATGGTACTTTTTTTCATTGACTCTTTGGATTGTGAATGGGAAAGGGGAGAATTCGAGGATGTTTTTTACTGCTATTTGGAGAACTGACTTCTCCAAGAAAGTTAAAGGTTTTAAGACTATTCTTTTTTGGGATACATAATGAATCAGTGTGTGAATCCCTTTAATTTTAGCAGCCTCATAAATCCCTTTAATTTTATCTTAGCATGTAGAAAAGATAAGGAAATTGTTGATAATCTTTCCATATAGTTTAGAGAAGATGAATAATAATATTATTGTATTTCTTCTTATTCATCTAAAACAAATACAAGGCCTTCTTATATAGAAAAAAAGACCATCAATCAAGAAGGAAAGAAATATTACAAATATACAGAGGGAATATATACATAATATACAATCAATATTATAGAAGATATAAATGAAATTAAACAGAATTAATTTCCCAATATATTTTTTGGAGACTGTTTAATGTTTGTAGCAGGCTTCTTTTCTCTATGATTGTGTGCCAGTCCTTTCAAAGATAAGGTTGAAGTATTACTGCGTAATGCTTTTAGAGGTTTCTTTTAGAAGACTTCATTGCAAAAAGAATAGGAGAATCTTTCAGATGTTGACAGAAGTTGATAAATGCGTAATGGAAGAGTTTTAGGATGATTTGCTTTTTGTTTCTTCATCATCAAGCTCTTTACTCTCCTTCTCGCAACTACTCTTTTTTCTGCTCTTTGTACGACTTTCAAGATCTGTTTCTTTTCTTTTCTTTATTTTCCTCTTCGACGGCTGTCCTTTGTGCATTGCATTCACTTAATTATAGGAAAATTGACAGAATAGGAGGAACGAGGGAAAGTATGTAAAAGCTAATCCAAGTAACTAGTGTGTGACAAAGAGACCCACTACTTCATTTGGTTGCAAAGGTTTAACATGATTAGATTTTTTCGTAAGTCTAAAGTAGTACGAACTAGGAAGATTCTTGACGTAAGGAATAGAGCGCTGCTCAGAGGCAATCAATTTAATTTATTACGATAAAAAAGAACCTCCAATTGTTGTTTGGGTAATCAAGCGGCACGTGGGGTTGTTGCCACCAAGTCTCTTGCAGGCGGCAAGGGCCGACAAGGTAATAGATTATCTTTTGGTGATTTAACGTAATCTTCATGAACGCACCATTATGGTTTTCATTGAAGAATTAGAAACACTGTGTCTATATATCTCAAATGGATCATTAGAAGGGGGGGAGTGAGAAGAGGAGTTATATGAAAGAAATTGAACATTTAGTTGTTTTTGCAAACACAATTTCTCCGGCGAGTGTACTGTGTCAGGGTGTTACTCTAAATCAGACAGTAGAAGTATGTGCTTGATGTAGTAGGATAACAAAATGCCGACGGCAAAACTCCAAATTTCCATTAGGGGAATGAGGTAGATCCCTGCGAATATTGATGGTTGAAGCGTTAAAAAAGTGGACCTACTCTATTTTTTCCTTGAAATCAATGAAGTTCTATTAGCCCCCACCATCTTTACCCTGCAGGTTAATTTTTACGCGTAGGGGTTTATTTTGTTATTGTTAGTTCCTTTGTTTTCAGTAAATTTTGTACATTGCTTATATATAGGCATCAATATTCAATTCTTTCATGAAATCATATTCAGAGAATTTTCCATCTCTGGTGTATTAATTAAGTCTCCAAAAATCTGCAACAAGTCGTTATTTGGGAATGAATTTTCAATCATAGATAAATGGATTGGCTCTGATTCAATGGGATGATAGTATGGAGATTTGTTCCTGTATTTGATTGGCTTGCTAAAAAAAAAATAATGTCCATGTCCATGTCCATGTGAATGCATGTACAGGGCAAGGTGAGGCATAAATTATCGGCAAAAGGGAAGTACGTCTCAGTAAACATAGGACCAGTTCAAGTAATTTCCAGTGAGCAGGTCCCTCTCTTTTCTCTCTTATTAATTTGTTCATCAATGATGCCTTACAGTTTGTTAGCATAGCATGTCCTCCACCGGCCAACACGAACATGATTGGTTACAGTGCTTCTTGATTTGGTCGACCATACTCAAAATTAATAAACTATCTATATTATCTTTGATTCAAAATGTAAGAAGTTCGAATCTCCCGCCCATTTACCCTCTTTTTTAATCTCGTCCTAGATTCAACTGTTGCTATTAAATCTAAGTTCGGATTCATCTGTGACATGATTTAGAATAAAGAAGTTCGAAGATTGAAGAAAATTGATTTAGAATGATGTTTTGTGCTTTCCCGTTCCAGGTGCAAGCCGTGTACAACGCAATGAAGAGAGATGACCGTATGAAATACTTTCTATAGAATTAGGGTTCACTACTTGTACAACTCCATGTAATGTAATCACTCTTAATCCTTCTAGAAACCTTGATTATTCCACTTAAAAGCTCTCTAATTTCACTTAATTTTTTCTTAATCTCTCTGACTTCCATCTTATACTTAAAAATATCCCAAACCCAACTACCCTTTATCATTTTTAATACATTACACCCTTAGTCGCTCCCCACTTTGCCTTGTTTGCTAGCCTGTTGTTGATAAGCCTTGGTTTCAAAATTTTGAATAAAGCATTTGGTTACCACAGCACCAGACAAACACACCATCTTGTCTTTTATGTGTACCCTTCTTTTTCTTCCAATTTGAACGTTTGGTGCAAATTTCAAATCCATTGAATTTCATGGATTTTATTGACACAAATATCTACCATTATTTTGCTTTTGCTTTATTCTACAGTTAGTTGTATGGTCATTTATGGGCCTTTAACTTTCTATTGCCTTCAAGAGAATGTTGATGAGGACTGTTCTTATAGAACTCTTTTTCCCAGAGAATTCAATTCTGATTCATGTGGGCTTTTTTAAAAGCTGTTGAAGTTTCCCCTAATTTGAATTAATTATAATTAGGAGATTAGGCTTGAAATGTCATCATTATCTCAAAGATCCTCCCGCTAATCAAAGCAAAATCATAATTATGGCAGACAAAAACACTAATTGTGTTCTTAAAAGAAACGTAGCGACCCGAAAATGGGAATTTAACTAAACAATATCATCTGTGTGGGAGCGACAGGATGAAAAAGAGAACACAGAAAGAGGAAAAAAGAAACAAAAAGTCAATTAAAAGTGATTGAAACCTTTTACTTTTTCCTTCGTCCGAAAACACAGCCGAAGAAGACGGCCGAATTGTTCGTGAGCAGTGTATTCGCCCGCTGAGATCCGACTCCGGCGGGTTTTATTGAGAAAATATTCCCTACAACTCATTTACCGCCGATAACTATCTGTAGACAAAAAAAATATTCCAGAAATGACAAATCTCCGGCGAATAAACCCTCTTGATCTAACAAAATCGATCGGAAATGCGGTCGGCGCTGCTCATGTTAGCGGCCGGAGGAATCTTAAAGTGCCATAACCTTCCGACTCCATTGACGTAATACTTGTTCTTGCACAAAAACTCCTGCGCAAAGGTTCTTTCCACTTTCCGGTCAATATCGTGCAGAAACACGTCGGTGACGCCGGATCCTTTCCGATTTCTAGCCATTACAGCGGCGGAAAATATAGCAGCCATCCGGCCAGGAGCCTCAGCAAAATAGCCCCTCGGCGCATCGATCATTATCAGGTCCCATTCCTTCTCGTAAATCTCTTCTGGAAGGTTGTGAAGCGCTAACTTACACTTTTCATTGCCTTTAAGAAACGCCTTCGAAGGCGAGCAGTACGGCTCCGATTTATACGTGGAGAGCAGGCGATCCGCTTCTTGAAGCTGCGTCCGGTACTGGACGTGATAGGCTCGAAGCATCGGAGCGTCTTTCAGAACCGTCTGAACCCATTTCGGATCCTCCTCGAGAAAAATTGTGGTTCCGAGAGGGTTGAGCGACGCCCACATCAACGAATCGTGGCCCAGCCCGAACACCAGAAAATTGCAGGGACATCGAGCCTTCAATACATCGAATGAGATACTGATCTCGTCAAACGATTGCTGCGGAACAATCTTCGACGTCGCGTAGTGGATTATCGACTGAAGCTGGATTTCCGCCGCTGAATATCCGGTTATTGTCGGTGCTCTGATGCCGGAGATGGAACAGAATAAGTTACTGTCCACAAATCCTATGTATCCAGAAATCATCAGTGAACCGGCGATTAAGCCGGCGATGGCTAATCCGAGAATCCATGGCGTCGCGGATAATCGATTCTTCATTATCAGTTGATAAAAATTCTATCAACTCTTCGAAATGAAGAAATCGAAGAATTCTTCTGTCGTCGTTAACGCCTCTCTTGAGGGCGATCGGTTCGTTTAAAGGGATAGGGAAATGGGTTGCGAGAGAACGGTGCTGGAAATGACATCAATACCCTCCTTGTGAGGACCGTCTTTCCCTTCAGCAAACGATCGTTGACCGGTTCTTTGGTAAAATTAGCTCTCGATTCAACGTTTTGCTGACTCACGTGATGATTGGATGCTCTTTGCCATTGTGGGGTCCATTCAAAATTCTTTGTCCACTTAGCGGTCACCACGTGTACGCATTTGGTCCTTGTTTATACCAAAGCCATCCACATGTCTAATTTTACATTTACTATAAATTAATCTCAATTAATACCAACTAATCGCTGTGTTTTTCCATTTTAATACATCCAATTTACTCTTATTCCTAAATTCAAAATTTTCATGTGAATTTATTTTTATCTAAATTTATTCATAAGAAAATTATTATTAATTAAAAGTTGTTATTATTGATGTCTGAAATATTGATAATAAAGATATTTATGGAAAGATTATAAATATAACAAAATTATTATAAATACCTAAATTAATGGACAAATATTTCACCATTTTTTTTTAAATTTCTTCCTATATATATATATTTTTTTGGATATATATGTTATATTATTTATTTATTAAACAATGAAACGAATAACACTAAAACAGCCATATCTTTTAAGTGCATAAACTAATAGATATTTTAATATTTAAATAAAAACTTTGAATTTGTGTGCATTATAATGAATAATTAAAAATTTGATAATCTTAATTGCGTTGATAATGTCGGATCGTGGAGCCACGTGGGCGCCCGCACCACTCTCCAATATTGGGCCAACTGGGCCACCAGTTTGGGTTCAGGCCCATTTCTATATATATATATATATATCCTTTTTTTTTTATACTTTTTTGAAATACAATTTAAACTTTTTAATATATATTTTAGTCCTAAAATTTTAAAGTTTATTGTATTTCAGTTTTTATATTTTTAAAATGTTTATTTTTTTAAATGAATGAGTTATTACCATCAATGTATAAGGGATTTATCACAAAAACACTTAATTTGACCTAATAAAGTAATTTCAGAGTCTTATTCCAAAGATATTCCCTTATCTTATTATTTAATTTAATTATAAATAACATTAAAATCATTAAATTGTAAGCACAAAGAAAGGGATTTTGGACATGGCCGTTGGCCCGCCAACCATTCCCATTACTTGAAACCTCCAGCTGCCGGCCGCCACAGCCGGACTGGGCAATAATAAAAAAGAATAATAATAATAATAAAAAGGTTGGGGAGGATCTGAGCCGTTGATATATAACGGTCCACACCTGTAAAGTCTCTCGCATGCAAAAGGAGATGGACACGTGTACGAAGGACAGACACGCGGTTCGGTCCCAGTAGAGGCGCAATAACTTCCCTCACTCTTGAGGAGAAAGCTACCGGAACGGGCAATTTAAGTCGAGGCCAACTACTCCATAAATGAGCCCGAATTTTCAACCCCCAGCATCTCAACCGTCGGATCAAATACAGAGGCGCTGACGTGGCATGAATTGGAGGATGATCTTCCCTCCCTCTTCTTTCTTTATAATAATAATAATAATAATAATAGTAACAACCCAAGGAGAAAGGAGTAAAAGGGGAGAAAGAAGAAGAAGAAGATGAAAGGTGGAAACGGCGTCGTTGTGGTGGTGGTGGTGGTTTTGGTGGGGCTGTTGTGTTTGGCTGGGGCAGAAGAAGAGAACCTGAAGGAGGAGTGCAGCAATGACTTCCAGCAGGTGGTGAGCTGCTTCGAATTCGCGACGGGGAAGGCGGCGGCGCCGAGCAAGGAATGCTGTGACTCGATAGAGGGCATAAAAGAGAGGAAGCCGAAGTGCCTGTGTTTCTTCATACAGCAGACGCATAACGGGAACCAGCAGATAAAGAGTATGGGCATTCTAGAGACCAAGCTTCTTCAGCTCCCTTCTGTCTGTCAGTTGAAGAACTCCAGCGTCAGCTATTGCCCTAGTAACACTTCTCCTCCCTAACAATTAAATCGCCAATTTTTAATTCTTAAATACAAAATTAAGCTTTCGGTAGCTTTCACGTTTATTATCATCATCATCATCATGGGGGCTAAATTAATAAAAATAATTTAATTTTTTTAAAAAATTTAATAGATATTTTAAAATTTTATACCATTTTTATTTTTATTAATTTCATACGCTTTTCAAATTTTGTATATATATATATATATATATTTTGTTAGGGGCTAGAATTTAGAAGGTATTAATTTTAAATTTTAAAAAAAATTGAGAATATTCATAAATTTTTTTAAAATTATTTCCACGTTTTGTTGTAGTATATTAAAGAGCATAACAAACAGAAACAAAAACGTTATAAAAGGGATGTTAATTTTTTCATTTTCATGAAGAAAAATTTATTTTCAGTTTATTTATTAGGATCCAACCTAACCAACTCCTTAGTCATAATTTTGGAATGAGTACGAACTTTTTCCAAAAATTTCAAAAGCGTGAAGATGGGGATTCCAAAATTGAGCTTTTTTTTTTTGGGTTAAATTATAAATTAAAAAAATGTCAGGTGAATTTTTTTTAAAGATAGTTTAATAAAATATCATTTTAAAAGTTATTTATTTATTTATTTTATTTTTCAGAGCTTCTGGGCTTGCCAGCAAATTCGCCCGACGCTGCTATTTTTAGCAATATCACGACGCCAGCAACACCGGCGGCGACGACGACGAGGACGAGTCCCGGCGGAAGTTCCGGAACTAGGATGGTAGCCAATTCTCCCGCCGGTCTACTGGCGGTGGCTGTGGCGGTCATCGTTTTCACAGCATTCCTTCCGCCGATCACCACGTATGAAGGATAAAACTATATTGTTACGGTGGCGGTTCTTATGGGATAAAGTGGAGTGTTGGAGTGTTGTTTTTATTTTGTTTTTGGTTTTGTTTTGTTGATATTTGAGGACAAAATGTTTAGATTTGAAGTCTGTTTCGTTTTGTTTCATTTATTTTCTGAAGAATTAAGATGAGAAACTCTTACAGGAAATCCATCTCTTCTCATGACCGACCGACCAAGTTGGGTTTGACTTTTTTTACTTTTTTTTTTTTTTGTTTTTTTAATTTAATTTTCGAGTTTGACATTATTTTTTTTGTTAGGTCAACGATTCAACTTTTGACGCAATCTTATTATTTTTAAAAGTGGTAAGAATGTTGATTGTTTGTATATTGACATGTAAGGACATTCTAATTTTAAAAAATATTAAGAATGTTGAATATTTGTAAAATAATATGTAATTGCCGAATTTTATAGATTCAAAAATTAAATTTATTAAAAAATCATCTAAAAAAATATTTTAATTTGACTAAAAAATATTCAAAATATTTTAATTTTACTAAAAAATCAATGAGTATTTTAAAAAATAATACTAATAAATGTATATTTTATTTATTTAAAACAAGGTTTAAGGGTGACTCTCCAGTTCTTAAAAAAAGTTTTTAGGTAATAATTAAACATTTAGAAAGAGTATGAAGGGTGGTAAAGTATTATTGATTTTTTTTTTTAATTTAAAGATATTTTTTAAGACTTTTTAAAAATTAAAAAATATTTTTAATATTTTTAATTAATTTAGGAAGATACATGCATGCGTTTAATATTTACAAATTGAAATATTGATATTTTTTTAACATTAGTTCAAGAGACGTGAATATAAATATTTAAACATTAAGCTGTTAATAGTTTACATCTTAAAAGAAAGACGGTTAAAATAAATGGAAAATTTATTATTTGAATAAAAAAAAAGTAAAAATAGATAAATAAATGAAAAGATAAAAGACCAAAAAAACTGAAAAAAGAAAAAACCATAAAAACGTTAACAGCTAAATTTTGTTGGGGTAACGAAATTTCCAAAAAAGTAAAAACAGAGAGAGGAGTTACGAATTGGGCCGGAAGAAGGCCCACTTATCCTTTCTATATAAAGGGCTAACGAAACGTGTGTCCATTCTAGCTACACACGGTGTTCGTATTCCTTCCCACCCGACGAACATCTTCCTTCCCGACTGAAAAAAAAAAAAAAAAAAAAAAAGAAGATTCACTCAGCTATTCCGAGTCCAAGAACAAGATCTCCCCGTCCTCGCCTTTCTGATAGGTCGCAATATGTCGCAGGTCCGTTCACTCACTTCTTTGTCTCGTTAATTGTTTGTTGCTTTATTTTCTGTAAGATCTTGAGGCATTGCTTCCTTAAGCCCTAGTAAATCTTTGTTAATTATTTGATGTCGATGATTGGAAGCTTAATTGCACTGCGTTATTCCTTAATATATGGAGTTAGAATGAAATTGGCCAATTTGCTACAGGCTGGATGATACTTAGTTTCTGTTTGATCTATTTGTGCATCTTTTTTTGTTATTCCGTACGACTGCTATGTTTCGAATTCGAGCAGAAATTTCGAGATACGTCTGGAGAATTTGAGTTTGAGATGCTCACACTAGTTCTCCTTGTTTTGAACAGATGCATCCATTAGTTGTGAAATGATTTATTTATTCTTCTATATTTTTGTTTCCTCTATCTTATACAGGTTGATAGCAGGAATTCATCTGCAGCCAAACGTGCTAGAACTGATGGTATGTATTGGCGCCACTGTTTCCTTTGTAATTTAGTTATGGCTTCATATTTAATCATGCACGCTTTCACAACTACGTTGCCTTTGTAAATTTAATTATTATAAGCTCTTTTGAGTGAATGCATGAGGCCTACCAATAATCGAAGTTAACTTTATTGATATCCGAGTCTTGAGAGATTTCCAGTATTCGGCATTGTTTCGTTGATTAGGCGCTTCTTTTTCTCCTCTCTCGCTGTCTCTGTCTGTCTCATCATTATTATTTTAAATTTTTACTGTCCTAGTCCACCGAATGTCAAAAAAAAAAAAAAAAAAAAAAAAAAAAAAAAAAAAAAAAAAAAAAAAAAAAAAAAAAAAAAAAAAAAAAAAAAAAAAAAAAAAAAAAAAAAAAAAAAAAAAAAAAAAAAAAAAAAAAAAAAAAAAAAAAAAAAAAAAAAAATCGGCTCCTCTTTTGATCTGTTTATTTGTTTATTTGTTTGTAGGTAGCCGAAGGGAAGATGATTGGACTTGTCCTAGTTGTGGAAACGTCAATTTTTCGTTTAGAACAACTTGCAATATGCGCAATTGCACTCAGCCACGTCCTGCTGATCATAACTCTGTAAGACATGAATGAGCCCCCAAGGAAACTTGAATTGTCGTGTTTTTGATTTGCAAAACCTATTTTTGTCTACTCTTGGAGTTAATAATCGAGATGAAAACTTTATTATGCGTCCTCTCTTTGTTCATCTTAGCGCTGTGTTTTATATGCACTCAGTCATGTACTGCATACATGGCAGAGGATGCGTTCATCAATTTTTTTTATGCACTATCTGTAGCTAAAATGTGCACACATTTTATTCCTTTTAGTTGTCTTTTGTGAAGGAACATTTTATTTCAAGTGTTCTTGTCATCTTTCATTTACTTTTTATTTTTGGCAGCTTATCTGGAGTTCTATTGTTTCTGTTTTGCATTTTTAGGTTGTAATTATGTATTGCATTCAAGAAATTTTTGTAATTATGGGTTAGGATGTGCATTTTCTCTCGCATCACAACTGATTATTAACTACTTTAGCTTCATGAAGTTGGACTTTATTCAATTTTTTAGGTTTAGGTTCTTCTTGGGTGTACTCTCTCCAAGAGCACTTGTAATTGTGATTTTGGGTTCATTTTTTCCAGTTACATGTAACATCACTTGGCCAGTCTCTACACCTCTTATACGTTTCTTTCATTAAGAAAAGTTTATCTATAAACCCTCCACATTACCACGAATCACACGAAGTTGAACTCTGCTGCCAAGTTTATTCAAGTTTTCTTGATGAACAAACAGCCTTACTTGAGCTTTCTCTCTCTCCAGAAATCTGCTGCCAAGCCCGTTCAAGCACTTCAGGGTTACTCTTATTCTGCCCCTTACATGGGTTCAGGTGTACCCTCTTCAATGTATCCTGGTGTACCACCATATGGTTCTTCCATATTCAACGGTTCATCTATACCTCCCTATGATGTGCCATTTTCTGGGGGATCAGCATATCATTACAACTACGGCAGCCGGTTATCTGCAGGCAGTCCCTATAGACCCTTGCACCTATCTGGGCCTCCACCTTATTCAAGTGGATCTATGATGGGAAATAGTATGTTCCATTTCTTCTTTGCTCACATTTGTTTGTGATTTTTTTAATAAGGAACCGAACTTTCATTGAGAAGGGCATAGAAAAAGACATCCCACACAAGAGGTACACAAACCTACAAAAATGGTCTCCTTCCAAAAGAACAACTATTAGACATTATATGCTCACATTTGTTCGTGGTTCTTATTTATTACATCATTTTGTTCGGTCTATGTTGAACTTCATTTTTCATGTCTTCCACAAGTACTCTATGAGAAGTCCGTGCTGTGGTGATCGATCTGTTATTTATCTATTTATTTTGTTTCCTTGTTTTCATAGGTGCAGTGTATGGTATGCCACCCATAATGGATCGCTATGGCATGGCTTTGCCAATGGGCCCTGGCACCATGGTAGGTCATTTGATAGTCAACTATTACCCGGTGGCTCAACAGCTTTTTTTCTGGAGTTTTAAGTTTGGTGTACTTTTAGCTATAATCTCCCCTCTAACAACAATATTCAACATCCATAGAGATATTAACGATGATAAGTTTCCATGGAAATATTGAGAAAGGAAATCGTTATATCTTTTTGGTTTACTGAAGATAAGAAATTAAATAAAGGATTTCATCATATCACATTGCAATATTCACCTTGATTTTCAAAATCTGTTATAATAATGCACTACAAATGTATTACAAAGAGAGTTATGATTGAATGTTCTAGAGAAATATTTGCCCATCGGAATGGATATTAAAGCAGGATAGCAACAAAACATTTTTGTGGACAAAGAATACACAGAATTTCAACTATGTAGGTTTTCAATGAATCTATCTTAAGGTAGTTTCTATTCTTTTTTTATGTAGTGGTGTTCTTGATTGATTGAGTTTTCACATTTCTGTTCTGTCCATTTCACCATTTATATAAAATTTATGAGCTAGTATATTTTACAGGGTCCAAGGCCAGGTTTTTTTCCAGATGATATGTCTCAGAAGAAGGGTGCAGGTTGCTATTCTTTACTTGCTTGTATCTGCTGCCTTTGATGTACTTGCTTGTTATCTGCTGCCTATGACCAATGATGATCGAAAATTTTTATCATCTAACTTCTTACTTATGCTTACCTATAGATGCTACTCGCGACAATGATTGGGCATGCCCAAAATGTGGAAATATCAACTTCTCATTTAGAACTGTCTGTAACATGAGAAAGTGCAATACTCCAAAGCCCGGGTCACAGGTCTGTTAAGCTATTTTCTCATGAATGTACGATTTTCCTGTATGCTTTTATGATGCCACTAGTTACTAAAATATTACTGGCAAACCTTTTGTTTTCAAAGGCTTGTGAACGTTGAGTATCCCTTCACATATTTCTGGTCTAACCTTTTCATTTTATTTTGTTCATATATTTTTTAAATGCAGGGTTCCAAAAATGACAAAACTACTAGTAAGTTGAATACATGGACCTGTTCCTCTAGAAGCCGTTTCCTTTTCGAATTTCTTAAGAATAAATGTTTTCTAATTTTCATGTCTATGATGCCTTCCAGAGCAAAAGACGCCAGAGGGTAGCTGGAAGTGCGAGAAATGTAACAACATAAATTATCCATTCCGAAACAAGTGCAATAGACAAAATTGCGGAGCAGACAAGCCAGCGGGTTCAGAGAAATCTTCATCACCTGCACAGGAAGAAAATGATCAGGTCTGTTGTGTGAGTTTCTGTATCTCTGTGTGTTGTTTGCAATTGATTGTGCTTTTTTTCAGATATGTATGCATTATGAAGTGGATTCCACACAATTTAATTAACAAGATAATTTATGAACCACTTGAAAAGGGATACCCTTTTGGTAAATTCTCGGTGGCAGGGGTACTTTCACTGTGTATACCTTTTTCTTTATTTAAAATTTGTTTTCCCATTCATGCATTAATTTGTCATTGTGTAATGTTCCAGTGAGTTCTAGAACATGTTTGAGGGTTGAGAAGGTCCAGAGTTATCTTCCAGCGTTGCTCAATATGGGTGTCTGAAAGTCAGTCTTGTCGTCCTCATGTTGCAGCAGTTGTCAAGTCAGTCTACCTCTCTTGATCCGTGTCAAGTTGTATTAACTCAATTTTAGTGCTGGTCGTTTCACTCATTTAATGCACCATATCATGATCTGGCAAAAGATTTAATGGTTGGTTTCGACATTTAACTTTGGTATTCACTTATTCAGCCTAGGCGGCCTGTGAATTTGTGCACTTAAAATATGTTGCGAGTAGACTAAACTGCTCCCTTTTGGGTTGCGGTTTGATCTCTTAATTATTTTTGTGCTGTTGGGTTTGCCAAACTGATCCTTCCTTTCTTAGGATGGTCCCAAAGTTCACAGTATGCATTGGATTAGATAGCTTTTACTTTTGGGTTAGCTTCGCCTATTAACTTATGACCCTTTTTCGTGGCGTCACGTCATTAATATGGTCTATAAATTTTGTTAGAATGGTTGCTGTGCATGCATGTTCATTGACTGTCAAATGTAAGTTAGGTTGCCAAGGCCCAAGGGCGGTTTTTGTCGTCATTGTTCATGGTTTATTTCTCATTTATTATTTGTCCTTGCATGTTCATTGACTGTCTTGAGATGTTCGTGTAGTCATGACACTGGATTATTTCGTTGCCCAACTATTTGAAGTGGGTTTACCTTATCACTAGGTAATTTCACTTCTCCTTTTCTTTGGGGTTTGAAGGATGGGGAGGGGAAAGTGGTAATAAAGTGATCTCCTGTGAATTTGATCATGTATTTAAATCAACATTAAAAATGCCAGATTTTAAAAGCAAGGTGAGCTTTACCCTATCATTTTTTTTGTCATTTGACTAAAATTGCCCCTTGTTTGGAAATTATTCTTTTAGATTTATTATTTTAGACACAGTTATTTTTTAGAAATTGGTAAATTCCTAAAAGTTAAACGGGTGAGGATGGAGCCATGAATGAAGGTTTTCTTTTGTAGCTTCACTTTCTGTTTCCCTTTCCTTTTTTTTTTTACCCGGAGGATTCTTTTCTTGGCACCTGAGTGTTCATCTTTTATTTTTATTTTTATTATTTGTTTTTTAGTTTCTATAAATGCTGGCTGTCTGTGGTGTAGCTTTAGTTTTCTTCTTTAAAGTACTTCATATTCATTTCATCAACTTTTTTTTTTTCAAGGTATAAAGTAGTTTGCTTTTGGGTTTAAAAAAATGTACTAGGTTTTTTTCTAAGGTGTTTATCCTTTTGTTGGTAACTTTAAAAACGTTACATCATTAAAGTTATTCGTACATTCAATAAGTTTCCCTTGTGCTTTCTAGGTTATGCACAAAGCATGTTTTAGAACGTTATGTTATTTTAAATGTTTTTGAACGGAAATTTACAACTAGTCTATTTTTTTAATGGATATTTCGTAAATCCATTTTTATATCCAAATTCTCCCATTGGTAAATGATGTTTTTAAAAGGTAATTTTCAGAACAAGTAATTTTCAGAACAAGTAATTTTTTTACGTTGGTAGTCCAAACCAAGATCATTTGATGAAGGATTATTTATAGTAGATTTTAAAATTATTTTAAAAGTCAAATGACTATTCTCTGTTAGTAGCTAAAATTTTAAATAAGTTGTTCCATTCTCTCCACTCTTTCTATTCAAAGAACGAAGTATAATTGTTGTATGAGACTCAAAACAAATTATCAAAAGGCCTCCCTTGCGGGATTGGAATATATAACTACTTAGCTTCTGAAATTATTTGATTTCAAATTTTTAGCCAAATTTTGAAATTGGAAACAATTTCTTAGAACTACCCATGACAGATTTTGAAAACATAATTAGTTGTAAACAACACAAAAGAGCTTAGTTTTCAGTACTAAAAAATAATATAGCAACGAATGTTAGTTTAGTTTTTTAAAAAGAAAATCAAACCAAAAAACAAGGTGCACTAAAGTTTGGGTAGTTGCTTCTTACGGAATCACATGGCAGATATAGATGGTACGGTGGCGATGAGTTAATGTCCTATAGAGAAGAGTTGAACTGGTTCTACGATATGTTCTCCATAATGAATAGACGTAAAATAGAACAAGAATGCAGGAGAATTACAACAAGACTAATTTCGTATTGAGGAATTCAATTTAAATTTAGGTATATATAAAGCCATATTTTGTAATCTCTATATTAAACAAATCAATACTACACCTTATGGTCTAATGGTTTATTACAGTTTAGTAATCGATATCACATATTCTGGATACATACATCTAAACTTAAGAGGTTTATATAAACTTGCAATGTATGTTCTTGTGGTTGCATTGGATAACTTGTGGGTGAATTGAGTTATCAGACGGTGAATTGGTACAGGATACGTTTTTAGAGGAAACGGAAAATATGACGGTCGGAACAGAAGAAAATCAGTGAAAAAGCAAGAAAAGGAGCCGTTTTAGGTACTGCGGTAATATGCAAATCATGTCATGCATCTTCCACACACATAAAGTTTTGGCATTGGAAGCACAGCACAGTCCGAAAACAGAACAATTCATTTAAGCAGAAATCATGAAAAAGACGTAGGGATAGAGTGGACTAACCTTAACTTGAGATCGCAGCAGACCTCGCTACGACCCAGAAGATCATCATCAACTTATTTGGTTGGAGAACATCCCAATCTCGCATGGTGTTTTGAAGACCTGAAAGTCCTGAAAGAGATTGTTTCCTCCTTCAATGTTTGGATGGTGGATTTGCATCTGCAATTCGATAGGGTGATGATGTCCATTGCCCCAGGATTGTGAATCTACTGAAGCGAAGGGCAAAGTTTGAATTTCTAGATTCAATGGCGACTGTGATATGGAGGGCTGGTTTGCATAGTTAGGGTTAACAAGACGATTAGGGTTGTCAGGAGCAAAAAGCCTTGCCTCGTATGGACCCTTTGTATCGGTTGACAGAAGAGAGAGAGCACGTTGAAGATCCTGTGCTGAATTCAGATCGGAAGGAATCACATATCCTTCTAAAACCAATAAACCATTCCAAAAATAAATATAATGGTATATGAAGGACTGATAGAGATTTTCTATTTCATGCAAGCAATCACAATATATTGAAGAAGATTTTCAAAATTAGCCTCCATTTAAGATCAGGTTTATGCCTGAAATAACATGGACTAAAAATATGTTTTTTACTCGGATGCATGACATTTTCAAAGTTAGTTTCTATTTAAGATCACGTCTATGCATGATATAGCATGGACTAAAAATATGTTTTTCACTCGCACGTTATTACTTAGTGCATGATATTTAGATTAAACAAAACTGGCCCCCACTAGGCAGCAAGTCATCATTGAAGGAATGGACGAAAATCGATTAGTATAAAAGGCGTGGGAACGAACCTGGATCAAGAATCTTGGTTGCAGCTCCTTTGAAGGGGACGGCCTTACTGGTATTATCGTGATAAGGCATAGCATGCACATAACACATCTCATCCCCAGACACGTTTAGCTGCCCGATCGAACCATATGTTGGTTCAGGCTTTGATATATACTTGCCACATTGTGGGTGTCTGGAGCTGAATGCAGACTCCCATGCTGACTTTTCATTAGGTGTAGGATAGATGAGTGATAATTTATCAGAGAAAATGTCAATCTGCCGGTTCTCTGCGAAGGTCACAATATAAACGCTGATCAATATGCTGATGAGTAATGAGTTACAGAAATACAGTCCTTGAATTTTAAAGATATCTGGCTGCCAACTATCAGCTTAGTTAAATGGAGGCTGTCGCTTGGCATGTTAAGTGGACGGATCATGAGCAATAAAAAGTTTACAGCCATCATTCTGTTGCAGACTTGAAATAAGAAAAGGTTGTTCGTGAAAATGTCATACCAAAATCCCAAGAAGACAGCCTTGCGGGATTCAAACTGACAACCTTTGATTGTGGCTTACGTCGTCGAGCATTATGATTGGAGAGACGCCTACGGCAGCTTCGTTTCTTCCCATCAAACTCAGATATGCTGTGAAACCTTCGACAATGCAAATGTAATTATTATTATTCATGATGAATTTAAGTCATGCCTAATTTTGGAGACATATAATAGCCACAAATATCCAATATACACAACAGATTAGAGTGCTAAGAGAAAAACGAATTTATGTAAATTTTAATTTTAAGGAGTTTACCTACTACATTGTTGACAAAACCGACGCTCAAAGCCTCCAATGATGACCTTAGGAGATTTGGAGTGACTTTCACAAACTCTATGTTTGCGATAATAATCCTTAACATTTGAAATATCTATGTTACAACCTTCAACCTGGCAGTGAGCGGATGGTGTATTCTGGCCCCTTTTTCGAGTAGCACGGGATTCCACCATCAAAGCAGATGGCTTTGTAAGATTTACAGCACTAGCATTTTCAAAGTATGCCTGCTTACCAAGCTTCAGACTAAGCATTGGCTCGCAGGAGCAGGTTGAAGTCTCCGGTGTTCCATAGGTGCTGACCACTTCAGCCTCAACAAATTCTTTTTTATTGCAAGAATCTTCTAAAGTTGGCTCAAACCCCTCAAGCGTGAATTTGGTAGTTCTACTTTTCTCAAAAGACGAGGAATTTGTGGAAACTGATTTTGAGATTTTCGGAGAAGTTTGCCCCAACTTGAAAAAAGGACCACCAGTAGTTCTGTCATCTCCAGCTGAATTGGAAGGTCCAAAGTTAATTCCATGTTTAGTTTGAAAGATAGTTGGATGTAATACATCACCATGTTCAGAATATCTGGGATTAAGTACAGTTAAGTTGTCCCAGTCCCATTGTAAAGGGGGTCTTGCATTCCACTCCATCAATTACAAATGGCTGGGGGAAACGTCTCATGCATGCACCTTTTTCCTATCAGGCAATCGTAAACTCAGCATTGACTGAAAAATCCAATTGCATCACAAGAAATAGTGGAGGACGTAGTACTAAACTTACTGACAGAACATAAATACTATAACTGAGCCAGAAGGCTTAGAAAGAGCAAGAGTAAAAATCAGGCAATCAAGAGGAAGCACAACGTTGAAATAAATGACAAAGAAAAAGTTGAATTTAGATTATTTATTGATGTGCGTGTACTAAATATTCTTTCTTAAAATCAATGTGCGTGAGGAACTTCTCTCAAACGTGCAGGGATCAATACAGTTGTCGGCCACATCGAAGGAGACCACAGAAGACAGGCACAAAAGCAAAAAGATGGGTCAGAAATGGGGAATGCTTACCTCGAATATATTTCTTTTAATGTATATTTAATTTCACTAAAAAAATAACACCTGGTGCGATTATATGCTACCACAGTAGTTGACAGTACTTTCTAATCTTTATCTAAGAATGGCCACATAAGCATACAGAAGTACGATTATCGTGTTCAAAATTTTAAATTAAAAAGCACTGGGAACTTCCCTTTGAGGCTTGTTATAATTCTTCAGATACTTACTTTTCACTGTTAATTGCTTTAAAACGTCTTACAATTACCTGAATATCTGTGGTACTGCTTTTCTTGAACTCTACACTTATTCCTTGCATTCATGGATACTTCCTTGTTCTGAGGCTCAGAACTACCTAAGGACAGCATGGATTATGATGGGGATCACTTTCATGAGACTTACCTAATTCAGTTGTAGCAAAGGCCGACTGACCTTGTACAATGGAAACATGAGAAGAACTGAGTTTGTGTTACAAACAGATTCGCGAAAATTCTGGACCAGAAAATTCTTATAATAAAAACGGAACTACTGATACGTAATAGTGTTATAGTTCAGCCTAGCAATGGAAGGTAAGTTAGAATATTAGCACCTCAGGTTATTAAGAAAGCCAAGTTTCAATCCGAACCGACCACGCTCCTTTGGTATTTCTCAGTGCGAATAAATGCAACTGAGCAAAATTTTCAGAAACCGGACGATTTAGATAGATGCGATCTCCTTCCCAGGCTCTGGCCGGGTAATGGAATTTCTTCGTCTTTCTTAATCCATAACTTTTAATCCTCTCAGAACTGTAGGGAACCATTAACTATGGGAAAACCATCAAGGATCAAGAGGAAGATGCGTCATCTTATGATTTCGGAAGTCATAGTTCTCAAGATAATTGGAGAGAAACTAAGTGAAGGATGATGAGGAGAAATACATTGTGCGGTATCGATATTGAATGTTTTCAAGATTTAAGTAAAGATTATCCAAAATTAACCACAAATCCTACAACAACATCCAGCAGCAGCAGATATAATAAATAATCAGCAAAGTAACTACATCTATAGCACCACAAAAACGGAGAAATCATATAATCATCATTTACTAAGCCTCCTAATCCCTTCACAGTGTACAAACTATCCATCACAAAAGAAAATCGAGGAAAGAAACGAAGGATTAGATTTACTCAATTTCGATAAAACGAACATCTGAAAAGAAACTAGAAATTATACAGAAACCATGTCGGAAGGACTCCAGCGGAAACATCACAACAACAGTAAACTCGATTCAGCTATAACAGAGGAGTGAGATTCGCAGAGATTACCGCGGAAGGAATTCGCAGTTGCGGAGCTTCAGCTTGGTTTCCGTTATCAAATCATCTCGTTTTCTTGAGTCTTCAGAGGATGTTGTGTTATGGTGGAGAATTGCACGTACACCTCCACTGGCAAAAAGCTCACGCTTATCACACGCTCCGCGGCCTGCCTTTTCTGCGTTTGCTTTTCGGTTTCACCCGCGACTTGATTCCTCACTCCTAATTTATAGTAACGACAAAATGTTTTGGGCCTGACCCGAACCGGCCCATAATTGGTTCAGACAATAACCAAGTCAGACACGTTTCGATATTCTATTACCAAACCAAACTACCCTTAAATGTACAAGCAACTTAAAAGATATTGGCATTGTTTTTAGGCACAATTTGGAGAGGTTGGCCATTCCGAGTGGACTTTGTTGTTCGTGGGTGGAAGAGCGTTTTTTTTTTTACTTTGTTGTTCGGGAGTGGAAGAGCGAGCCATCAACATAGTATAGGTTGAGTTGAAACATTTTTTAGACCCATTTAAAAGGAGTGTGCCTGTGTCATTACCCCCAAACAAATGAACAAAAGAATAGAGGTAAACACTTATCTTCATGTAAAACCTACTTTATTTAGATCGGAAAAATCGTGCCGTTTTATGAAACCGTATGCTATGACTTGAACCCGTAGTCAATCCTATTTACGATAGGAATAGTTGACAATTGAATCCAATATTGCCCATTAATTTCATTTTCACATCCGTAGGAAGGCCAAATTCAAAGTTGTTCCCTTGGGTTTCACCCTCAAATTCTCATCGAAGAATCTTCTTCCCGTGTACATCCCTATGAGGACCTTTAACCATACAAATCAAGTTTCTTATCATAACACTGTATATTTCAGCATTACTGTCATGAACTAAAGCTTGCATTCACATCCAATAATGAATTTTCATCATATGGGTTACAAGTTGCATAGGTGACATCGTCGACTATAGGTTCCATTTAAAACGACCTTCTGTATGGTGAATACAGGAAAGATTGTACAGATCGAGCTAGGCTAAATTCCAACCGCAGCATCATTACTCTTTTTGTTGCAACCTTTAAAATTTTCCATCATTTCATCGATCTCTATAGACATTTCTGAAAAAATGAGACCTCGACATTACCGTCACAGAGACATTTTAAACCTTGGCTAAAGTTTAGAACAATTTTCATATTGTTCTGTTCATTGTTGGCTGTATAATAAACGTTTAACTAAAGTTCATGAAATAAACCAATACATCATTTTATGATTAAATGCTGAATGAGAAGAATATAGAACTACAAAAGCTGAGCAAGTGCCTATGTTGCATCTAATATCAAGTGTACTATACATAAAACATAAACAAATGGCAGTGTGATATCCATGATAACTAATTTAAACCAGTGAATCACTATTCATACCATGTGTTCTGAAGAATTCATTTCTGTTCATGTATTGGAATCACTACAAGCATTTGAATTGTCAAAGCAAATTTTTTAGAACTCCCAAAAATGGAGACCGTAGCCTGAACAACCCCAATAACATTTCTACTTAGAGTTCATGGAAAACCTATTATTGTTTACAAAGGCCGAGGAATTCATTATTTTTACAGAGCCACAAGGCGGTATAAAAGTTAAACTCACTGGTTCTTTTCCTCCGACATTGGAGTCTTCATTGTCCTGGTCTCCAGAATGCCAATGCAAACAAGTTTATTGCAAGGCTACACGTTCGAATCCTTGTTGTCTTTCTGCGCTTCAAACTGGTCTATGGCTACTTGCAGTTCATCGGAGCCTCCAACAGCTCTCATTGTGTAGAAATAAACCCCAAACACGAAGGCAGTTAAACCTCCAGCAACAACAATATTCTTTGTCTTGGGTGCAAGGCCCCTCAATCCCAAAAGTCCAGCCATTTAGCAGGCAAAGACACGGATGTTTTGTTATGCTTTTAACGCTGCAAGCATGTCAATATTATACCAATTAGACTATCATCCAGTGGCAATATAATGGTTTTCACACGAACGAGTCTTGCAAAGACAAATAATGAATGATAGTACTAAAAATCAAGGGCTATTGCTTGTCGGGAGAAGCTAATCAGGAAAATTCACTCTACACTTAAATCAAGTTATACAAAAGGGGGACAAAGCGACTATGAAAATATGTTAGGAGACATCTCAAAGAAAACCACTGAAATATAAATGACTTAGAATGCTTTTGTTTGGAGTAGCTGTTCATCCAGTTCAGTTTAGTTGTAGCAGACACAGTTAGCTGGCAATATTTCAGCAAGTTCTAGTTTGTTAGACCATTAAGCAACACTTGGTAAGCCCACAGCTACGTATTACGAGTACACGAGATTTTAAAAAAAGTGATCTTTCCATTAATATATCTGCTTCTTAAGATGGTATCCGAGTATTAAAAGCTCAGCTAAGTGAAGGAAAGGGTAGCCATGTCCACCTCAATATCCAGAATGGTTACAAATTGTCTGGAAGCATTAAACCCTGGCAGAATAAATGGACTCCACTTCGAATGGTACATCTATAATTTTAAACGACTTCCTGAGAAATTTGTGACATCCAGCATTGCCAACTAAGTTCTTCATCTACAGTTGCAAGGCGGGTATTTAAAATCAAGAGATATCCAGATGGGGCAGTAGTTCATTAAAAGGTCAAGTTAATGGCCTGGATGTAGATCATTGTGAAGCCTTTAGTATTGAGTTCTTCTCATGATCAAACTAGGATGGTTCTCACTGTTGCTCTTGCTTACTGGTTGGACACTACAAAAATAGGATACTGCTGATGTCCACATGAAACAGGGTCCAGGTTTGGGTTCTTATCATGATCACACTCATGTGCATAAACTTCATACAGCGGCATCTAAGACCTGGTTTAATATACCATGTATTTTTCTTCTTACTATGGGTTGGAACTCAAGGACACCGATGTACAGCCCAACTATAGAATAGATGTTGTTCAAGTAAGGTTCTTTCTGCGGGATTCTGGAATTTAAATGTTATTGTTGACCACTCACAATTATACAGGACAACAGGTTCACAGATTTGGATTGTTACTGCATTCTTCTACATGATTATATTAAATATTAATATATTATTGTAACAGAAATTTTCTTAACAGTACGGATGCAATTGTCAATTGCCAAGTGGGTTGATTGAACACGGCATGAAACCAACCTATTCCAGAAAACCAAACTAAGTGCCAGATGAAAACCAATCAATATCTACCAAACTGACTCAATTATCAAAACCATATGAAATCGACCAAAACCAACCAATATGATCAGAACTGGATCAACTTATCTTTAGTACCAAAATTTATCAAATCAAACCTATTGACGTGATTCATTATTATTAAGGAATGAATACAAGGCATACAACAAAACAAACCCATAAAAGAGAGCAGCCTAAAGAGAGGGACTCCGATCAAAGCATATAAAGACCAAGCCAATTGACGTGTTGCTCAAACCTTTTGGTTGATTATTTAAATTTCGCTTTACAGCTTTGCACTTAGAATCCTTGGCACTCTGAGCTACTTTCTAGGATTCGAGTTGCTTCTTTTCTTAGTGGTAGATAATTACTAAGAAAGCATTTTCCAATCCTATTACAACTTCTATGGTGCGTAGTTCCCATTACTAGCAGCAAAGGGCAATGGTTAATTCTTGGATGGTAGGCTCGTTAAACACTTACCACTTAATCAGCAATGGGAAGCGTTAAAACGAACTTTATGTTAGCTCAATGGCACTATTGATTGTGCCTCTTTCTAAACCTTCCTTGGCAAATATTTATGAGCTCACAAATGTTGACTGGGGACTAATCCAAATGATCGAAAGTCCTCTCATAACAACAAACACTCCCAGTCTGGCAGTTAGGCTGAAATTGGGATTCCTGCTTGCGCCACTGCTGAGTTAAGTTTTATTGCAATTCTTGACGCGTGAGCTGTACATTTTTCCAGTATCAGTGTCCTGTAATTTACTATGATAATTTGAGTTCTGCACCTTGTGCTAATCTGGTGCAACACTCATGGTTTAAACACATCCTACCGATTCAAAAGTTGCTAGTATTTCTACCAAGTCCCAGTCAACTCAAAATTTCAATAGAATTTGGTCCAAGCTCCATGCTCTCTTTCTCCTAAAGAAGCATTTGCATGGAGGAGTATATCATACTAGTTTGTTTGTGTTGTGATCTAGCTAGAATTTTCATTTCCAGTTCTTTATTTACCATCAATAATAACTAATAATAATCCAGACAATGATGAAAGCAGACTAAGCTCTACGCCATGACTAGTAATTACCATTGAGAAATCATAAAGCATAAAAGAATTTAAAAATTGCATCACGAATCATTTAACAGGTTAACCTCCACCAATTCGAACAAAATAATTACTTCAATCTTTATAAACGATCGAGGAACGCAAACACGCAATAGTTCATGAAACGATCATTAAAAAAAACGGAGAGATAGTTGAAGAAATGAACCTTAAAGATTAGCACAAAATCAAAAACCCTAATGGTACCCGCTTCGACTGGTTTTGCTCACCTGCCACCTGAGAGTACTGACGTGCAGATCGGATGACCACAATACGTCAGAACCCCGCGAGGTTTAGAAATTTGAAGCTTGAAGCTATTGGGCCGCGTTAAATGATGGGCCTTCGATCACCCAAATATGCCCACTAGAGGTAATTCTTAATTTGTTTTTTTTTTATTATTTTACTTTAAAAATTATTTTAAATGTATTAAAGATTCTCAATTATGTTCTTTCATAAAAATAATTTTTTAAAACATAACAAAAAGTTAATCAATTATTAAATTATAAAATATTTACAAATGTTTGTCGTGAAAATAAAATATTTATAAACTATTTGTCATCATCAAATATTTTATTAATCGCATTAATTTTTCTTCCGCCTTTGTTTATATTATAATCAGTCAACAAATGTATTTTAATTAAAATATTAATTATTAAATCTAAGTTGTCCTATTCAAATAGAGATGCAAGAATAGATCTTAGATTAAATAGAGTTTGCATGACTATCAAAATATAAATAAATAAAAATAATTACAAAAAAAAAAACTAAAATAATAATAATAAAAATAACCACCAAAATAGTTTGAAATTTAAGGTATTTTACCAAATATATTTTTCATTTGATATACTTCCTTTTTGGTATATTAATAATATTTTCTAAATTTAACCTAAAAAAAATATATAAATATTTATATTTTTTTGGGCTAAATTAATAAAATATTTCTAAATTTTGTATTTTATCTGAAGAGAGTTAATACTTTATTTTAAGAGTATTTCTAAACTTTTAATAATATTCAAAAACATGTTTGAATACCTATAATTTCTATTAAAAAAATTAATTTTTTTTATTGCCAATATATGAACGAAAATCATCTATCCATATCTTATAGATTATCGCCACTTTATTGTTATTTTTTAAAGTTCACTGGTATTTTTTGAAATGTAATACTAACGGTAAAGTTATTGTTAAGATCGCATAACAACGCACACTCGATCCAGATGAACACAAAGAACAGAATAGAGAAAATGCAAGGAGAACTCTGACTAAAGGTGACCTTTGTATGCAAGGAGAACTCTGGCTAAAGGAAAGTTTTGTATTGATGACTGCAGTCGTAGAGTAACAGAGAATACAAAATCACCTACAAAGAATACAGGAAGAACATTTTCAAATGTGGTTTATATTAGCCATATAACCATCTGTATATAACCCTCTACCATATATAACTATCTATTATCAAATATAACTTTGTACTATTTACTATTTATTACATTTTACTTTATATAGTTTTTACTATATATATCTATTTACTTTATGTATATATATGTATAACATAATTTTTACTATATATATATATATATATATATCTATTTACTTTATATATATAACTATTTAATATTTATCACATTTTACTTTATATAGCTTTTCTAATGAAAAAATAATATAAGTTACTTTATTATTAATATGTTTATAAATGCATTTTTGAGAAGTATTATCGATAAAATAATATTTTATTTAAAATAAATGTTGTTGTCGATATTAACTTATTGATGTAAAATTGAAATTAAAAAAAAAAACAAATTAATAACTTATATTAAATTATATTTATTTTTTAGTCAATTTATTTTGGCGTGAACATTTATACAATATTTTTGTGGTGCACGTATCTCGTATCAATATCAATTCCTTTTATTTATTTATTAAGAGCCAAAGATTTTATTTATGTATCACATATCAATGTCATCCATCTTGGTCAGGTGTGAACTTATCTCTAAAATAAATAGATTGATTAAGCTCATCCAATAAATCTGACGTGGACACTGGTTTGTTTATTTGCATAATTTGAATTTATTTACCAAATTTCAAAGCACGACATTGTAACACGTAATTTAATAGCCTAAGTTCCCTATTATTAGATATTGTTGTTTTGGTTCGTTATGTATCGTCGTCAGTCTCATAGTTTTAAAACGCATCTACTAGGGAGAGCTTTCCACACCCTTATAAAAAATGTTTGTTCCTGTCTCCAACAAATGTGGGATCTCACTCTTATCGGTTGGCGAGAGAATCAAAATATTTCTTATAAGAGTGTGGAAACCTCTTCCAAGTAGGTACGTTTTAAAACCGTGATGGGTTTGGGATGTTACACGTAATGTTTCATGTCTTGGCTTTGATACTTGATGACCACGCACTACATCCCTTGCCACATAATCACATTACGTACTTGTCTTGAACTACTTCAAACAGACCATAACTCGAGGTATTCATTTACTCCACGGATATCCACCTCGAATGGAGCGAGAAATCTCCACTTAAATGAGAAATGAGGGAGATTACGACACTTAAATGAGGAATGAGGTTGGGGATGAGAATTGTATTTTTGTCGTCATCCCTACTTTTTTTTTGTACGAGTAACATAAAGATATATATTTTCTATTATAAATTATACTTTATTTTGGATAATAGCCATTTCTTTTAGGATTTTGAGAAGGATAAGATGATGTCGAAATTTTTGTGGGTTCGGTAGGGTAGTAGCAATCAACCTCCATAGATAAGACGATTTCTCCTAGTAACCTAGCTCCTGGATCCCTTTTCTCGTTTTCGTTGTCCCGACATTTTACCTTCTATGACCACAAATTCTACTTCTCCTTGATTTTAGTAAGCGTCTAATGGATCAGCGTTTTCTAGATCTTCTTCATTAATGGTTTTTCTGCGCTTTTCGTTCTCAGGGAGTTAGAGTCCCAAAAAAATCAAGGTCAAAATTATGTTATAATATTAAATTTTAATTTTTTCGAAATTACGTTGGTTGAATATTATATTATATTATATTATATTTTGTCTGTGAACCTTATAATTTTTTTGACATCCGTGTTTTGTTCATATAAATAATATACGATCATTTCATCATTTCATTAAGTATAAAACTCATTTTCTTCATAAAATCGTAGCAATATTGATATGAACCAAAAGACATCAATCATACAATATACTTCAATGAAGATGTGAAGAAAAGGTTGTCAAAATTATCAAAAGATGTTTCAATTCATGCCACGTTGAAGAAGAATGAAGTTTGATTATTATAAATTTTTAGTGGGTTACGATTTAGAGTTATTGTATTTTAAGACTTTTTATTTACTTTAGGTTACATTTACATAATGGTTAATTATGGCCATTAAGTATGAATGTTACCATTTAATAGTTTCATTTTGGAGGCTATATAAAGTCATGTATGTTGAATTTGTAAGCAGACTCGGAAAATATAGTAAAAGAAGCATTTGTGTTTTTTTTACTCAATGGCTAAGTTTCTTTGCAATTTTATGTAGTTTAGGTTGCATGTAGAATTATTCGAGCTCGACATGATCAATCTTGCTCGTGGAGTGATTCGAATCTCAAACAATGTTCTTGCCTTGAGATATTCGATCAACAAAATAATCTGAATCTTATTCCTCTCGTAGTTGATTCCTTATCTTATCAAATATTTTCTCGACTTCAAAAATTTATAATCAATTCTAATTAAGAAGGAAAAAAATAATCGAACTAATTTAAATATATATAATTAAAATATTAGAAGGATTGGTCCATGTGAACCAAAATCCTATTTAATTTTGTAATTCACACCGCACCCAATAATATTTATATCTAAGTTCCACCTTTCTTTCCCTGTTCTTAGGCTCTTGTATTATGTACCTCTATTATTGAACGCTCTGCATGTGAGTTGACTTTTCTTTTTCTTTTTATTTTTTTCTTTTTCAACCGTAAAAATATGTCCAAAATCAAATAATGGTATACTTTATATTTTAAATAAATAAATTTTACTATATTATTGAATTTTAGATAATTATTAATATACTTTATATTTTAATATAATTTTCATTTACAAATAAGTATATATAAAATTAAGGTTTTTGAATTTGTTTAGCGATTAATATTCACAATTATTTTTAAATAAATTCTTTAAAAAAATTATTTAAAAATAAACTATCTCAAGTGAACTCTTCTTATTCACAAATGAACTTTACTTATCTACAACACATTACCGGGTGTGAGATGGGTTGAGTTGTTGGACTATTTTTTTTAATTACCGGGTGTGAGATGGGTTGAGTTGTTGGACTATTTTTTTTTAATTATGTTAAAAAAATTATACTTATTCACTGTACATATTATATTAATAACTCAAATATCAAATATTTATAAGTCACAACGCATCACTAACATCGATTACAAACGTTAAATATGGTTAATTTTCATAATAATTTTAAAGGAAGGGTTGAGTTGTAATCTTAATTTCGAGTCGGTCGAGTTGATCCAACAAAATAATGTTATCCTGTGAACTGACCCGAATTTAATTTCTTGAAAATTCAACCTAACTCAAACTGAAAAGATAAAAAAAATCTAATCTAACCCACCCGATTATTAGATCATTTAAATTATTCAATTTGGAGCATGGAGGACAAATCCCTAATTTAACTCAATAGAATCATATAAACAAATACAAATTGTTTAAAAATTTGAAGAGTAATTAAGATTTAGAATGGTGTGACTGTAATTTAGAATCAAAATTAAGTCTTTAAATGATTTAAGAGATCACTGTGACATTGCAATATTTCAATTTTTGAAAATACAAACTATGTGGATATGTGGATGGAGAGGGGGTTTAGCTATAACTTGGAGTTTTTGGGTGTAACATAGTTAGGCCCCCACGAGAAGAACTGGCCAGTTGGTAAACGGTGAGGCGGCAGCAAGGCCAACCTAGCTCCGACGAGAGCGGCGGCGTCAGCGGTGTGAGTCCCTTTCCCACCAGTCATGGATGTCTGAGTGAAGCCTGGGCAAAAGCAGTTGACACTCACAGACCCAAACGCACCGTATCGGTTGGCCAAAACTTTGGTGTAAGAGTTCAGCGCGAGCTTGGACACTGCGTAGTCCGTCCACACCGCAGGCCAGCCTTGGTTCGTCCATGTGCCTCTCTGCACGTCCTCCAGAAAGGCACACACAACGCCGTGGATGTCCTCCTCCGCCAGATCTTTACTCTGCAGAATCTCCTTCACTTTCATGTTCCTTACTCTCTGCAATGCAATTTTTTTTTTAAAAAAAGATTCTCAATATATATGAACACTATAATCATGTCAATCAAAGAGTTGTGAAATTTTCTTCAGGCTTACATCGATGGTTCCCAGCCTAGAGGTGATGTTGAGAATTCGGCTCCTGGAAGGAGAAGAGCGAAAGTAAGGCAAAAGAGCTTCGGTGAGTAATTTTGCGCCGTAAAAGTTGGTTTTCAGTACTGTTTCCGCGTGTTCTACTGAGTTCTGGTTGATTTGGTTGAATGAAACCGCTGCGTTATTAACCTGTAAATCAAAGGGGCAAATCCACGTGTAATGATAGGGTCCATTTTAATCATAAACTTTCATGACTTTGCTTTGTAATTTTTCAAAATAACTCGTAACAATGGAGAGAGTATTCATTGATTATAAACCTATAATCATCCTGTCGAGATTTTCATCCAACAAACTACATCTCCCCTTTTCTTTTTGAGTTTAATAATTTTTTACTATGCTTTCGACGAGTTTCGACTCCCTTTTCTTTTGGAGTCATTTGGACAATTGAAAATTCTATTGACATGACTACGTTTAGGACATAGACTCTGATATCATGTTAAATGAACACGACTCTCCACAATGGTATGATATTGTCTACTTCGACTATAAACTCTCATGGCTTTGCCAACCATAGTATCGAATTAGACTTCCAATTCCAAGAGTATTTAAAAATTATTAAAAAAAAATTTAAATTAAACTTTAATATATTGTTTTTACCGATAATTTTATTTATTTTGTTATCAAATTTCCACTAGTGTTATAAAAAACGAGTCAAAATTTAAAAAATAAGAAAAATATATATTTTTTTAAATTATTAGAATTTTTTTTAAAGAAATGTGAAAATAGAAAAACAACCATAAATTTCAAAAAATTAAAATCGTTGTCAAATATATATATATATATAAAAGCTTTCATCTTTAGCTAACAGTTAAAAATGTAAAATGTCCCTTAAAACAAAATTAACATTTAAAAAAAAAAAATTCATAAACTTACTACGCATAATGAAAATTTAAAAATGGTCAAATGGTTCATAGACTTTAAGAGACAAAAATAAAAGTGCATAATAAACACTTAGTTAACTACGAAAATTCTTCGACTGAAAGTTACATTAATATAAAATCAAAATATCATTTTAATGAAAATTAAAATTTGAAATTGATTAAGATTTTAGAACACGTCTGAAAATTAAAAAAAAAAAAAATAAATAGATAACTAAAAATAAAATGGTAATAAGTAAAAATTATGTTTAATTTAGAAAGGCCTTAATGATTGATTATATATTATTGTTTATAGTTTAGACATTTGACACAACAGAATTAGTTGCACCCGTGACGTGACGTGACGTGACGTGAGAGGGAATGCCAGAATTGTGCGGAATTCTAATTTCGTGCAAGTTGAGGGATGAAATTGTAAATTCAGAAAAATAAAAAGTGGTTCAGGAAAAAAACAGGAGGCGTGAGCGTGAATGGAAGGTGCACAGCAGAGGCAAACGAAGTGAATGTGCGAAATTCGACTGAGAAAATGAAAGGAAGATTCATGAACGATAGATTAAGACTTACAAGAATGTCGAGGGCTTGAAAATTGGCGGTGAACCAGGCCGCGAAGGCGCTGATGGAGACAGGATCGGAAACATCGAGGCGGCGGAACAGAACGTGGAGTCCTTCATTTCGTAGCGTTTCGACGGCTTGTAGTCCTCTTGCTTCATCCCTAGCGGTTAATATCACTGTGAGTTCCGATTGCGCTAATCGTCTAACTAGGGCAAATCCGATCCCCTTATTGGCTCCGGTAACGACCGCTACTGTGTTCTTGGACCACCATCTGCACGGAAACAGACGGCGGAAGAAAATGAATTAAAAACCACAGAGCGAGGGGAGGAGGATGAAGATTTAGGAAGAGAAACAGAGGAAAAGAGATCGGAGATAATGGAGGTTGATTAATTACCTGTCGGAGACGGGAGAAGATAAGGAGGAGGAGAGGTCGAATTCCTTGGATTCCATGGCGGAAAGCGGTGAGGGAATCTGGAATAAGGCATGGAAATCGAGAAGCGAAGAGGGGAATATAAATGGAGATGGGAAACGGGATGAGGTTAAGTGGGAAACCGAAGAAGATAGAGAAATTGTGAGAGGTGGGTCCCACACTGCTACTATTAAACCCTTTGGAGAGGGACACAATTTTGTACGGTGAAAAGATTTATAACGCTCTTTCTTTTATTTTTTTTCCCAAAATTATTTTATTCTTTTTAGATTAAATTAGATAGGTTTGTCTATCTAAACCGTCAAAAATTGTTCCCCTTTTTCAATCTCACACTTGTTTTTTTAAATCTAAATTATTAAAATATTTATTTAATAAATGTTTAAACAATCATTATTAAAATATTTATTTAATAAATGTTTAAACTTAAGAGTATACCGCTTAATAGCTCTTAACGCTGCATCTCTTCTGAGACCATGGCCCTTTATCATAACTTTTGCTCGTTGCATACCTTGATCTGCTACTGCCCGAATAACATTTCCTGCTGCGGTTTGAGTAGCAAATGGTGTCCCTCTTCTTGGACCTTTGAATCCACGAGTACCAGCGGAGGACCAAGAAATTACCCAATTGATTGGATTTAATTTTTAAAAAAATAGAAAATTCGACTAGATTTGCGAATTGACTTTTTTTTTTAAAGTCAATTCGACCAATTTAAAAATAAGGTTATAATCTAACCCTGCTAAAAAAAATTTAAAATATTTGATATTTGTAATAGAAGTTAGTGATGTGTTGTAACTTATAAATATTTGATATTTGAATTTTACGAGATTTTAATTATTAATGTAACATATATAGGAAATGAACTGGTTTTTTTTTTAATAATTAAGAAAAAATAATAACTCAATTGAAAATAAGAGAGTTGTGTTAGGTTGAGTTGTGAACTCGACTGAAGTTTATTAGGTCACCGACCTAACTAATTTAAAATTTTGAGTTAGTCGAGATATTAAATAAGTTAAATGATTTATTATAAAGGAAAATTAAATACAAGAACTTACACGAGAATTTTTTTTGTATATAAATGTGCATTAATACATTTATGTATTAAAACTATATTGAGGTTGACTTTGACTCCAAGAGACGGATTCAGACTAGCTCCAAGGATAAATTAGTGACTCTGGCTTAAGTTGTTCAGGTAAGTGACTCTACTATTGGTTTTTTTGGATTAATTATTTGAAGTATGAACGACGAGTATCCTATGACCTTTGCATGTGTCGTGTCTTGTGAATGTTTCATGTTTGTTTATTATGTTATTGTCATGCTACGGAACTCATTATGTTATGTTATGCTGTAATTATGAGATAACTATGTTATGGAATACTATATTGATACATTATACCATATGAAATTGTTCTATATTATGGAAAGTGTTACACCATGTTATACGCTACATTATGAGATGACATGAAATGATTAGGTTACATATGAATGAATGATGGTATAACTTGCACATAAATACATGCTATGATTAGTACAGACACGTACACTACAATAACGTACACCATAATACTATATGCGCTCCCTTTGCTCTGTGGCATTCTAGTAGCTTGAGTGTACGCTAGTCGAAGGTCAAGTACAAGTATACATATATGAGCTCGTTCGGGGGTCCATGTGCAAGTACGTGAGCCGTGTATAGAGAAGTACTATACATATGTTTTATGAAATGCTAGGTTCCAAACATGATTACACGTGATTGCATTTTGATTACAGTAGTGGGGATGACGACGTCGCAATGATGGCCTTGGAACTGAAGATGGGGTAGATGCGTTCACGTTCTTTGTAGTCCTCAAGTTAGATCAGAGTATTGGTTTATTTTTACTTTCTTTTATTTAAATTTCAGCTTATTTATTTTCGGGTTTGTCAACTTCTCCCTACCCAAGGTTATATATGCTAAGCCGTTGTTATCTCTCTCTTGCTTGTATATAACGTCTCTTTCAAAAATCTCTCTCTACCCTCGTTTTCTAAAACCTTCTTTTAAAACCGAGGCTAGAGGCTCGATCATACGTCGCTGGGCCGTAGACGACGCAAGAATAAATTGGCTTAGCTCACTTGTCGTTGGAAAGTGAGTGCCGCACAATCGCTAGTCTGCGGCCTTCAAAAGTGCGATTGTGAGTTGTTCTAAAAGATTTTATTGATTGTTTATGAAATATTTTAAATGAATATTTTTTAAGAAATTGAATATACAAAAGTAAAAATTTAAGGAATTATCATATTTGATTATTTATTTATTTATTTTAAAACTTCTGATCTTTCTAGAAAATATATAAATTGCAGTCCCACGCAACAGAAATAACAATTAAAAAACAAAGAAGAAGGTAAACGTGGAGGCGGAGAGGGATTTAGTTATCAAGCGAAACTTCCTCCGCCATTCGCGACGGTGGGAAGGCAATTCCGCGATTTTCAACCATCCGTGGAAATGTGGAATTCCAGACTCAAGGGCTCTTCCGTTGACTTAAAAGAGCTTATTCCTTTCATTCCCGCAATTGAAACTTTTCAAAACTTGGGTGCCATTCAGATTTTAATTTTAATTTTTCTTTTATTTTTTGAGCTCGTAGTTCTTAATATATGAGATCGACACATCGAGAAGGGAAAAAAGTATTCTTTATGAATGCGTAGAAACCTCTTTTTAACATACGTTCTAAAAATCCTGAGAGAAAGTCTATAAAAGAGACAATATCTACTGCTACATCTAATTTAATATAACCAAATTGACACAACAAATTTCACACATTATTCTTAACAAAATCCTTCTGGAAGTTGCATTTCCATGTTAAGAATGAGTTTTTTTTTTTGGTTTAAATCCCACGTAAACCACCTTTCACTTAAATACAACAATATTGGGGATTGGGTCCTCCCTAAACTGAAAGCTTGATTTATTTGGCTGGCATTTGAAGATTGCTGCCCACACAGTAGAAGTGGCTTTTGGCTATTATGCCTAAAACGCCTGCTTCTCACATTATTGAAGAACTTCCCTGCCATTAATTGTAGCGTAGCTTCCATGTGGTTTACATTTGTGAGCCTAAAAAAGGGCTCTTGAATACAATTACTTATCTCCCTGCCTCGTCTTGACCTCCTCTTTTACGACAATATTACTAAACTAGTTACAGAAGATAGATAGATGTCTCGCTACCAATTATGAAGGTAAGCCTATGTTTAATATGAATATAGATTCCTTTGCTTTCGATTACGAACTTTCTGAACACTCGTCCCTTAGACTAAGAGTCTCTTTAACTTGAATTCCTAACCTCTCTAAAGATTACATGCTTTTTTATTGATCACAAATTCACTCAAACTCCTAACCTCTCAAAAGATTACATGCTTTTTTATTGATCACAAATTCACTCGAACTCCTAACCTCTCTAAAGATTACATGCTTTTATTAATCATCCTAACCTCTCTAAAGATTACATGCTTTTTTATTGATCACAAATTCACTCAAACTCCTAACATCTCTAAAGATTACATGCTTTTATGGATCATCCTAACCTCTCTAAAGATTACATGCTTTTTTATTGATCACAAATTCACTCGAACTCCTAACCTCTCTAAAGTTTACATGCTTTTACAGATCACAAATTCACAAACATACCTTTATATCTCCTATCTTTATATAAACCAAAACAGACTAAGACTTCTCTAGCCCCACCCCATGCTACCAGTAACCAACCGGATTTCCAAACCCAATGGTATACCAAAAGCCTCCCAACATTCTCTTAAAAACTTTTTGTAAGAGAAGATTGAACCAAGAGCCTAAGTTTACTGCCACCTACAGCATCCCCTACTCATCTGACCAATGGGACTGACTACTACTCCTTGGAGGCTCTCTCAGTGGGATGTACCAAAACTTGGCTTTTATGATTAAGAGTATTCTTTTGGCAATACATAAAGTTCCTAAAGAAAGGAAAAGGATTGACAAACCTCTCAGAGTGGGTCAATTGACAGTGCCATGCAGCAATTGTGCATATATCACCTCCCAGCCCCCCCAACTGAGATGAGGCCAATAAATACCATCATTGTCTAATTTATTTATCTGCAAGTTATGACCATAAACGATACATTAATCCATAATGGTGAAGGAAAAATTATATTCAGGTTTTTACCTTTCATACGAAAGCTCAGACTCCAATAGAACTAACGACAACGGAATGAATAACTTGGCTTAAACGGAACGGAAAAAGAGAAAAAGGAGACTAATTGATGGCGATTGCATCCGTTTATGCACATCCAATGGAGAAGTACCGCGGTGATACGTTATCAAAAAATAAAGACAACCACTAAAGCCTTATTTTTTTCACTTAAATTCCTTAGAAGATAGATAGGTACTTCATGGCTCAGGTTGCATGTTTGCACATTCTTCTCGAATTGATTGGAAAAGGATTGAGGATAGATATCGTTCACCAAAGCTAGGGAATACCACCTGAAAAAAGTCATATTGGGAGTAATTAGATGCCAGAGAATTAAGTTCAACTTGTGATTATACAGAATCAGGAAATAAAAATACAATAAGATTTTAGTAGGCAATAGAGACATTTTCGAAAAATATAATAGGGATAATGACAAATTGAACCACGACAGTGTAATGCAAAAGGTATCTCTATTGTTGACCATGCATTGACCTGTGTTTACTGTAAATCAAATTACGTAGTCATTCATTTGGGATGCCACGTCATTAGGGATGATGAGAAAATGGAAGCGTGAATAAGCTACATTGTGAAAGAATCATTTTCAAACCAAAGGTTGGATTTGAAATGGTGTTAAATACAGGGCTCTATCTTAAATTTACCCCAAAATTATATTAATTGAAACGAGCCTTTCTATTCGTGCTAGCAATAGGCATCTTTTAAGATACTCGTGGAGTTTATCCCCTCATGCCATACTCCCAAAGGCTTTCCTCCTTCCTATAATCAACTATTTAAGAAAGAAAAAATGCACTTCTGCAGGTCAAATCCCTTCGCTCAAAGACTTATGTAAATTTTCCTTGTATTGCATATAATAGAGCCCTTTCTGGTTCCTAAAAGATGCTAAGATTGAAGTTTATAAGCAATGCTAAGTCAAAAAAATGTAAGATCCTATATCTTTCTTAATTTGACTGCAAAAAGATAGAAAATGCGTGATATTTTATCTCTTGTTCAATCAACTTCAACATTAAGCATCCTACTCATTTTTCCTCCATATAGATATTATATAGTAACTGAGCATATAAGGGGGGAAAATCCATTTAAGTTTATTTAAATAATATTTCTTAAAAAAAAAAGGAAGAAGAAGAAGAAGATGCATACCGCAATAAGCTTTCCAGCATTCTCCGGTCTTTTTCCTACTTCCAATGCAGCAGCAGCTGCAGCTCCAGAAGAAATGCCCACCTAATATTAAGTCAATGAGATAATGTCAGAAAATATACGTACACTTCAGAAGATATTGAACGAGGCTAAAAAAACAACCCCACTTTTTACAGTTAAGTTAGCTGAATATAGCACTTATTTTCTGTTTTGACATGTTTCAGATTGATTTTTTTTTAAATCAAGTTCTAGATTGAAATTTCACGGTGGTAAAACAGTTTAAGCAAAAATAAAAAACTAAGTACTAACTGTTATAATATTACCGAATACACCTACCAGTAAGCCTTCCTGCAGTGCTAATTGTTTTGCCGTCTCAATAGCTTCTTCACTGGATATCTGCATCAGTCACTAATGGTCAGAATTTTAAAGGGAAACCTATAAGACTTAAGAGTATGTGATGCGTTTTATCCGGCCAACAATATAAAAAGGCATATCTCAGCCAACTAATTTCCAGTGCATGGTGTTGCCTTGAGGAACATCAGATTAATTTTAGTGGAAAATTATGCAAGTGTGTGCGTGCGTGCATGCATGCCTGGTTGGAGGGTGCTAGGGAGACTTAATTATGCACTTGAATTAAGCTTACACAAGGTTGCATGTTGCTGACAATGAAGAACTAAATATTGATTCATGAAACATTTAAATCCCCACATAGATACTTGATTAGAAGAGAAAAATGCTTGATTGAACGCATGATTGGGAAAATTGGGTAGGAGATGGACCTGTATGATTTCATCAACGACACCTTCGTCCAAATTCTTGGGTACAAAACCAGCTCCAATTCCCTGAATTTTGTGAGGTCCTGCGTTTCCATAATAATATAATGGCCACCGTTATTTAGTGTGTATAAAAAAAATAAATAAAGAACACATAATAATCAGTAAAAGTTAAATGGTTTTAACTTACCAGGCTTTCCTCCAGAAAGTATGTTACTTTCTGTAGGCTCAATACCAATAACCTATAGAATGGGACCAAAGAAAAGCTGTTAAACTTCAATAGCTAGGAATATTTTTTTTTAAATTATAGTAAAAAAGAAGAAGAAGAAGATGAGCCTTTGAGAGAAGACTTTGACACCCCCCCCCCTGGAACTTTAGTTTTTGTTGTTACGTGTTAGACGTAGGCTCATGCTCTAACTTACACCTTACTGTTCAACAAATGCAAATTTAAATGAAATAAATGCAATGCTACTTGGAGGTAGACAAGTGCCTAAAAACTAATGTTACCTTAATTTTTGGATTTTTCTGTTTCAGAAACCGGCCAACACCAGAAATTGTTCCACCTGTTCCAATTCCTGCAACAAAAATATCCACCTTGCCACTAGTGTCTTCCCATATCTCTGGGCCGGTTGTCTCATAGTGTACCTGCAA
Organism: Cucurbita moschata; assembly: GCF_002738365.1. NCBI lineage: Eukaryota > Viridiplantae > Streptophyta > Magnoliopsida > Cucurbitales > Cucurbitaceae > Cucurbita > Cucurbita moschata. The sequence continues at coordinate 4,060,477 of NW_019268537.1, forward strand.
ATTCAAGTTTATACTTCATTCAAGGCTATCCGTGGCAACAAAATCCAGACCTCAATATTAAATATGACTTCACAGACTTAGAAATAAGCAAATGCAAAATTAAGTTTTATAAAGCTATGAGTTTATGAGCTCAAAAAATCTATTATATATTTTTCAGTATCAAAATTTATAATTCTCCTCGTATATTTCATTTTCTGTCCATTTTTAATAAATAAATAAATATTCAAACACTTTAGCTCCAGTGTTGAACAATTAATTGTACACTTACAAGTGTGTGACCGCATATTTATTATGCTAAACAAATATTTTGCATGTATATGATTATTTTGAAACGTGTTCAACTTGTAGCCACTAGGCTTAACAAGCACAATTGTTGGTGAATGAAACTATCCACAGTGTGTCAGACATGTTACCCAAACTTAAATGTCCATGCTTCCCAGTAAGCATAGAGGAAGAAAATTGTGGCCCCATTACTACAGATATATTTTCTTGGTCCACAGTGATCCAATGGAGTAAAAACCAAATAAATAGCGAACTTTATTTAATTCTACTTGGTCTTAAATTTAAATAACCAGGAAGATCAAGGTCTGTTTACGTAAGACTTTAAACTTCATACCTTAGGGTTGGCAGGATTGTCAAATTGTTGAAGCATGTAAGAATTAGGTGTCTTTTTTAAAATCTCTTCAGCTTTCTGAACTGCTCCCTTCATGCCTTTTGCTGGATCAGTTAATACAAGTTCAGCTCCAAATGCCTTTAGAAGAACTCTCCTCTCCATACTCATCGATGATGGCATTGTTAATATTAGTTTGTATCCCTTTGAAGCAGCAATAAATGCAAGACCAATTCCTGTGTTTCCACTGGTAGGCTCAACCAAGATACTCTGCAAATACACAAGAGAAACATGTTATTGAGTATCTGGCCCAGAGCAGAAGATTTTTGCACTTATATCAACCAAAAATTGGAAATATTTAGGTAAGTGTTTCCAAGTTCTGAAACAAATTAGTGCAAGATCCCCGTCACGGAAGGTTTAGAACTAGGCGATGCTATCAGTGAATTTTGCATGCTCTTAAGTCCAATAGAGCCCTTTTTTCTTTATTTCTTTCGGTCTTTTTTTTTTTTACTGAAAACCCAATACAGGGTTCTTTGATAATATAACTATGTAAATGCTTCAATTCCAAAAAAAAAAAAAAAAAAAAAACAAAATTAAGATCACGATTATGATGGGAGATAGGCAATTATATAAATATGTCATCACTTATCAGCAGTTTTGATATGTTACTGTGCAAGTTCTCTTTGTTGATAGAAGTATCTCAAATGAGAAGTGCAGTTCAATTTTTTTAAATAATCATGAGAAGATCCATATTCTTAAGTATACATGACACTCAGACAGGACATTAAAACAATTCAGTCCTAATTCTAAGACAAGCTGCTGAAGAATACTGTAGTCATATTTTCAGTAAATGTTGTGGTGTAAAATGTGGTCTGAAAATAGGTTAAAAACTACAAATGCATGTGAAGAAAAGGATATAAAGTATAGTTTATTCAATAATACATTTTTATCCAAATAACAAATGTAATGACACATAATTTTCAAGAAACATGAAAATTACGTCTCATATATACTACCTTTCCTGGTGTAATGAGTCCTTTCTGCTCAGCATCAGATATCATGCTATTACCAATCCTGAAGACATTTATTAGTACAGATGGTGAGAAGATGCAACCATTCACTGATAAGTATAAACAGTATGGCTCGCATGATCATATTAGCTTAGCTTCACGAGATAATCCATTTACAAAGACATGTAATCATCCTGCTCAATAGTTGGCCTACAGAGAAATACAGTATGTCATACAACAATTCACCACTTGACTTCCTACTGCTATTTTTCTCACCTGTCTTTGACACTACAACATGGCTCCATTATTTCAAGCTTAGCAGCAATGTTGGCCACAGATCCCTTGACGATATTGTTCAGGTAGACCATGGGAGTCTTACCTATCAGCTGCATCACAGAGAAATGAATTTTTAATGTAAAGAGACATGGGGTGAAGCTCAATCTATTCAAACAATATAAGGGAACAGATTGACCAGATGGATGTTATTTACTATCTTAAATTCTGAAAGACAGTTGTTCCTAGACAATCCTAACATGATTCTTTCGGCGGCTGAAGTCTGATTGCTTCATGATCCCCAAAAAATCAGGGGGGAAACGCCAACCCAGTTGGTTCATCACTTAGTATATCAGAGAAGACTGCTTACTATTGACTTAACAGCAATCAACGAAGATCACTACAACACATTCTATAAAACTCAAAGAGTTCCTTCCTACTTATATTAGAAAAGAGAAAATGATAAAACTATCGGTATGGCACCAAAATCACCGTAATGGAGGATGTTATCGTTTCAATCTGAAACGGTATCCAGAACTATAACGCTACATCAGTGCACCACATAAAAAGTTTTGGATATCTAAAATATAATCAGTTTTCAGCATGATGCAGACCAAGCCGACTCCTAGGCACGAGCATGTTATACAAAATTGCAAGAAACGAAAAAACTGAGTTCTGAGAACACTTGTCGAGGCATAGTTCAACAGAATGAGAATAACATAAGCATGAGATTAGATTTCATTTAGCCAAGCAATCAAGAAACCTAACATCCCAATGGCAATGAAAAGGCAGGTGGTCCATTAACCATCATCTTTACCTGAGTTACATCTTCGGCGATGTTGAGGCCTTCAATCTCAGTCTGCGGTTTAACAGACACCGCCTTACAAACAACAGAGACAGAAGACGAAGAGACCGCCCCATACAAATTGTTCTTCTTGGACTTAAGAGACGAAATGCGTCCCAGAGTTTGGCATCTAGAATTCGCCGAAGAATTCAAGAAGAAGACGTCTGATTTGGCGCCGGAGTTGCAGAGAGGGGAAATCAGGGAGTTGATCATAGAAGCGGAAGCCATTGGCTGGAAGGATCTACTCAAGCGCTCTCCTCCTTCACTCTATTCTCTAATCCACCAAGCAGAAATGTTCGCCTCAAGTTCACAATGACAGCCTTTGCGATGTTTCCATTCGAGATTTTTTCTTTTTTTTTCTTTTTCATTTTCATTAAAAATTAAAATTAAAATTAATACATTTACGCTAATATTATATTTAAAAAATTATTCATAAATTTTTAAAATTAACCTTAACAATTTTTTATCTTTATAAAAAAAAATTACATTATAAGTAAAACTATTCAAGTAAAAACTTAAATTCGTTTTGGATTATGGAAATGTCCATTTTACCCTTTGGGTCGAGGACCCGCCTTGTTTGCGGTGGAAATCCTTATTTTAGTAGAAAAATTATTCCCTATCTCCGACATGCCTCGTTCCTTAGCTCGTTCCACTCCACTCAATTATATCTATTAGTTAATAAATAAAGGAATATATGTATTTAAAATGAAATTTAAATTTTTAGAAATATTTGTTTATTTATTATGATGATTTTATATTTTTTTAATAGAAATTATATTAAAAAAATGTAATTATTTTATATATTTTATATATTTGTTAAATGTTAAAAAGACAATATTCGAAATTTTAAGATGTAAGAACAAAAAAAAATCATGAATTTTAAGATTCGAAATTTTGAAATGTCTTTGTCAAAATTTTGATCCACACATTATGTGCCTTCAATTAATGAACGGTTCATGACAAAACTTAGCTTTAGGTTCGTTTTCTATCTCCAATTCTTAATTTGTCTAAAAATAAACTTTGAACAGCAATTATATTTTTGTTAAAAGGAACGGACATGAATTGAGAGGAGATATTTTGTAGACCCTCATTCAATTATTTGGATATTAAATTTTTTTAATTCAAATAAATTTTATTAAATAATGAACCCAATCAAATTTAAATTGTGTGATGATTTATTCATTTTTTTTTTAATAAAAATAAAATATTATGTTGTAAATTAACTATTTATTTATTTTCAATAACTTAATTTAATATATATTTTGAAAAATTACAATAACTTAATATATATTTTGAAATATTACGGTCCAAATATTTAAAATTTATTTTCTAAGAGTTATTTATGATAAAAAAAAAGTCACAAAAATTAATTATAGATAAAACAAATAATTGTATGGTAAGAAAACGGTATATTTTTTAATTAATAATTAATTTTTATTAGTTTGGAGTCGAAACCACATTAAATAAATTGAATTGATCATAAACCATACTTAATCCAAACCGAATGAGTTGAGTTGAATTGATCCCAACTCAAACTAGAATTTTTTACAAGTTCATAATTCAACCCAAACGGCACATATACTCAAACAGACAGCACGGCACATATAGAATTGGATTGGTCCTAAGATTTGGAAATTTTAAAGTCTTTTTACTCTTTATATGTTGCACATTATTATATGTATTTTTCAAATCAGAATTTGAGCTACAATAAAAGCTGTCGTTCATGGATTTAGAGTATTTTGAAAACCTTTTTCTTGCTTACATACAATAAAACTTGCCTTTTAATCGCATTTTTTCTTCCCTTCGCATGCATTATCCTAAAGGAAAATGGAACAGACTGGTTGTTACTCTCTGGGTTGAATATTTGCAGCTTTGTATCACCTGGTTGTTAAATGACTTGCTTCGTCCCATTGATCCGATCTCCTACGACCATTGATCCGATCTTCTACGACATAGACCGCTCCTACTCTAGGAAGCCAAGAGTCGAAACAACAATCAATACTTGAATGCAAATTTAGAAGAAAAAGAAGGCGAGGATCGAATACGCCATTTCAAGACTAGAAATTCTATAAACATTACAGAACAAATGCCCCTTTAATTCTTCACTTTCTCAAAGAATCTTGAAAGTGGCACGGGGCCATCGGCCTCTTCATCGTCGCTTGAAGAGTGCTTGGTTCTAGACTTGTGCTTCTTTTCCCTCTTCGATCTCTTTGATCTGGATCTGGATCTGGATCTTCTAGATTCTCTTTCTTCTTCGTCGCTGCTGGATGAATCCGAGGGTGAACATGAGGAGCTAGACTCGGATGATTTCCTCCTCGAATGCTACGACAGAAAAAGTAAAATGGACTGATTTTTACATCATTTTCGGTTTCTAAAAAACGAAGCATATAAGATGGTTGACATGAGAATACTTCGATGCTATCGATATGACCATAGTAACTTGAGTGGCGTGTCGACGAGGTTCAGCAACATTTTTCAGCTCAAATTTAGCAAACAATATCAAAAAGAAATATAGCAGAATGGGGCAGTAAGAGTTGGAAAATGTCAGCACCTTTCTCCTTTTTTTGCTCCGCTTCTTTAAATCTCTGTTCTTCCTTTCTGTAATGCTAATCACTTTAGAAGATCTCATGTATCTAATTAATATCAAAATTCATCAAACGTACCCTTTTCATGACCACTCTTGCTACTAGAACAATTTCTTCCCTGAGCAAGTTTACGTGCCCGCTCAGCATCCAATTGCGCTCGATATTCTTTCATCATTCTATCTGTATCTGCTTCTAGCTCTCCCTTTTTCAACTCATCTTCCTGTAGCACCAGACGCCGCATGAAGATGTCAGGTAAACTAGTTAATAATCATGGCAACAAACAATTCCCCATGATGTTAAACGAAGACAGATATGAAAATATACGACACCGAACAGTTGTCCGTGAAGAAGCAAAACTGTCATACTTAATGTAATCATAAGTGATTACTTTATTAGTGATAAGAAAAAGAATGTGCTGGTTATATATTGACAAGACATCAATATAATATGGTCGAGGACGGTGTGTATAATCCTCGTACGTTACCAATTATATGTTAAATACACTTGGGCAAAGAATTCGGTCCATGGAAACTTACCTTTTGCTTCTTCTTATATTCCTCCCAGGTAATCGTGTGAGACGTATTAAGGCTGGCCAAACGAGCAGCATGCCACTCTGGTGAATGAAATGAACCATCCACCTGAGACAGTCCTCATCAATAACAATAAAGGAGAAGATAATATCCCTAATATACTGATAAATAATTTAGCATCAGAATTTCAACTAATGTACAAAGAAAATACAAATAAATAAAAAATCTTACTTCATTAATAAAAGGCCTCTCATCAACCAATTATCCAGGGCTAACTTGGATTTGCTCTCCAACAGATCATATAGCCATCAAAATGAACATCCAAGCAGTGACAGAGTCAGACTACTTTATCGATGGTTCATAAAGGGAAAATAACTATTTATTCATATTCTTATGCAGGATTACTATGCTATTTCTAAACGGAAGTTGCATAACTCAAGCCAATATATCACTTAAATCAAGGCATCATTAAGTTTCGTTACCGAAATGAGCTTCGTCTTGTTTCTTTAGAATTTTCAATACAAGAGAAGTAGCGACTCGATTCCAATGGCATCAGATGCAAAGGATACAGGTGTTTAAAATAAACTAAAGCTAGATAAAGAAAAGTATGAACTCAGAATGAGTATAATAATGACAACAAAGGATTTGAGAAAAACAATCCTTCCCAATAAAATGTCAGACTTTACAGTCACGATATCGAAAACAAGAAAGTGATGCAACAGAAATGCCGGGGAGGGTGGGGAACGACACCCGGCGCTAATTTAGAAGATTACGAACCCCCCGAGTGCCCCAAGAAAATATTAATCGATACTACAACAAAGAAACCACAAAATGTCACCTTCTCAAAATATTCTTCTATTTGCTGCGAGACTTATATGTTTTGTGGAACCTAGGAAAAAGAAGAATGCAATAGATATATATGTTTTTAATCGATAAAACATTATACAAATCCAATCAATCAAGTAAACTTAAACCTTAGTCAACTTATCATGAATCTACAGCTAAACTGACATTTTATTACATTCAGAGACCCATTGAGTCTACTAAAACAGAGTAAATAAAATTGACTGATTATAAACTTCCCTAGCATGAAAATGCCACCGATCGAGTCGGTATAAAATTGAACATCATGAGAGCGATTTTTCAATTATGACGGTCTCAAGGAAAGTGACTAAGCAGGGGGAGTAGTGTGGAAGGGTACAAACCATTCCATCTTCAATTTCAACCGGCCCAGCCGAACTTGAGGATCCCAGCCTGGCTTTCTGCATCGCTTTGTATGCTTGATTCTTACCCATTTTGAAATACGGCCAGGCAAGAAATCTGAGGAAAAATCATAGAAGAGATCCAACAACGTCCAGACACTTAACGAAGATCGAAAATAAATTCCAAAAAGATACAAACACAGAGTATTAAAGGTAGTAAAGACAATTAAATAGGATAAGGTTCTTCTAGACTCAGAACTAATAAAGATATTGATGCTTCATTTATAACACCGCCCTCCCCTCGAGTCAATTCAGCTCCTCACTTTCACTTGGGAGAGTGCATGGAATCTAAAAGAAAATTATGAACATTGTGCAATTTGTTGGTCATTTCCTGTCAGGTAGTTTTCCTTCCTACGAAAATTTTCAGTATATTTGCAATGCATACATAGTTTTACACGAAAATAATAACAATTTGGGCATAAATCTATGCAATGACTATAAATATTCGAGATAACTTCTTATACCGAACAGACCAAGCACAAGAAAGACCACAAACACCCGACATTAACTGAATTCAAGAACACGCATTAAAAATAATATCACTCAATCTCCAGAAAATTGGAACCATGAACGAACAACAGATGAAGTTGAAATGCAGCCAAGAAAATCGGCCTTTAGGTGCAATTTCTTAAGAATTGATAATAGAATCAAAGAAAAGTGAAATTCACAAGACTTGAGAAGCTACCAAATCGAGATTGTGTAAAGAATGCGAACCTGAATGTAAACCCTAGAGGGTTCTTCAAATGCAACCGCCAATCGGAGTCGCCAGACTCGAATCTGAAAATTATCCCGACACCGATTTGCAAATCTAACCCTAACCTCAACCCAAACAATAAAGATAAAAAGTTCTACTCGTATATAATACTGCTAATATGTTACTAATATAGTATTCATACACTCTATTATCGACATATACTTTATATCGATATACTGATATTACTCATACTCTATTAATTGTTGCATTACGCGCTATTGATTGGGAAGTCTTTTTGGTCCATCCCAATTCAGACCTAACTTTGGGATAGTTAAGGTTGTCTGTCATCATATACGTATTATTAATAACTAAAATATTATAAAATATTTACAAGTTACAACAAACATAAAATATTCTTAATATTTACAATAATCTTAAAAGTATGATTGGATCGTAACCATATTTTTCGGTTGGTCGGGTTGATCCAACAAAAAAAAAGATGTCAACCCATTTGAAATTTTGTTGTTTCACCCCAATTTCAACCCTATCAAACCGAAAATATGTATATACACCACGTGAAATTTCGCCGGAGAGAGAGAAACGAATTGAAAACCGGTCTCAAATCACTTCACAATCGAAAGTGAAAGCGGGAAAAAGGCGACGAAACCCTTTTTTTCTTGTCAACCGACTTGTTAGGAGTAGGGGCTTTCTTGTACCACCATAAACACCCAAACATTACACCAATTGTGGTTGGACCAACCGTTTCCAGAATACAGTTGTCATGATGTTCATCTATATATAGAGTCATCTGAACACTCATAATATATTATATTAAATATATTAATGACCTTAAATAAATCGAACCAAATTTTTTTGATTTTTTAAAAATTTAATTCATTTCAAATTGAAAAAATAAATATAATCCAACCTCATGGTTTGGGTTGAATAATTAAAATTAGTCGAATTATCGAGTCATATGAACCCTCTAATAAAAAGAAAATTAAGCATCATAGAGTAGAATAGGGTTGAATTGGACTAAATGTTCGAAATTTTTTAAAATTTCATTTCAATTCAATTTAAACCGAGAAAATTATTTATAATTTAGATAGAATAATAAGAAAGGATGAGATTAAAAAATAAAATAAAATAAAAATAAAAAAGCTGAAAGATTTTATATATTTTTTTTAATATAAGAAAATTAAATGAATTAGTTGAACGACTAAAATAAAGATGTCCTCCGGGCATTGTAAATTGCGACTTTCTGGGGGTTCTAAAATGCAATTATCCATTAAATAAAAAAAGAAAATGGGGCCCAGACAATGACAGGTCAACCGCAATAATTTATTGATCTGGACTATGTTTTAAATTTATTAACTATCGACGATATTAATGACGGACTATAAAAAGGGAACCATCTCTTTTATTTCTAAAATACCCTAATCATTCTAACTAATTCCCGCTATGTCCCTTGACTCTGAATCATCTCCTTCCTCGACCAGGGACTGGTTCTTCCCTCCACAATCCTTCCTACACTCTTACCCCGCCAAATCTCCAACCTACATCCGTCGATTTTCTGAAACTTCTCGGATATCGCGGCGCTATGCCGATCATCAGAGGTATCGGAAGAGTTCGTCGTGTATTTCTGATTCGCATTCGTGTTCATCGACCAGTAATGATGCCAAGTTTGCTCGTACTCGACGGAGAATTGATTTCGATCGCCGCAGCGACCTGTCGCTTAAACGTTCCGAATCGGAATTTTCTTCGAAACGGAAGTTGGAGCAGTCCGACGTCTCGAGCTCGGCGAAGAAAGTGTCTGATACCTCGCGTTTGTTTAGGTCGTTTGACAGTACGCTGAAAGTTCGATGGCGATTTTTGGCTATTGCTGCGTCGGTTTGTTCTCGCTCTCCATCTTTTTCAACTTGTCTTGAGTTATTAACGATTTGAAGTTGACGTGCTTGTATTTGTGTAGATTTTTATCGTGATTTTTGCAACATTGTTGCATGAAAACTCATCTTTACAGGAGCAAGTCAACGGCTTAGAGGTACTCAGTTTGCAAATTACGATTTCGGTGGAGTTTGACTCTCATTTCATATAGCTTTTTACCTTTCTTGTTTCTATGAATTCAACGGGCTTTTCCACTGCTTGCGCTTATTACTCCCTTTATGTAAGTTGCTTTCCACCTGCAGGCACGGATTTCTAATCTTAACATCAAATTACGAGCGTGTAATTTGTTCGACTCTGGAAGTGAAGATGATGTACGTTCACCGGACGAACTTGCTGATTTTATGGATAAAAGATTAAAAACTTTAGCCTTAATCGCATCTCTTACACTTCTGTTGGCTCCTATTGTTATCCTCAAGTACATTGACTCTAAATCAAGATCATTGGAGCACAATTTGGAAGAAGTTTCACTCAATAAGCAGCTTTTGTATAAGGTGGATGTTTTTTTCTCTGTTCACCCATATGCTAAGCCACTGGCATTATTGATAGCAACTCTACTACTAATTATGCTTGGAGGTTTAGCACTCTTTGGAGTGACAGATGATAGCTTAGTCGATTGTCTTTGGTTATCTTGGACATATGTTGCTGATTCTGGAAACCACGCCAACTCTGAAGGTATTGGTCCAAGGCTAGTTTCAGTTTCCGTTAGCTTCGGTGGGATGTTAATATTTGCTATGATGCTTGGCCTTGTATCCGATTCAATATCTGAAAGGTTTGACTCACTTAGAAAAGGAAGAAGTGAGGTTGTTGAACAAAATCACACTTTGATCCTTGGATGGAGTGATAAACTGGTAAAAATCTAATTTCTATTCATCCTATGCTGATATTTCATTTACTAAAAGCTGTGGAAATAAGTTGTTTGGTTTATGCTTTTATAATAATTACTTGATGCAAATCTGGTGCTTAGAGTAGTTATATCACATTGCTAATTCATCTTCTTCTCATTTTCTGTTTTCAATGCTATTACATGGATCTAGGGGTCACTTCTGAATCAAATTTCTATAGCCAATGAGAGCTTAGGAGGAGGAACTGTTGTGGTGATGGCTGAACGAGACAAAGAAGAGATGGAACTTGACATTGCTAAAATGGAGTTTGATTTTAAGGGAACCTCCGTTATTTGCAGAACTGGAAGCCCATTAATTCTGGCAGACTTGAAGAAGGTACTTCTATGTAATGCACAAACGTTGCGGTGCTGATATTGTCTTCCATCTGTCAAAGTTTTCTAAATAACTCAAACTAGTTGTAGCCCCTGTACTTGGTCAACCAAACTAAAATCTTTAGTTTATTAACATGAAGTCAGAGTCATCTAATGAATCATAACTAGGAAAAGAAATTGGCTTCTGTCCCGAACTTACGGATTTTGATAGTGTTTCTACCAGTGACTAATTGCTAGTTTAAATTTTAAAAATTTTGTGAATGGTTAAAAAGACAACAGCGAAAAGGAGCCTCTTTAGGCTTTTAATCAGGAGCATCTTCTCATCGTGATAGTCAGACCCATACAATGTCTTTATGGTTCATGAATACCATAAACTTCCAAATGTGCATATGATTATTTACATTAGAATTTTTGCTACCACCATGTATACAGGTCTCAGTGTCAAAGGCCCGTGCAATTGTTGTCATTGCTGAGGATGGAAATGCTGATCAAGTAAGTGGAAATATTGGTATCATTGAGTTATGATGCTCGATTTTTATTTGATATATGTATGTCGCAGAGCGATGCCCGTGCATTGAGAACTGTTTTAAGTCTAACTGGAGTTAAAGAAGGTCTGAGAGGACACATAGTGGTGGAACTTAGTGATCTTGATAATGAGCTTCTTGTTAAACTTGTTGGTGGAGAGCTTGTTGAAACTGTTGTGGCTCATGATGTGATTGGTCGCCTGATGATTCAATGTGCTCGCCAGCCAGGACTTGCTCAGGTTTTTATCAAGTTAAACGCTCTTGTTTTCTTTTTTAGATAGAATAAAATATTATCTCCATGCTTCTCAACGTTATTCTCATTGATCAAATGTATGTTCTGCCTTATTAGTTCATATAATAATTCTTTTCTACACCTTCTTATGAGTGACTCGTGTATTTCTTTTCATGCGGTTGTAGATTTGGGAAGATATCCTTGGTTTTGAAAACTGTGAATTCTACATCAAAAGATGGCCACAATTGAATGGCATGCAATTTGAGGACGTATTGATCAGCTTTCCTGATGCAATTCCTTGTGGAATCAAGGTTGCATCACGAGGTGGTAAAATTGTACTGAATCCTGAGGACTCATATGTCCTGCAAGAAGGTGATGAAGTTCTTGTTATAGCAGAGGATGATGATACTTACGCACCAGCTGCATTACCTACGGTGCTTTCATTTCCCTGTAGAAATTTCATTCCCCCCCATGTTAATGCCATTCACTTTCTGTTACTGTATTGCCTGCTTTCCTTTCTTGTAGTGGTATTTTATATTTCAACGTCTCTTTAGGAATTTTACAGTCATGCAGTTAGGGGGGAGGGGTGGGGTGTTGGTGGTTGGATTTGGTTAACAAATTCAAAATGCAAGAGAAGGAATTAGATCGATATATATAGGCACTCCCGAGCTTACCTATGAGGGAATTTTATGGATTTATTTGTCAAATAAACTATGCTGACAAAGGGCAGTCTGGAGAGAGAGAGAGAGAAGCATTATTTGTTTGTGCCTATTGCCAAGACCAGCATGAAAGCCACAGAAGATTCTACTTTGTGGATAGAGGAAAGAGAGAGAGAGACAGAGTTATTTAAATAAAAGCTCTGATAGCTTTCTTTGGATGATTCCTATAATGGATAGAAGTGAGAAAAACACCTTACAACTAAAACTTACAATATTATAACTAATTTGATCATTCAGGTAGGAGAAACATCGTTCATTCATATTGCAAGGCCAACAAGAAAGCCACAGAAGATTCTACTTTGTGGATGGAGGAGAGACATTGACGATATGATTGTGGTGAGTGCTTTTATTAAAGCTCTAATTCTTTCTTTTTGGCATTGGATGCTGCAGGTTTGGAGGGGAAGTCTTCCCAAAGATTTTATTGTTCCAAAATCTGCTGAAAGAATCCTGTTGTGTGGTTGGCGGCGAGATATGGAGGATATGATTATGGTAATGTTATTAAGATCTAAGCACATGCTCCCAGTGCTTCTTGGGTGGTCCTAGCATTCACATCATGATCATTGTCATTTATTCACATTTTTTGTTTTCAACTAGCGAGAGTAGGTTCCGTGCTTGTACTTTCTTCTTTTACAAATCCATGCATGCTGCTTCATTTATTGGAATGAGCTCTTTATTGTCCACATTGGTTTCTACCATTATAGGTATTGGATGCATTTTTAGCTCCGGGTTCAGAGCTTTGGATGTTCAATGATGTTCCTGAGAATGAAAGGGAAAAGAAACTTGTTGATGGCGGTCTTGATATCAGCCGATTGGAGAATATATCTTTGGTTGACCGTGAGGGAAATGCCGTCATTAGGCGTCATTTGGAAAGCCTTCCCTTGGAATCATTTGATTCAGTAAGTAGCATGATTTCTTTTCTCACCCTAGAAGCCAAGTATGAGAAGAAAACTACTTTGTTACTGTTAAAAGTAAATTCTTCTCTTTTTTTGTATTTTATTCTGTTGTGATATAGCCACAATCTGTACAGATCTTGATTCTTGCTGATGAATCTGTAGAGGATTCAGCAATTCAAGCTGATTCAAGATCTCTAGCAACCTTGTTGCTAATACGTGATATTCAGGTACTTCTTTTGAGATTTGATGTTAAATATATTAGCTTCTTGTATGGCATTAACTGCTTTAGCTATGCTCATGGGAGTAAATTCTTCGGTCTTTATGGTTTATTATTTTTATTTTTTTGTTTCATACTCTAGAATATGCATACATATTATTGCCATAAAATCTTGCTTTTAGAGTCTTATTGCATTTTTTGCTGTGACGTGATAAGATTTTAATCTTTCCATCTGGTCATTTGTTCAATCAGATTTGTGGTTTTTGCAGGCTAAGCGTATGCCAGTCAGAGGTGCTAAGACTGTAGCATACAGGGGAAGTGTCTCGCAAGGCTCCTGGATTGGAGAAATGCAGCAGGCTTCTGATAAATCGGTTATTATAAGTGAAATTTTGGATCCAAGAACTAAAAATCTGCTTTCAATGTCAAAAATCAGTGACTATGTCTTGTCAAATGAACTTGTCAGTATGGCCTTAGCCATGGTGGCTGAAGATCGTCAAATAAATGATGTTTTGGAGGAACTCTTTGCAGAAGAGGTATTTTAACTTTTCAATCAGAAGGAAAAACATAATTGGTTGTTTTCCTAACCTACCGCTTCTCTGTTATTATCAGGGTAATGAATTGCATATAAGGCAAGCTGATCTGTACCTTCGTGAAGGGGAGGAACTGAGTTTCTATGAAGTACTTTTACGAGCTCGACAGCGAAGAGAGATCGTGATTGGTTACCGTTCAGCTCACGCTGAAAGAGCTGTTATCAACCCTCCAGCTAAGCATGAGCGACGGAAGTGGCATCTAGGAGATGTTTTTGTAGTGATAGCCGAAAAGGAATGATATTCGTAATGCCATTTCTATATAGTAAGTGATTCTTCTTCATCATTTCAGTGATTTGATTTTCATGATAGAATTCAGAAATTAATTCCATCTGAAAAACCGAACTTAGAATAATCTCAATCACATGACCTTCACTTAGAACTCAGTACAATCTATAGAACACATCCTATCCAAGGTCATAGCCTTAATCACATGAAACGAATAACAATTGTTTGGAGTTGTTAATACAATATGCACTCTTTATTCAGGTAGACTAACATACTATCCGAAGGGAGACAGGCAAAGCATCAAAAAGTGTTTTATGTTTCAGAGAAATTATTCAGGAGGTGGCTGGTCAACAGCCTTCCCTCTCTCTCTTAGCTTGGCCATAGCTTCTTTCATGGCTTCCTTCCTCTTTCTGCTAGCTAGCACTTTTGCCTGAACTCCACTCAGATTGGGGTCCTTCTTCTCTTGCGGGGGAGGTGGCGGCGGCCTCCTGGCAGCCGCCTCTGCACTCTGGACAACCACATTATTCAGTCCTAGGATTGCCCCTGTCAAGATCAATGCAGCGTTCCTGCAATTTGAAGAGGAATTTGAACACAGAATTTGTCGTGTTAGACCATCATTGAATCTAAAAACTGTTGCGATATATTCAAGTAATGAGACTAGTACGGCTAACAGATAGTCGCATTGGATGCACAGTGATAGGAAACAAATGGTTGTACCTGCGGGAGATGAGATGGCTACGTGCAGTTTGATTGCACGCTTGGCTGCGAGCCTGCAGATTTGGAAGCCTGAGACAGGAGGAACATCGTGGGTTGCTGAATCTGGCGGCTGTGGCATTAGCAGTGGCGGATATTGAAGATAGTGAATGTGCCATTGTTTCTCAATCTCTCACATTACCATGCGGGCATTTATGAAATTATACAATCATTTCTAGTGCTTAAACAAAAAAACTATCATCAAAGAGGATATCGCGTGAGGCTTCTGAAGAGTATGAATATCGAATTCTATTGGCCAGTTGTGGATAAGGCGCTGTAGTTGTGGGCCCTACACCCAATTCCTCTTCCCATTTTGGATTGGAAAATTTTGAGATCGAACCGTAACCTTAGAACAAACAGTATCTCTCTCTACTCTATTAATCTTTTAATTAAATGTTTTTAACCTCCAAAATTTGCCTCATAAATGAAAAATTACATGAAATAAACGTTATAAAATTTAATGGCTGAATCTAATTTCTTGAGGAAATTGATAGAAAAATTGGCATACGGTGCTGAAGTCAAAACTTCATTTGCATTAGAAGAGATTATGGCTGGCTCTCAAAAGTGACACAAAGTCAGGACTAGCAAAAATATCATAATCTAAGTAACAGACCACTCCAGAGATGTGAAAAGTTCTAGACCAATAAGCGTAACTTAATAAGAAATAGCAGAACTGCAATAAAATCCTTGAATGTGGACACCAACTTCTGTTGTTTCATAATTTTATCTTTCACTCGTCGTCCTCATCGTCATCGTCGTCCTCATCAGCATTAGCTTTAGAGTTAAGCGCATTCAAACGCTCGACCAAGCGGGCTTTCCTTTCGTCATATGTCAGCTTCTTCAAGTTGTACCTGTCATTCAAAAACCCACCAATAGGAAATATTAAGACAAAGCCTCTTAGGAACAATTTCAACCGATTTCCAAGGACCCGAGCGCCATTTCTACCTCTTGTGTGCCTTGGGTTGTGGCTTGTCAGATTTCTTGACTACAGGGTCTGCACGGATGGCAGCATGAACTTTCTTGTATAGTCCCTCAATGTTATCGGCCTCGATGCCCTTCTTGATGTATTGGCTGAAGTGAGATTGATACTTCTCTGGTTCATCTTCCATCAAAGTCTATAAGGCATATGAACGGAAAATCAAACATTGTTGATAACTTTTTTAAAGAATGAAATAACAACCATCTTACAGATAAAGGTATACCCTCATGTATGCAGCAACGTGGCCACCAAAAATGTACTTCCGATGAACTTCAGCATCAAGCTGCTTACCATCCTTGGAAAAACCAGCAAACCTCTTTTCGCTGTGAGGAATGTCCAATCCACCATCCAAAGCACCCTGCGTTTAACAAATTGAGATACTTTGCAAGCCTTTACAAACAACAAATTCACAGACAAACAATCACAAGATGAGAACCACTTCTAATCAATTTTACTCGGGCATAGAACTACAATAGACAGAAAAAGTAGAGCGCAACAAAATGGTTCTAAACCCAGAAGATGTTCAATAGACTGGTAATAAGACAGTAAATATTAGTTCCAACGTATTGGAACCACACGCAAATGTAGAATATAACGATATTAAATAACAATGAGAACCAGTTGTCCTTGAAATAAGATCATACTTGAAATGCCAACTCTATCAACACAGCATGAATTCAACATTTTAAGAAAGCATTGGTGAAAAAAAAAATCTTAATGTATTTAAGAGATGATAATAATATCAGCTAACTGATGAACTAGAAGTTGAATACGCGGTCGCTAGGTACCTTAAGAGCACCAAAAACACGATTTCCAGTTGTGGTTTTGAGAAGACCAACATCAAGGAGAGCACGGAATGGCCTTCTTGTATCTGCTGGCTCAACTGAGTAATCTTCACCAGTAGCCTATGAATGCAAGGTCATGGCATGTTAAGCGCATTGAAAATACGATAGATATAGAGATAACGGAAATGGTTAAGATTCAAGATACCTCAACATTGCCCTCGTATTCTTCATCCATCTCAAGCATTTTCAAGACACGTCGAGCCAAGAGAAGTCCAGTGCAGTATGCTATGCAATTATAAAAAATTGTTCAAACACTAGATAGGTTAAGGGGAAAATTCAAAATGAAAACATACAAGGAATAAAATGGTGAAAGGGTTAAAAACAAACCTGCAGCATAGTTGGTGAGACCAACTTCAAGCCCATAACGGGGAAGCTCATGAGAATAAGCTGAAGCGAGGACCAAATCACCGGCAATGCTAGCAGAAATAATTTGAGCTGTAACGTCTTTGTTTGACTATTGAAATCCGTTAAGAACATACATCCCAATATGCATTAAATTAGGAGTCTTAAAGTAATTAATGTAAAGAAATTAGAAGGAAAAGAACAAATTATTTCCATTTGATCATTACAGAGCAACAATTATCCACGCCCTTGCACACAATTGGTAAATTACTACAAAATATTCGGACTAAAATCTTTAGTAGGATACAAATCGAACAACAAAACGATACTTGGGAGTATTGTATTTGTTTTTGTCTTGATTAATAAGACGAATTCTGGCCCGATAATCAGTCTTTCCCTCTGCGAATATTCAGATAAAGCCATCAGAAAAATTAAATGAAGCCAAAACATTCGTATATTATTTATCTCGGAGAAAATTACCTCTTCTTCTCTTGAACTTGACTTGATAACGTTTGAAGTAGGCCTTTGTTTTCTGGGCTTTGGCAAAAGCCTACAATTAATAGCTCGACGTATAAGCACCCCGAGCATTGAAAATATATCACGAGCCACAGAAAATATATGAATTAAATTCAAAGTTAACGGTACAATGGCTCCCAAAACAAGGAAATAAACGGACGATAGCAAAGATATGTGAAATTTCAGTCGGAAAACCAGTGCGCAGAAATGAGAATTCACATTCAGGTGGAGTGTGTGGGTAAATATTGAATAAACCAGTAGAACTCTCAGTACTCTATTAGTTTACATACATGTCCAAACGTGCATAACATGAAATCTATGGCTACATAAACGTCTCAGAAACAGTAAGATATAGATTCAACTACACTAAGAACTACGAAGATGAAAAATGCGAGGGAAAAGTACGAAAATTCAGTGGAATCATGATGAAGTGAACTTCAATCGTATACCCAGACAGTAGAAACAGGTATATGATCCAACGGTGGGCAAACCACAGAAGAAAAAAACGAGGGAAAACGCAAGAAGGGGAGAGAAGTAGCTCTCACCATTGTAGACTTGGAGCCGCGAGCGCAGGAAGGAGCCGAAGGGGAAGTGGAGGAAGACAAGGGGAAAGAGCAGACTCCCTTTATATAATAAACCATAGGTTTTCTTTTCTTTTGGGGCATAAAACCCTAGGTTGCTCGTAACGGGCTGACGGCCCATCTCACTATTAAAACTGGGCCGAGCCCACCTAACTATTAAAACTGGGCCGGGCCCATCTATTTTAGGGTACTTCAAATAAATTAAAAATTTTGAGTTTCAATTCCCTCAAATTTATTGTGTTTTATATTTATTTAATTTTATAATTATTTAATTTTCAATTAATTTTTAATCTTCCAACGGCAGTTTTCCAAATTATATATTTGAACGATTAAAAATAAATAAATAGATGTTTTGCAATAACATTTTACTTTTATTAAAAATAAAATTTTAAATAAATAAACCAAACAATCCGACTCAACCTAACAAATTTATAGTTATGATATGACTCGTTGTCAACTTCTCCCTAGCTGATAGTTATATGCAATAAGTCGTCATTGTTGCATTTTGCTTACATTCCCATATACACCAATTTCAATTTCTCAAATCTCGCTTTTCAAAACCATATTTCGAAATCTCTCTGCCCCGTTTTCTGAAACTTTCTTCTTGAATCAGGGCCAGAGGCTCGAGCATATGTCGTTTGCCCACAGGCGACGCAAGAACGAATAGGCTTAACTAACTTGTTGCTAGAAAGTGAGTGTTACAAAATCGCAAGTCCACTGCCATCAAAGTGCAATGGCGACAAGTGGCGAGCTGAGTTGAGTTAATTATTTAGTAAAATGGTAAAATAAAAATGTCTTGATACATATATATATATATAGAGAGAGAGAGAGAGGCATTTTATGAATATTTATATATTTTAGGAATAAAATGTATAATTTCTATTACACATACTTCTTTATCGAGCTAAGTTTTTAATCCTAAGTAATTTCAAATAATTTGGTATCAGAGCGAAGTTGGTATAGGTTGTATGGTCTTTTAGAAGTATTAGTATGCTTTGTGGTTGTAGTTTTACTCTGTGGTTGTGTTTGGTATTATTGATGTATTATCAACACAATGGATCTACAGTCACCGGAGGAATCAAGAAACTCAACAGTAATAACTACGACATGTGGGTAACATGCATGACGTCATATCTACGAGAACAAAACCATTGGAATGTTGTTGACAAAAGCAAAATTACGCCTCTATAAGAAAAACATAATGGTGTCTTACGCAAATGATAAATAACGGCAGACAAGGTAATGTTGTCTTAAAAACCAGAGTCGAATAAGATATATTGAAACATGTTTGGGATAACAAGATGTCGAAAGAAACATAAGACACGTTCATAACATTTTTCTCAAAAGAGAACGATACGCTCAAAAGAGAATGACACGTTCAGTACTTTCACACAGTCAAGGCAATCTATTGAAAGATTACTAGACTAGATTTGGAGTTCATTATCGAATACGCTCAAATAAAGAGAACCGTCATCAACATTGTAGTTTGAAAATTTGACAGACAGACCGCCAATAAATCATGACTGGGCAAGACTGAATAATGAAGTTCCATGTAATGACCCAGATAAAAGCTTTTAATAATGTTGCACAATTATTCGCCACAATGTTCTATGTAACGACCCAGATCCACCGCTAGCGGATATTGTCTTCTTTGGGCTTTCTCTTTCGAGCTTCCCCCCAAGGGTTTAAAACGCGTCTGGTAGGGGAAGGTTTCCACACTCTTATAAAGGGTGTTTTATTCTCCTCTCCAACCAATGTGGGACATCACAATCCACCCCCTTCGAGGCCCGACATCCTCGCTGGCACTTGTTCCTTTTTCCAATCGATGTGGGACTGACACCAAATCCACCCCCTTTGGGGCCAGCGTCCTTCCTGGCACACCGCCACATGTCTACCCCTTTGGAAAATAGCGAGAAGGCTTACCCATCGTCCGGTGTCTGACTCTGATACTATTTGTAACGACCCAATTCCACCGCTATTAGATATTGTCCTCTTTGGGCTTTCCATTTCGAGCTTTTCCACGAGGCTTTAAAATGCGTGGAAAAATTTCCACACCCTTATGTTTTGTTCTCCTCTCCAACTAATGTGAGACATCACATTCCAAGATGTTGTCGAAATTAAATATGGCTCGAAGACCACCACCTCGAGTGCATTTAAGCCATCCTCGTGGATTTACTTGTCACTGTTGACTTTTGACTTCACTCTTTATTTTGCGATATTCAAATAAAATTACAATAGAATTATATATATATATATATATATTTTGAAGTAATAAAGTGACTTATTTATTATTAATTTTTTTAAATTTAAAAGCTAGAATAAATTTGAAAATAAATACAAGACTAAAACGTATTTTAAAAGTCATTAAGTATTTTACTTTATTTTATTAATTTTTAAACATGGAAAGATGAAAATAAATACTTTGAAGTGGAGGAAGTAAAATAATAAAAACATAATTAATTATATGAAAATGAATTTAAAGCTTTATTTATTTATTTTTTATTACAATAGTTAAAATTCATGGATGAAAACAAGACATTTATTAAAAAAAAAAAAAAATGGAAAGGAAAAAAAAAAACATAACATATTTTTTCATATTTTAAAAATAGAATGATATTTAGTTTTTTCGGAAAGGCCGATTGCCAGTCTTCCACCTTCCATTGTTGGGAAGTGCAGCACCCGGGCCTGGAGAGAGAGAGAGAGCGACGGAGGCAACAGCCGGCCATCTTCACCACCCACCTTCTGCCATGTCCTCTTGCGTACGCCGGATTCCTCTAACAGGGCCTTTCATCTTCTTCTTCTTCATCTTTTTCCGTTCTCCCGCGCTTGCTTCTGAGTCGGATCACAAGGTACGCAATTTCCTTATCTTTTGAGCTCATCTACCAAACTCTGCACACCAATGAATTGGCCACTTGATCTCCAAGACCTTCCCGTCCTTCCTCCATTTCTCTTTGGATTCTTTATGTCAGATCCGTGCACATTTTGATGCTTTTGCCGCCGTTTGATTGGTTTCGGGTTTTTGACATTAGTCTCTATTGCCGTTTTATATTTTGTCATTTTGAATGTGTTTGTGTTAGCGCTCTATTGCTGGACTGCCGTATTGAATCTCATTTCTGTTTTCACATGTCCATTGGTGTTTCTCACGTTCTAATTTAACCCGCGAACTGTCAATTTGCGGCGGAGGTAGGCGTATATAAGAATATTTCTTGAACTATCCAGCTGATATTGGTTCGACGGTGTCCAGATCAAAGCAGCAGGAACGGAGTCTTTAGCAGTGATGAAGGATTCTTCACGAGTGTTCTTTTTTTTTTTTTTTTTAATTCCATAAGTTTTTTTAATCCAAACCAAGGGGCCAACTGCTGCAGTTAGACAATTAATTTATTTTGTTCAGATCCAAACTTAGCGTTAAGTCAGTCTGCCGCGAAATCTGTTTACACCTTTGCACAATCGTAGTTGGTCATATGATAAGACACGCTCTTTTTCCTGCATAAATTCATCAGTATCCTTTTTATTTGTTCTTAGATTAAATAAAAATGGGTCTTATAGCAGTTCTCAAATAATTTGAATTTGAACCTCTATATGTTATATCCCAGCAACGTTGTAAAGGTACCTTTTCCAATATATATTTATTTCCCGTAGTTTTACAAGGTTCTGTTATATAGATTCCATGCTGTTCGTCTGAGCTGGCATTTTCTTTATGTAAAAGAAAGAAGTTCTCCAAAGATCCTGATACTTGCAAAAGACAACAACTTTGATTCTTTTTTTAATTCATGCACTCCCGGTCTCCCAATAACTTTTTGAACGTCACGTTTAGCTAGCTGGATAACATGGTCAACGTGATTATTCTTTTTTGTTTTAGTTGTGTTTTAGTGACATCTCCTCCAGCAATTTGTTTGCATAGTGTATATTGATTAAGATGCTGCTTGATATCGACCTTGTCTGTTTTTCGTTTAGTTTAAAGTTTGTGAAGTTTTTTAGTGCTTAAGATTCTAATTCGAGTTGCTTACCCTCCCTTCATAATCATTAATTGCAGTATCAACCAGGGGAATCAGTTGTTCTCTGGGTAAACAAAGTTGGCCCTTATAATAATCCACAAGAAACATATAATTACTATAGCCTTCCATTTTGTCACCCATCTGGGGAATCTGCTCACAAATGGGGTGGTCTTGGTGAGGTCCTTGGTGGAAATGAACTTATTGACAGTCGGATCGAATTAAAGTTTCAGAGTATGCAATATTTCGTGTTATGCTAAATCTGATAAGCTAGACATGGCTATACAGTTTGCTCATTAATATTTTCATGTTGCAGGAAATGTGGACAGAACTACCATTTGTCATCTTGATCTTGATGAAACAACGGTTAAACAATTCAAGGATGCAATCAAGAGCAGTTACTGGCTTGAATTCTTTATGGGTACGATCTGTATAATGTTTTATAGCTATGCTAACACATACATAATTGATTGAATGGTGATATAATTCACTTCGGAAAATTTATTTAAATTGAATTTATCTGTCCATCACAACCTTATTTGCTTGTTGAGGAATAGGCCAGTTAGTTAAACATCTTAATCACTTTCAATTAGAACAATGGAAATTAATTGTCCTAACTTTTCTTTTACTACTAACAACGACATAAATTGGTAAAAGGTGTTTCATCAAATTTCTTTTTAATCTCATTAAAAAAGGTAGAAGGGTACCTAATCGTAGTGACTTAACTCTTCATTGGACTAGATTTGCCCTTCAGCCTAGGTGCGATTTAAAATTCATTGGAGACCAGCTCAGAAGAATTTCAATGTTAGACATAAGGAGAGGAGGATATATAGAAGTGAACCTTGCTCGTCATAACTGAACTAAAGCAAGACCGCTTTCAATATTGTTGATCTCCTTTTCTTATTGGCAATAGATTTTTATCTCATATTAGTTTAACTTCATAATGAATTACAACAACTCGATGACCATTTTGATTTTGATGGTAAGCCTTAGGACTCATGTGTAAGTGATTTTGATGAGGGAGTTATCCTTACAATAGTTTGACACATTGTTAAAAGCAAATCCTATTTTTAAGTATGGTTTCTATTTGATCCTTAGATTTCAAAATTTTACTATATTACCTCTGAGTTTTGAGTTTAGTTTCCATTTGGTCCTAGGTTTCAAGATTTTACAATGCTCATGTGATAATACTTACTTTTAGTCATTTGTCATTTGTGTTCATTTTCTATTAATTAACTTAAAAAAATTAAATTAAGTATGATTAAATTGGTTTTTGTTAAATTTTTGTCACTATTAATTTAAAAATTCCACATCATGATTAAATTATTTAGTTGAAAGTTAACATCAAAGGTCAAAGGTGAGCATTTGTCGGTAAAATCTTGTAACTTAGGGACTAAAATGGAAACTAAACTCAAAGGTCAAAGAAAAAAATATAGTGTTTTGAAACATAGGGAACAAATGGAAATCAAACTCAAAATTCATGGACCAAAAAGATATTTATTTCTTCAAATAAGTAACATGTTACCTCACTAGCTTATAAGCATAGACATTATGGGCTTGGGATGCTCCTCCCCCAAGGAACAAATGGAAATCAAACTCAAAATTCATGGACCAAAAAGATATTTTTTTTTCTTTCAAAGAAAAAACATGTCCCCCCCCCCCCAGATAGACACTCTCAAGTTTTTCCATGACATCTCAACGTTGTATTCTTTGGCCCAGAAAAAAAAATTATTTGACAGTTAGGTAATAAGAAATGAGCAGAATGTGTTTAACTGGACCTTTACTTCAATTAGCAACAAACTGCAGTTTACAATCAATTGTTTCTTTTGCCTCTTTTCTTTTCCTCCAGGTTATATCTAGTTGTAGCCTTGTGATCTTGATTCTTTATTGTAAAACTGACTCTTGTTTTATGTATATGTTTTTTTCTTATTCTTTTCATGCCAAATACAAGTTCAGATGATCTGCCTTTATGGGGTATGTTCTCTGCCTGCTGCAGTTTGTTCAATTGGAGAGTTCTTAAATTAGTTGATGGCTTGCTGAAATTTTGTTTTGCACTGTTTAGGCTTTGTTGGAGAGCTGCATTCAGACAAGAATAGTGAAGATGAAAAACATGTTCTGTACACTCATAAGAATATTATTGTTAAATACAACAAAGACCAGGTTTGTGAAAGTTCAAACTTTATACGGACTTTTATTGTGGTACTCGGTTAATTGATTTATAACAGCTAAAATTTTGTCCTGTAGATTATTCATGTGAATCTTACTCAAGAAAGCCCAAAGTCCTTGGAGGTTGGAAGATCTTTGGACATGACATATTCTGTCAAATGGATACCTACCAATGTCACTTTTGCCCGCCGCTTTGATATCTATTTGGATTATCCATTTTTTGAGCACCAGGTATTCTATTGAATTTTAATAAATTTAACCTTTTATCTATTAACTTCTCATCCTGTTCAATTGTAAAAAGGTCATCTCAACAGTTTTAATCAACTTCTCATTTTTACTAAATGCTAAGTTTGCCTGAAAAGGAAAGTCGGCATTCTTCAGAAAATAAAGAAGAAAAATCTTGTCCAAAAAGTGTTCAACTTCTAT
This sequence comes from Cucurbita moschata, assembly GCF_002738365.1. NCBI lineage: Eukaryota > Viridiplantae > Streptophyta > Magnoliopsida > Cucurbitales > Cucurbitaceae > Cucurbita > Cucurbita moschata. The sequence continues at coordinate 4,085,442 of NW_019268537.1, forward strand.
GTTTGGATTCCCAAACAGAATACCTTTCTCTCTTGTGCAGTATCTTCGCTCTTCTGGTCATATTTACGTTCATTGTGCTTGTGTTTCCGTTTTAGTTATGTAGCTACTTTGCTTGGCTCTCTCTGTTCTATTTTAACCAAGTATGGCATGTGTTTGAATGTGCAGATCCATTGGTTTTCTATTTTTAACTCCTTCATGATGGTCATCTTCCTTACTGGTTTGGTGTCAATGATATTAATGCGGACTCTTAGAAATGACTATGCAAAATATGCTCGGGAGGATGATGATCTGGAGACTCTGGTGATATTCCCTTGCTTTTTTGATCTCTTTCTTTCTTTATATATCTATTTATATCTGTGTGTATACTTGTATATTTATGTTTTCACGTATGCATAGATGTATATATATCTGTTTTTTTTAATATAAATTTTTGCTCCATGTTTGAGAAAATATTGATCTCTTATCAATTCTTTGTGTGTGCATATATTTTGTTTTCAGGAACGGGATGTCAATGAAGAGTCTGGCTGGAAGCTTGTTCATGGAGACGTTTTTAGATCTCCTCGTGGTCTAGTTATTCTTTCAGCTGTTGTGGGCACAGGTGCTCAGCTTGCAGTACTTGTTCTTCTCGTTATCTTATTGGCAATTGTTGTAATGTTGTATGTCGGGTATGTAATATTTTGCCTTTTTATTATAGTTTGTACATTTTCTTTACAACGAAGCCAGCATACTTATTGAATTAATAACCATGCAATGTCAAATCTCTCTTGTGCCTTCTCTTTGATTTCATTTCATCTCTTCTTTGTCATGTTTTTCTTGCAACGGTTCCATTTTGATGCAGGAGGGGGGCAATTATCACAACTTTCATTGTATGCTATGCACTTACATCATCTCTATCAGGTTATGTGAGTGGTGGAATGTACTCACGCCATGGTGGTAAGCATTTTATCTACTAATTTTCCTGTTATCCTTCTTTATACTTCAATATATGCTTGAGTATGGTTGCTTATGTGGTTATTTCTTATGTTACATTCCATCATCAGGTAAAAGTTGGATAAAGTCGATGATCCTCACAGCCTCTCTATTTCCCTTCACATGCTTTGGAATCGGCTTCGTTTTGAACATGATTGCTGTATTCTATGGTTCTTTAGCAGCTATTCCATTTGGCACCATGGTCGTTGTTTTTGTCATTTGGGCTTTCATTTCTTTCCCTCTGGTACTTCTCGGTACAGTTGTTGGAAGAAACTGGAGTGGCACTGCAAACAACCCTTGCCGTGTGAAGACCATCCCTCGTCCAATTCCTGAGAAGAAATGGTACCTCACGCCGTCTGTGGTCTCATTGATGGGTGGATTGTTGCCCTTTGGCAGCATCTTCATTGAGATGTATTTTGTCTTCACATCTTTCTGGAATTACAAGGTGAAGTGCCCTGTTTTTGTGTGCATGTGGTTGGTTAATTGTGAAAATAGCAAGTTATTAAGTGCAATAGTATGATGAACTTGTCAATTATAGCAATTGATGAGGTGCCAAGGGAATCCACAAAAATTGTCCCAATTAGGTAGAATAAAAATAGGCCTACAAAATTATGTAAAGGATAGAAATAGTGCACCTGCATAACCCAAACATCTAAGTCAAATTCTGAATTTCTTCCATGACTGCGCTTTATCTTATAATACTCTTTGGTTCATTCCTACCCAAACCTCTCAAGCAGGCACCCTCATAGAGTTAAACCAAATGACCTTGGGACTTGACTTTGTAGTCATGACCATGAAGACAACGCAGAAAGTATAGTTTTGAATCTATCTGCATGTAAATTGAACATGATCTGTGATACAATTATGCGATTATCCGTCCAAGATGTTTGTAATTTTCTATTACTTGAATGGCTAAAGATAACAACTATTTTTACATATAATTGTTGCAAGAACCCATACATCAATTTTCTTTTTGGTTCTTCCTGTCTAAATTTTTTCGAGACTTCTTAGGATTGAGAGTAACAATGATTTTTCCAGAAGAAAGATAGGCTAAGTAGAAGGTTTTTGGATTGTTTACGTTTACAGCACACTGTTTTATGCTGGAGTATATCCCATCATTTTTCTGATACTTACTTGATCTTTATTATAGAATTTGATTGGAATTGCTTCTCTCAAGGTCTCTTGTTAGGTTGCGGTGTTGCTCAATGCTCACTCCGTTTGCTTCGTTTTTGTATTTTTGAGCAGTAATGTATTGTGGTTTCTTATCACAAGAAATAACGACCGAAAAAATTATTTGACGTTGCTGGTGTTGGTGGAAATAGTTGCATAAATTTATTGGAAGTGTCACAACTGATTCATCTCGTATCGAACATGATTTTTACAGTTATAACATTCTATTCTTGTCAGCAGGTGTACTATGTCTATGGCTTTATGCTGCTGGTTTTTCTGATTCTCATTATTGTTACTATTTGTGTCACAATCGTTGGGACATACTTCTTGCTCAATGCTGAGAACTATCACTGGCAGTGGACTTCTTTCTTCTCTGCTGCATCAACCGCTGTTTATGTGTACTTATACTCAATATACTACTACTATGTTAAGACAAAGATGTCAGGCTTCTTCCAGACCAGCTTCTATTTTGGATATACCTTGATGTTCTGTCTTGGATTAGGAATTTTATGCGGTGAGTTGTTGCATACTTCTCTAAATTTCAGCAACTTTTTGAATCCGCTTTTATATCTTCTGTTTTCTAAATTACATGTTCTATAAATGATTTTTACTTCCACTACAGACTGCTGTGAACTTCATACTCGTTGACATTTTTTTGATTGCCTCTGGTATTCTTTAAGATGAGCATGTTTCTTTAGCACGGTATCGATTGAACCCGGTTGATTAATATTCTGAATGTGCAGGAGCTGTGGGCTACCTTGGCTCCAACTTGTTCGTGAGGAGGATCTACAAAAACATCAAGTGCGATTAGGGGTTGATACAAGAGAAAAGAAGACCACACTTAGCTTCACTTTCCGCTTCATCGTGTCGATGTTGTTTCGAAAATCGTGAGAGGAAGCGATTGTATCATATAGCAGGCAGGAGATGTCTTCTTGCAAACGCCTGTTGGATTGAACTCACAGGGTTAGTGTTTGTGGGTGCATGGTTTTTATGCATTAGGAGTGCCCAATTTTGTTCTTTTTTTCTTTTGTGATTCACATTTCCTCGGCTGTAAGTGATATCTCGGTCATGAGAAGGGCAGAGATTGTTTCTTTTTAAGGCTTAGAAAGGTTATATATTCATTTTTTCATGCCCTCCCTCTACACATCTTTGCCCATTTTTTGGACACAAAGCTCCACTGGAAGGAGTTTCCTTGTGCTTAACTTTACTTCAAACAGAACTCACATGTTTTAAAAAAAAAATTGTTTTTTCTTTCCCTAAATGAGTTATTAAGGATTCTTCGATCAATTTTCGTTACATATATACATTTCCTTCTTATGTTCATTTCGTTTAGAACACTATTGTGTTGGTCATGGCGAGGGGTAGCCCCGACTTTCGTAGGTCCTTGGTTCGACGGGTACACATTTCTATCCATTTCTATAGAGAAAAGGGGAAGCTGACAGCGCTTTTTCAACGTTTTAGAAGGAGGAGACGGAGCTTTTATCTCAAACCATCTCCTTACTGCGCGTGCACACACACAAAAAGAAAGCATTGCACCATATTAGGTTGCCTAATAGGGAAAACTAAGGCCTTACCTTTACAAAGGGCGCTCCATGGCTTGACTAAGAGTTTCGAAAGGAGAGGGGCTAAGGAAGCTGCTTGACCGACTCTTCTTCCTCCTCTTTTCTTGCGAAAGCATTTCCTCTTTTCCTGTCCTAAATTAATATTGATTTCAATTTTTATTCACTTTTGGAACACTTTAATTTATTTATTAATTTGTTAAAATATAGTTTAATTGAGTTAAAATTAACCATACAAATATTTAAATACTACCATTATTGTACAAAAAAGGGGAAAAAAGAAAAAAAAAACAAGAAAATGCCAATCATATTGAAGTTGAAAGAATTAAAACGGCGTCGTTTAAGATCAACGAGGACCCTCTGTCGCCTTTATACTTCATCCAAAACCCTTCAGAAAATATTTTCCCCAAACCCTCGGTTCTTTGTCCATTCCGACTACCGTCTCGAACCAGTTATGGCAGTGCATTCACTTCGTCTCCGCCGCACCTTGTCCGCTCTTTCCGTTTTCCACCGCCATGTTTCTTCGACTTCGGCCGTATCTACTCAAACTAGCCTCTCTCTTTTATTTACTTCCCCTGTTTCACTATCAAAGTCTCCCGCCATGATCTCACCATGTTGGCCTCTGAGATCATCGTCAATGGCGCTCTCTTACCGGTCATCGTTTGGGAGCAATACCGAAGATGACAAGATAGGGCCCGATACAATACTGTTCGAGGGCTGCGATTACAACCACTGGCTTATCACCATGGAATTCCCTAAGGACCCTAAACCCACTCCTGAGGAGATGGTTCGGACCTACGAAGAAACCTGTGCCAAAGGCTTGAATATAAGGTTTTATTTCTTTTCGACTTTTGTTAAAGCATGAGTTTTAGAACTTACATCCTGCCTCTCTTGCCTCCTTACTCGCTACACGAGAGGCGCAACTTCGTTTGAGTTGTCTCTTCAATTATTCATGTCATTATATTTTGGAATCATTTGAATTTTGACTGTTCTGATTTGCATTTTCTCCTCATTTCATTTTTATGATTGATAAAGTGAAGATATCTCGGTGTGGCTATGCATACTTCTGGTAGGAAATCTATATGCCACTCCCAAGATTATTTAGGATGGATAGTTTTGTTCCTTTACAGTTTTCTGTCGCAACGCAGATGCTGCTGATATGAAATGACTCCAAACTATTTTTTATTGAATATTAACGAGTAAACCTGAGTTAGATATATATCTATCATCACTCAATTTCTTCTATTCTGGTCTCCTAAGTAGCACTATTTTCTCTGTAATATGCTTCCTTCATCATCCTGAATCAAATACTCTCTGAAGTTAACGGGAATTTGATATATTATTTAAAGCAAGAGAGGTGGTGTAACTGTCCAACCCACCCACCATTAGCAGATATTGTTTTCTTTGCGCTTTCCTTTTCTGGCTTCCCTTGAAGTTTTTTAGAACGTATCTACTAGGGAGAGGTTTCCACATCCTTATAAAGAAGATTTCGTTCTCTCTCCAACCGATGTGGGATCTCACATTTCACTCCCCTTGGGAGCCCAGCGTCATCGCTGGTACACCGCCCGATGCTTGGCTCTGATACCATTTATAACGGTCCAAGCCCACTGCTAGCAGATATTGTCATCTTTGGCCTTTCCCTTTCGAGCTTCCCCTCAAGGTTTTTAAAACGCCTCTACTTGGGAGAGGTTTCCACACCCTTATAAGCTTCGTTCCCCTCTGCAACCGATGTGAGATCTCACAGGTGGAGGTTTCATTTCTCATCCTATGTTTTTTTGTTGTTGGTTGGAGTGTGTAGGCTGGCTTAGTTGATGGAATGTTCATGGTATTATTTATTAATATATGGTAGTATTATGTTACCCACTGTGGACTTGACCAGTACTGAAAAGGTTAAGCTATTATAATTCATATATTTAGGTTATGAGATCAAGTTTTAATGCTACCTCAGGATATTTATCCTCTGGTTTTCTTAACCTTTAGATATCCTATTATAAGATTAGTTATCATGTTAATGCAGGTAACTTGGCCTTTAACACCCATGGATCTTAAGTTGGTGTATTTTCTGTCTTACCAACCATGGCATGCTTCAAGAGAATCTTGCTTTTGTAGCCATCGCATGATCTTATCACATTCTTTATTCTAACTATGTTCACGACAATTTTTACCTTTTTGTTGAAATTTGAACTGATTGAAGCTGCTGTAGCTTAGTATTTTGAGATGATTAAATTGGGAAAAATTGTGCCTCTGTTTAACATTCTTTCCCCAAACCATGAACAGTGTGGAAGAAGCAAAAAAGAAAATGTATGCTTGTAGTACAACAACGTATCAGGGGTTTCAAGCTGTAATGACAGAAGAAGAATCAGAAAAATTTCGCGGTAGTTGCTAAAGACATTTACTTTTCCACCATTCAGATATCATGTTCCATGCTGATTTTCCATATTTATTTTTCTAGGTTTACCTGGTGTTGTGTTTATATTGCCTGATTCTTACATTGATCCTGTAAACAAGGAGTATGGAGGTATGCAAATTTCCAAATTGACAATGACTAATGTGGGGGGTATATTAAATGTGCCATTTCTTTCTTTGAATTTGCTACTTTATTTTGTAATCATCAGGAGACAAATATATTGATGGAACAATTATACCAAGACCACCGCCGGTTCAATATGGGAGGCAGGGGGGAAGGTATCGTGAACGGAACAGAAATCCCGATCAACCGAGATATGATAGGGGGAATAGACCAGCACCGAATTGGCAAGGTAATGCATCCTTCGGTCAACAGGGTTCTATGCAAGGAGATGGACGCAACTTCGGGCCTTCACAGAACTATACACCACAAGGTCCACCCCAAAATTATGGCCCCCCTGGGGCTGGAGAAAGGAGAGATCCTTCACCTATGAACAATTATGCTCCTGAAGGAAGAGATCCCTATCAGGGAGGAGGAAGAGGTCCAATGACTTCTAATCAAGGAAACTACAACCAATGGGGGCAGGGAAGTCATAACCATGATGTGCAAGGAAATTACCAACCCCAAGGAGGAGCGCAGAGAGATTATGTACCGCCACCGGGCCAGGGTAATTCTGGTAATGGTTTTAATCCTGCACAGGGTGGAGCTCATGGGCAAGGCGGATATCATGGCCATGGAACAGGAACGCCTTATGGTCAAGGACAGAGTCATGGATCTTATCCAGGCTCGACCGAAAGAAACATGCAAGAAGAACAACGAAACTACACTCCTGGTGGACAAACATGGAACAACAACCAAGTAAGGCATTTTATAATACAGCAAACACTAAATAGTTTGGTCCATTCATTTTTCTTACAATGCTAGAATTGGTTGTTAGTAGATAGTTGTCTCTCTCTGGAAAACCACTGAACCGAACGTCGATGAACGCCGTTTATTCTCACTGAGTTACATGAATATGTGCTTTAGAGTTCCATTTTAACAACGACATCTATTGATTTTTTGCAGGGGAGATTTTGAATATTTGATGTGAAGAGACTTAAGAGGAAGGAACCATGAGGCACTCCATTTGTCTCTCGTGTTTCTTGTAGGAAAACAATTAGGGGAAAGCTTTTAGAATTTGTTCTTGTGATGATTTTGCAGGTCTTGTGTTGGGTTATTTTCTTTGCTGTTAGGCTTGCTTCTTCTCCCTCATGGATGTCGTCTTGGAGAACCACTTTCTTTTTATTGCCATGGCTATCATGAAATTTACTTATATAAATTTTGTCTGTTGATTACACTTTATTCTTATAAAGCTGAAGCTGTTTATTTTTTTATAAGCACTTTAAACTAATCCAATATGTCACCGAAAACCAAGTTCTATGTGGAGTGTAGTTTTTTCTTTTTTTAAATTTATTATTATAGAAGATAACACTTTTATAGATTGAATTTGATTCACACTATGCTTTTAGGTTGAAATGTATCCAAATTTATTGAAAATTTACATTTTGTATAAATATATATTATTTTTTTATTTTTATTTAATTTCATAATTATTTATTTTTCAACTAACTCTTTAAAATAATATTTAATTATTTGGAACACAAATTTTAAAATAAAACATTTGAAAAAAGAAATATTTTATAAACTAACATTTTATTTTTATTAAACACAAAAATTTAAATAAATAACTTAAATCAGCTTAATCCAAAAAGTTTTAGGGTTTTTAGGGTTGAATTGGGCAAGTTTGTGAAAATTTACAACCAAAACAATTATCTTGTCTCATCCCAACCCACTACCACTTTGGTCGGTCTTTTTCTTTCACTTGTTTCTTTTTATTGTTAGCCGATTAATTGCGCAAGTCACCAGATGATGATCAGAAGGTTGTGATTTGACTCCCACTGTGGTTGGTCTTCTTCCTTTTTATCTACTTATTTCTATTTATCGTTTATCGAGTCATTGCCGAGTCATAAGACAATGAACAAATGATTGCATAGGAATTAGCGTGTTTGACTTCGGACTAGAAGATTGTAGGTTTGACACCAACTATGGTTGGTATTCTTCTTTTCTATTTCACTTATTTTTATTTATCGTTTGTCGATTAATTACGCAAGTTTGCCATTAACTTTAGCAGCACCATCTGCGAGTCATAGACAATGAACAAATGACCGCATGGTGTAGTGGATTAGTGCGTTTAACTTTGGATCAGAAGGTTGTGGGTTTGACTTCCATTGTGGTCGGTCTTCTTCATTTTTTCACTTATTTTTCTTTATCGTTTGACAATTAATTATGCAAGTTCGCAACTAACTGTAGCACCACCATCCACGAGTCACAAGATGATGAACCAATGACTGCATAGCGCAGTGGATTAACGCGTCTGACTTCGGATCAGAAGGTCATGAGTTTGACTCCCACTGTGGTCAGGTCTTCTTCCTTTTTATTCACTTATTTTTTATTTATCGTTTGTCGATTAATTACGCAAGTTCGCCACTAACTGTAGCAGCTCCATTTGTGAGTCACAACAATGAACAAATGACTGCATAGCGTAGTGGATTAGCACGTCTGACTTCGGATCAGAAGGTCGTGGGTTCAACTCCCACTGTGGTCGTTGGTCTTCTTTCTTTTCATTCACTTATTTTTATTTATCGTTTGTCGATTAATTACGCAAGTTCGCCACTAACTGTAGCAGCACCATCCGCGAATAACGAAATGACCTCATTGCGTGCATAGTTCTCCACTAACTGTAGCAGCATGATCTGTGAGTCACGAGTTGCATAGCGTAGTGGATTAGTGCATCTAACTTTGGATTAGAAGGTCGTGGGTTCGACTCCCCATAGTGGTTGATTTTTCTTCTTCTTTTTTATTCACTTATTTTTATTTATTCTGCAAGTCACAAGACAACAAATAAATGATTGCATAGTGCAGTGGATTAGGACTTCGGATGGTCATTAATTATGCAAGTTCGCCACTAATTGTAGCAGCACCATTTTCGAGTCACAAGACGACAAACGAATGATTGCATTGCGTAGTGGTTAGCGCGTCTGACTTTGGATTAGAAGGTCATGGGTTTGCCTCCCACTTTGGTCGTTGGTCTTCTTTTTTTTCAATCACTTATTTTTATTTATCGTTTGTCGGTTAATTACGCAAGTTCGCCACTAATTGTAGCAGCACTATCTGTGAGTCACGAGACAACGAACAAATGACCGCATAGTGTTTGGATTAGGGAATCTGACTTCGGATCACAAGGTCATGGATTCAACTCCCTTTATTTATCGTTTGTCGATTAATTACGCAAGTTAGGCACTAGTTGTAGCAGCACTGTCCGCGAGTCACAGTGTCGGAATGCATTAGCGCGTCTGTCTAACTTCCTTTTTTTATTCACTTATTTTTATTTATCGTTTGTCGATTAATTACGCAAGCTCGCCACTAACTGTGGCAGCACCATCCGCGAGTCACGAGATGATGAACAAATGACCGCATAGTGTAGTGGATTAGCGTGTCTGACTTTGAATCAGAAGGTTGTGGGTTCGACTCCTCCTGTGGTTGTTTCTGTTTTTTCTTTTCAATCACTTATTTTTAAGTTCGCCACTAACTGTAGTAGCACCATCCGCGCGTAACGAAACAATAACGAAATGACCGCATAGCGCAGTGGATTGATTTTTATTTATCGTTTGTCGATTAATTATGCAAGAGATGTACTAGTGCTACTATTTATCAAGAAAGCACGGCACACTCTATATATCTCCTCTGTCGTCTACAAGGGGAACAGCTTAGCTGACAGCACAGCGTGTTCGCCATCACACCGGCGGGTGCATTGGCCTTACCATAATAGGGCCGAGAAGTATGACCCTTCGATTAGAACGCCCCATATCTCGTGACACGCTGAGCGTGACATTTCCTTTTAGTTAGTCCGGCTAACTACCTAACCCCAAAATGCATTCTGATTAGCGCGTCTGACTTCGGATCAGAAGGTTGTGGGTTTGACTCCCACTGTGTGGTCGGTCTTTCTTCCTTTTTATTTATCGTTTCTCGATTAACTACGCAAGTTCGCCACTAACTTCTGATTCGAAGTGGATTAGCGCAGTGGATTAGCTGACTTTGGATCATAAGGTTGTGGGTTCAACTCCCACTGTGATCGTCAGTCTTCTTTCCTATCAATTTCTTGTTTTTATTTATCTTTTGTCGATTAATTATGCAAGTTCGTCACTAGCTGTAGCAGACCATCCACGAGTCACGTGACAACGAACAAATAATCGTATAGTGCAGTGGATTAGCGCGTCTAACTTCGGATCAGAAGGTCGTGGGTTCGATTTCCATTGTGGTCGTCGGCCTTCTTTCTTTTCATTCACTTATTTTTATTTATCGTTTGTCGATTAATTACGCAAGTTCGCCACTAACTTTAGTAGCACCATCCGCGAAAGCGTAGTGGATTAGCACGTCTGACTTTGGATTAGAAGGTCATGGGGTTGATTGACTCCCACTGTGGTCGTCGATCTTCTTTCTTGAGCTCCATGTTTTTTTAATTATCGTTTGTCGATTAATTATGCAGGTTCGCCACTAACTTTAGTAGCACCATCCGCGAGTAACGAATAATAACGAAATGACCGCCAAAGCGTAGTGGATTAGCGCGTCTGACTTTGGATTAGAAGGTCATGGGTTTGATTTAGGACCCTGTTAAATCATGATTCCGGGCCGTTCCTATGTCATGCGCGTCTGACTTTGGATTAGAAGGTCATGAGTTTGATTGACTCCCACTGTGGTCGTCGGTCTTCTTTCTTGAGCTCCATGTCAGAACCCTGTTAAATCATGATTCCGAGTCGTTCCTATGTCAGGGTCCTAACTCATAATCACATAGTGTATACGATAATTTCCCTTATGAGTGTTCTGTCCAAGGAGTGAAAGTGAATAAGTTTCATATGTTAACCAATCATATGTGTAAGTTTCATCAAACTTGAGCGTTCCTTATAGATTCGTTGAAAAAAATCGAAAGAAACAAAGGTTTTTCACATAAAGATTTGGGTGCCTCCATGAGGGTCTACTCGACAAGGTTGAGGGAATCATAGGATTCATGGGTATCGATATCATGGACCGCTATGGTTAGAACGCTCAAGTACTTACACTTTTCCCCCTTTGGGCATATGATCGTTAACAGGAACTTTATGGTTCCGTACCTTGTGAAAGGGTTTTCACCATAACCTATGTCGATAACGTGGGTGAAATTTTATCCTATAAGGTACCATATTTTACACCCGTGCGTTTCATTAAAGGTTTTTCAGAATTTAGTCTTTAACGCTCATAGGAACTTAGGTATCATGTGTTTGAAGCGAAGATGAATCTTACACATATGATTGGTTAAAATACTAAGCGCCAATTTCGCTTCCGGAACATTTGGAGTAGCAGTCCATTCTACTAATTCCGATTATTCCATAATTCCTCATTACACATACCTTTGTTTCCTGTCGAGTAACCTTAAAATATGAAACTCCCCGGATAGGGTGTATAATGGACAGTTTTGTATACAATCCCATGGGCACGAATAACTCTCGCTTCACATTCCGGGCCTATCGACAAGGGAGGAAAATATGGAAGAAAAGTTGATCATGGATGACTATCCGTTTATTCACTTTCGCAAGCGGGTCATTTTGCAGTGAAATTCTATAGGTGTTAACATATGAACTTTTTTCCCCTTTGAGACAGGGTCGTTAACTCGATCTGAAAAGTTGTTGGTTAGTTTTAGTATCATACCATATCGACTAAAGATTGTCCTAGTGACAATCATTATAATGACGAAAGTTGTATTCTCATGGAAAGATCTAAAATATGATACGAAAATATAATTGACTTGGTTATGTGAAATACGAAATCGAGTTAATTGGAGGCATGGAGGAAAAGTTCATATGGTTAACACCTTCAGCAGAGGGACGTTAAAATATGTCACCAACCCTATGGTAAGGGTGTGGATCGGGTACCCTATCTTGGAAATTCGTATGGTAGGGTCAAAGTGACCCAGTACTTTGTTACAACCCTGGAATATAGGTACAGGGCCGAATCATCGGCTCTATTACTCGATACCTAAAGTTTAGACAGCGGGCATATGGGACAGGGTTGACGTCTTGAGGTCTTATCGACAAGAGTAAATGATTTTTTTTTCTTCCATATTTTAAGCTTAGGACAATCTTTAGTCGATATGGTATGATACTGAAAGAAGAAAACAACTTTTCAGATCGAGTTAACGACCCTGTCTCAATGGAGAAAAAAGTTTCTATGTTAACACATATGGAATTTCACTGCAAATATTATCTTGAAGTGAAATACCTTTGACTCACTCAAGACATACCAATCATATTTTAAGCTTGATTCTTCTAACATAATGATTGTCCTTAGTATTTTAACCTCAACATATGGAACCTTTGAGGGTCTACTCGATACCGGGGAAAAAGCCTCATACCATCGGATGAATCTTACACGACCCTATGGAACCCTGCCTCAAATAGGGTTCCTATGACAATGGTACATGATTTGACAGGGTATGATAGGGTTAACATTAGGTTGTTTTCATTGACACACCATATGGTTAAAACAAATCATATGTGTAAGTGATATTGATATTACGAACCGTCCATGTTACCTATGATTACAGGACGTCATATGTTAGGTCCTGATTGGGATTAGCGCGAGTAAATGTTTTTTTCTTCCATATTTTAGTCTTAGGACAATCTTTAGTGGATATGGTAAGATACAAAAACGAGAAAACAACTTTCGGTCTTCTGTCTTTTCAATCACTTATTTATATTTGTCGTTTGTCGATTAATTACACAAGTTTGCCACTAACTTTAGTAGCATCATCCGCGAGTAACGAATAATAACGAAATGACCGCAAAGCGTAGTGGATTAGCGCGTCTGACTTTGGATTAGAGGGTCATTTCCCACCGTGGTCGTCGATCTTCTTTCTTTTTATTCACTTATTTTTTATTTACCGATTAATTACGCAAGTTTGCCATTAACAGTGGCAACACCATCTGCAAGTCAAGGGACAACAAACAAATCACCGCATAGTGCAGTGGATTAGCGTGTTTGACTTTGAATCAAAAGGTCGTGGGTTCGACTCCCACTATGATCGTCAGTCTTCTTTCTTTTCATTCACTTATTTTTTATTTATCGATTAATTACGCAAGTTCGCCACTAACTGTAGCAACACCATCTGCAAGTCAAGGGACAACTAACAAATGACCGCATAGCGCAGTGGATTAGCGCGTCTGACTTCGGATCAGAAGGTCGTGGGTTCGACTCCCATTGTGGTCGTTGGTCTTTCTTCTTTTTATCGACTTATTTTTTATTTATCGATTAATTACGCAAGTTCGCTAGTAACTGTAGCAGCACTGTCTGCAAGTCAAGGGACGATGAACAAATGACCGTATAGCGCAGTGGATTAGTGCGTCTGACTTTGGATCAGAAGGTCGTGGGTTTGACTCCCACTGTGGTTGTCGGTCTTCTTTCTTTTTATCGACTTATTTTTTATTTATCGATTAATTACGCAAGTTCGCCACTAACTGTAGCAGCACCGTCTGCAAGTCAAGGGATGACGAACAAATGACCGCATAGCGCGGTGGATTAGCGCGTCTGACTTCGGATCAGAAGGTCGTGGGTTTGACTCCCACTGTGGACGTCGATCTTCTTTCTTTTTATCGACTTATTTTTTATTTATCGATTAATTACGCAAGTTCGCCAGTAACTGTAGCAGCACTGTCTACAAGTCAAGGGACGATGAACAAATGACCGTATAGCGCAGTGGATTAGCGCGTCTGACTTCGGATCAGAAGGTCGTGGGTTCGACTCCCACTATGGTCGTCGGTCTTCTTTCTTTTTATCGACTTATTTTTTATTTATCGATTAATTACGCAAGTTCGCCACTAGCTGTAGCAGCACTGTCTGCAAGTCAAGGGACGATGAACAAATGACCGCATAGCGCAGTGGATTAGCGCGTCTGACTTCGGATCAGAAGGTCGTGGGTTCGACTCCCATTGTGGTCGTCGGTCTTCTCTCTTTTTATCGACTTATTTTTTATTTATCGGTTAATTACGCAAGTTCGCCACTAGCTGTAGCAGCACTGTCTGCAAGTCAAGGGACGATGAACAAATGACCGTATAGCGCAGTGGATTAGCGCGTCTGACTTCGGATCAGAAGGTCGTGGGTTCGACTCCCATTGTGGTCGTCGGTCTTCTCTCTTTTTATCGACTTATTTTTTATTTATCGGTTAATTACGCAAGTTCGCCAGTAACTGTAGCAGCACTGTCTGCAAGTCAAGGGACGATGAACAAATGACCGTATAGCGCAGTGGATTAGCGCGTCTGACTTCGGATCAGAAGGTCGTGGGTTCGACTCCCATTGTGGTCGTCGGTCTTCTCTCTTTTTATCGACTTATTTTTTATTTATCGATTAATTACGCAAGTTCGCCACTAACTGTAGCAGCACTGTCTGCAAGTCAAGGGACGATGAACAAATGACCGTATAGCGCAGTGGATTAGCGCGTCTGACTTCGGATCAGAAGGTCGTGGGTTCGACTCCCATTGTGGTCGTCGGTCTTCTCTCTTTTTATCGACTTATTTTTTATTTATCGGTTAATTACGCAAGTTCGCCAGTAACTGTAGCAGCACTGTCTGCAAGTCAAGGGACGATGAACAAATGACCGTATAGCGCAGTGGATTAGCGCGTCTGACTTCGGATCAGAAGGTCGTGGGTTCGACTCCCATTGTGGTCGTCGGTCTTCTTTCTTTTTATCGACTTATTTTTTATTTATCGGTTAATTACGCAAGTTCGCCAGTAACTGTAGCAGCACTGTCTGCAAGTCAAGGGACGATGAACAAATGACCGTATAGCGCAGTGGATTAGCGCGTCTGACTTCGGATCAGAAGGTCGTGGGTTCGACTCCCATTGTGGTCGTCGGTCTTCTCTCTTTTTATCGACTTATTTTTTATTTATCGATTAATTACGCAAGTTCGCCATTAGCTGTAGCAGCACTGTCTGCAAGTCAAGGGACGATGAACAAATGACCGCATAACGCGGTGGATTAGCGCGTCTGACTTCGGATCAGAAGGTCGTGGGTTTGACTCCCACTGTGGACGTCGATCTTCTTTCTTTTTATCGACTTATTTTTTATTTATCGATTAATTACGCAAGTTCGCCAGTAACTGTAGCAGCACTGTCTGCAAGTCAAGGGACGATGAACAAATGACCGTATAGCGCAGTGGATTAGCGCGTCTGACTTCGGATCAGAAGGTCGTGGGTTCGACTCCCACTATGGTCGTCGGTCTTCTTTCTTTTTATCGACTTATTTTTTATTTATCGATTAATTACGCAAGTTCGCCACTAACTGTATCAGCACCGTCTGTAAGTCAAGGGACGATAAACAAATGACCGTATAGCGCACTGGATTAGCGCGTTTGACTTCGGATCAGAAGGTCGTGGGTTTGACTCCCATTGTGGTCTTCGGTCTTCTTTCCTTATATTGACTTATTTTTTATTTATCGATTAATTACGCAAGTTCGCAACTAACTGTAGCAGCACCGTCTGCAAGTCAAGGGACGACGAACAAATGACCGCATAGCGCAGTGGATTAGCTCGTCTGACTTCGGATCAGAAGGTCGTGAGTTCGACTCTTACTGTGGTCGTCGGTCTTCTCTCTTTTTATCGACTTATTTTTTATTTATCGATTAATTACGCAAGTTCGCCACTAACTGTAGCAGCACCATCTGTAAGTCAAGGGACGATAAACAAATGACCGTATAGCGCACTGGATTAGCGCGTCTGACTTTGGATCAAAAGGTCGTGGGTTCGACTCCCACTGTGGTCGTCGGTCTTCTTTCCTTATTATATTGACTTATTTTTTATTTATCGATTAATTACGCAAGTTCGTAACTAACTGTAGCAGCACCGTCTGCAAGTCAAGGGACGACGAACAAATGACCGCATAGCGCAGTGGATTAGCGCGTCTGACTTCGGATCAGAAGGTCGTGGGTTCGACTCCCACTGTGGTCGTCGGTCTTCTTTCTTATTATCGACTTATTTTTTATTTATCGATTAATTACGCAAGTTCGCCACTAACTCTAGCAACATCATCTGCAAGTCAAGGGACAACGAACAAATAACTGTATAGCGTAGTGAATTAGCGCGTCTGAATTCGGATTAGAAGGTCGTGGGTTCGACTCCCACTGTGGTCGTTGATCTTCTTTCTTTTTATCGACTTATTTTTTATTTATCGATTAATTACGAAGGTTCGCCACTAACTGTAGCAGCATCATCTGCAAGTCAAGGGACAACAAACAAATGACCGCATAGCGCAGAGGATTAGCGCATCTGACTTCGGATCAGAAGGTCGTGAGTTCGACTCTCACTGTGGTCGTCGGTCTTCTTTCTTTTTATCGACTTATTTTTTATTTATCGATTAATTACGCAAGTTCGCCACTAACTGTAACAGCACCATCTGTAAGTCAAGGAACAATAAACAAATGACCGTATAGCGCAGTGGATTAGCGCGTCTGACTTCGGATCAGAAGGTCGTGGGTTCGACTCCCACTGTGGTCGTCGGTCTTCTTTCTTTTTATCGACTTATTTTTTATTTATCGATTAATTACGCAAGTTCGCCACTAACTGTAGCAGCACCATCTGTAAGTCAAGGGACGATAAACAAATGACCGTATAGCGCACTGGATTAGCGCGTCTGACTTTGGATCAAAAGGTCGTGGGTTCGACTCCCACTGTGGTCGTCGGTCTTCTTTCCTTATTATATTGATTTATTTTTTATTTATCGATTAATTACGCAAGTTCGTAACTAACTGTAGCAGCACCGTCTGCAAGTCAAGGGACGACGAACAAATGACCGCATAGCGCAGTGGATTAGCGCGTCTGACTTCGGATCAGAAGGTCGTGGGTTCGACTCCCATTGTGGTCGTCGGTCTTCTTTCTTTTTATCGACTTATTTTTTATTTATCGATTAATTACGCAAGTTCGCCACTAACTGTAACAGCACCATCTGTAAGTCAAGGAACAATAAACAAATGACCGTATAGCGCAGTGGATTAGCGCGTCTGACTTCGGATCAGAAGGTCGTGGGTTCGACTCCCATTGTGGTCGTCGGTCTTCTTTCTTATTATCGACTTATTTTTTATTTATCGATTAATTACGCAAGTTCGCCACTAACTGTAACAGCACCATCTGTAAGTCAAGGAACAATAAACAAATGACCGTATAGCGCAGTGGATTAGCGCGTCTGACTTCGGATCAGAAGGTCGTGGGTTCGACTCCCATTGTGGTCGTCGGTCTTCTTTCTTTTTATCGACTTATTTTTTATTTATCGATTAATTACGCAAGTTCGCCACTAACTGTAGCAGCACCGTCTGTAAGTCAAGGGATGATAAACAAATGACCGTGTAGCGCAGTGGATTAGTGCGTCTGACTTCGGATCAGAAGGTCGTGGGTTCGACTCCCACTGTGGTCTTCGATCTTCTTTCCTTATATTGACTTATTTTTTATTTATCGATTAATTACGCAAGTTCGCCACTAGCTGTAGCAGCACTGTCTGCAAGTCAAGGGACGACGAACAAATGACTGCATAGCGCAGTGGATTAGCGCGTCTGACTTCGGATCAGAAGGTCGTGAGTTCGACTCTCACTGTGGTCGTCGGTCTTCTTTCCTTATTATATTGATTTATTTTTTATTTATCGATTAATTACGCAAGTTCGCCAGTAACTGTAGCAGCACTGTCTGCAAGTCAAGGGACGATGAACAAATGACCGTATAGCGCAGTGGATTAGCGCGTCTGACTTCGGATCAGAAGGTCGTGGGTTTGACTCCCATTGTGGTCTTCGGTCTTCTTTCCTTATTATATTGATTTATTTTTTATTTATCGATTAATTACGCAAGTTCGCCAGTAACTGTAGCAGCACTGTCTGCAAGTCAAGGGACGACGAACAAATGACTGCATAGCGCAGTGGATTAGCGCGTCTGACTTCGGATCAGAAGGTCGTGAGTTCGACTCTCACTGTGGTCGTCGGTCTTCTTTCCTTATTATATTGATTTATTTTTTATTTATCGATTAATTACGCAAGTTCGCCAGTAACTGTAGCAGCACTGTCTGCAAGTCAAGGGACGACGAACAAATGACTGCATAGCGCAGTGGATTAGCGCGTCTGACTTCGGATCAGAAGGTCGTGAGTTCGACTCTCACTGTGGTCGTCGGTCTTCTTTCCTTATTATATTGATTTATTTTTTATTTATCGATTAATTACGCAAGTTCGCCAGTAACTGTAGCAGCACTGTCTGCAAGTCAAGGGACGACGAACAAATGACTGCATAGCGCAGTGGATTAGCGCGTCTGACTTCGGATCAGAAGGTCGTGAGTTCGACTCTCACTGTGGTCGTCGGTCTTCTTTCCTTATTATATTGATTTATTTTTTATTTATCGATTAATTACGCAAGTTCGCCAGTAACTGTAGCAGCACTGTCTGCAAGTCAAGGGACGACGAACAAATGACTGCATAGCGCAGTGGATTAGCGCGTCTGACTTCGGATCAGAAGGTCGTGAGTTCGACTCTCACTGTGGTCGTCGGTCTTCTTTCCTTATTATATTGATTTATTTTTTATTTATCGATTAATTACGCAAGTTCGCCAGTAACTGTAGCAGCACTGTCTGCAAGTCAAGGGACGACGAACAAATGACTGCATAGCGCAGTGGATTAGCGCGTCTGACTTCGGATCAGAAGGTCGTGAGTTCGACTCTCACTGTGGTCGTCGGTCTTCTTTCCTTATTATATTGATTTATTTTTTATTTATCGATTAATTACGCAAGTTCGCCAGTAACTGTAGCAGCACTGTCTGCAAGTCAAGGGACGACGAACAAATGACTGCATAGCGCAGTGGATTAGCGCGTCTGACTTCGGATCAGAAGGTCGTGAGTTCGACTCTCACTGTGGTCGTCGGTCTTCTTTCCTTATTATATTGATTTATTTTTTATTTATCGATTAATTACGCAAGTTCGCCAGTAACTGTAGCAGCACTGTCTGCAAGTCAAGGGACGACGAACAAATGACTGCATAGCGCAGTGGATTAGCGCGTCTGACTTCGGATCAGAAGGTCGTGAGTTCGACTCTCACTGTGGTCGTCGGTCTTCTTTCCTTATTATATTGATTTATTTTTTATTTATCGATTAATTACGCAAGTTCGCCAGTAACTGTAGCAGCACTGTCTGCAAGTCAAGGGACGACGAACAAATGACTGCATAGCGCAGTGGATTAGCGCGTCTGACTTCGGATCAGAAGGTCGTGAGTTCGACTCTCACTGTGGTCGTCGGTCTTCTTTCCTTATTATATTGATTTATTTTTTATTTATCGATTAATTACGCAAGTTCGCCAGTAACTGTAGCAGCACTGTCTGCAAGTCAAGGGACGACGAACAAATGACTGCATAGCGCAGTGGATTAGCGCGTCTGACTTCGGATCAGAAGGTCGTGAGTTCGACTCTCACTGTGGTCGTCGGTCTTCTTTCCTTATTATATTGATTTATTTTTTATTTATCGATTAATTACGCAAGTTCGCCAGTAACTGTAGCAGCACTGTCTGCAAGTCAAGGGACGACGAACAAATGACTGCATAGCGCAGTGGATTAGCGCGTCTGACTTCGGATCAGAAGGTCGTGAGTTCGACTCTCACTGTGGTCGTCGGTCTTCTTTCCTTATTATATTGATTTATTTTTTATTTATCGATTAATTACGCAAGTTCGCCAGTAACTGTAGCAGCACTGTCTGCAAGTCAAGGGACGACGAACAAATGACTGCATAGCGCAGTGGATTAGCGCGTCTGACTTCGGATCAGAAGGTCGTGAGTTCGACTCTCACTGTGGTCGTCGGTCTTCTTTCCTTATTATATTGATTTATTTTTTATTTATCGATTAATTACGCAAGTTCGCCAGTAACTGTAGCAGCACTGTCTGCAAGTCAAGGGACGACGAACAAATGACTGCATAGCGCAGTGGATTAGCGCGTCTGACTTCGGATCAGAAGGTCGTGAGTTCGACTCTCACTGTGGTCGTCGGTCTTCTTTCCTTATTATATCGACTTATTTTTTATTTATCGATTAATTACGCAAGTTCGCCACTAACTGTAGCAGCACCATCTGCAAGTCAAGGGACGACAAACAAATGACCGCATAGCGCAGTGGATTAGCGCGTCTGACTTCGGATCAGAAGGTCATGGGTTCGACTCCCACTATGGTCGTTGGTCTTCTTTCTTTTCATCGACTTATTTTTTATTTATCGATTAATTACGCAAGTTCGCCACTAACTGTAGCAGCACCATCTGTAAGTCAAGGGACGATAAACAAATGATCGTATAGCGCAGTGGATTAGCGCGTCTGACTTCGGATCAGAAGGTCGTGGGTTCAACTCCCACTGTGGTCTTCGGTCTTCTTTCCTTATATTGACTTATTTTTTATTTATCGATTAATTACGCAAGTTCGCAACTAACTGTAGCAGCACTGTCTGCAAGTCAAGGGACGACGAACAAATGACCGCATAGCGCAGTGGATTAGCGCGTCTGATTTCGGATCAGAAGGTCGTGGGTTCGACTCCCACTGTGGTCGTCGGTCTTCTTTCTTTTTATCGACTTATTTTTTATTTATCGATTAATTACGCAAGTTCGCCACTAACTGTAGCAGCACTGTCTGCAAGTCAAGGGACAACAAACAAATGACCGCATAGCGCAGTGGATTAGCGCGTCTGACTTCGGATCAGAAGGTCGTGGGTTCGACTCCCACTGTGGTCGGCGGTCTTCTTTCTTTTTATATCGACTTATTTTTTATTTATCGATTAATTACGCAAGTTCGCCACTAACTGTAGCAGCACCATCTGCAAGTCAAGGGACGACAAACAAATGACCGCATAGCGCAGTGGATTAGCGCGTCTGACTTCGGATCAGAAGGTCGTGGGTTCGACTCCCATTGTGGTCGTCGGTCTTCTTTCTTTTTATCGACTTATTTTTTATTTATCGATTAATTACGCAAGTTCGCCACTAATTGTAACAGCACCATCTGTAAGTCAAGGAATAATAAACAAATGACCGTATAGCGCAGTGGATTAGCGCGTCTGACTTGTGGATCAAAAGGTCGTGGATTTGACTCCCACTGTGGTCGTCGGTCTTCATTCTTTTTATCGACTTATTTTTTATTTATCGATTAATTACGCAAGTTCGCCACTAACTGTAGCAGCACCATCTGCAAGTCAAGGGACAATGAACAAATGACCGCATAGCGCAGTGGATTAGCGCGTCTGACTTCGGATCAGAAGGTCGTGGGTTCGACTCCCACTGTGGTCGTCGGTCTTCTTTCTTTTTATCGACTTATTTTTTATTTATCGATTAATTACGCAAGTTCGCCACTAACTGTAGCAGCACCATCTGTAAGTCAAGGGACGATAAACAAATGACCGTATAGCGCACTGGATTAGCGCGTCTGACTTTGGATCAAAAGGTCGTGGGTTCGACTCCCACTGTGGTCGTCGGTCTTCTTTCCTTATTATATTGATTTATTTTTTATTTATCGATTAATTACGCAAGTTCGTAACTAACTGTAGCAGCACCGTCTGCAAGTCAAGGGACGACGAACAAATGACCGCATAGCGCAGTGGATTAGCGCGTCTGACTTCGGATCAGAAGGTCGTGGGTTTGACTCCCACTGTGGACGTCGGTCCTCTTTCTTTTTATCGACTTATTTTTTATTTATCGACTAATTACGCAAGTTCGCCACTAACTGTAGCAGCACTGTCTGCAAGTCAAGGGACGACGAACAAATGACTGCATAGCGCAGTGGATTAGCGCGTCTGACTTCGGATCAAAAGGTCGTGGGTTCGACTCCTACTGTGGTCGGCGGTCTTCTTTCTTTTTATATCGACTTATTTTTTATTTATCGATTAATTACGCAAGTTCGCCACTAACTGTAGCAGCACCATCTGCAAGTCAAGGGACGACAAACAAATGACTGCATAGCGCAGTGGATTAGCGCGTCTGACTTCGGATCAGAAGGTCGTGGGTTCGACTCCTACTGTGGTCGGCGGTCTTCTTTCTTTTTATATCGACTTATTTTTTATTTATCGATTAATTACGCAAGTTCGCCACTAACTGTAGCAGCACCATCTGCAAGTCAAGGGACGACAAACAAATGACTGCATAGCGCAGTGGATTAGCGCGTCTGACTTCGGATTAGAAGGTCGTGGGTTCGACTCCCACTGTGGTCGGCGGTCTTCTTTCTTTTTATATCGACTTATTTTTTATTTATCGATTAATTACGCAAGTTCGCCACTAACTGTAGCAGCACCATCTGCAAGTCAAGGGACGACAAACAAATGACCGCATAGCGCAGTGGATTAGCGCGTCTGACTTCGGATCAGAAGGTCGTGGGTTCGACTCCCACTGTGGTCGGCGGTCTTCTTTCTTTTTATATCGACTTATTTTTTATTTATCGATTAATTACGCAAGTTCGCCACTAACTGTAGCAGCACCGTCTGCAAGTCAAGGGACGACGAACAAATGACCGCATAGCGCAGTGGATTAGCGCGTCTGACTTCGGATCAGAAGGTCGTGGGTTCGACTCCCACTGTGGTCGGCGGTCTTCTTTCTTTTTATATCGACTTATTTTTTATTTATCGATTAATTACGCAAGTTCGCCACTAACTGTAGCAGCACCATCTGCAAGTCAAGGGACGACAAACAAATGACCGCATAGCGCAGTGGATTAGCGCGTCTGACTTCGGATCAGAAGGTCGTGGGTTCGACTCCCACTGTGGTCGGCGGTCTTCTTTCTTTTTATATCGACTTATTTTTTATTTATCGATTAATTACGCAAGTTCGCCACTAACCGTAGCAGCACCATCTGCAAGTCAAGGGACGACAAACAAATGACCGCATAGCGCAGTGGATTAGCGCGTCTGACTTCGGATCAGAAGGTCGTGGGTTCGACTCCCACTGTGGTCGGCGGTCTTCTTTCTTTTTATATCGACTTATTTTTTATTTATCGATTAATTACGCAAGTTCTCCACTAACTGTAGCAGCACCATCTGCAAGTCAAGGGACAACAAATAAATGACCGCATAGCGCAGTGGATTAGCGCGTCTAACTTCGGATCAGAAGGTCGTGGGTTCGACTCCCACTGTGGTCATCGGTCTTTTTTCTTTTTATCGATTTATTTTTTATTTATCGATTAATTACGCAAGTTCGCCATTAACTGTAGCAGCACCATCTGCAAGTCAAGGGACGACAAACAAATGACTGCATAGCGCAGTGGATTAGCGCGCCTGACTTCGGATCCGAAGGTTGTGGGTTCGACTCCCATTGTGGTCGTCGGTCTTTTTTCTTTTTATCGACTTATTTTTTATTTATCGATTAATTACGCAAGTTCGCAACTAACTGTAGCAGCACTGTCTGCAAGTCAAGGGACAACGAACAAATGACCGCATAGCGCAGTGGATTAGCGCGTCTGACTTCGGATCAAAAGGTCGTGGGTTCGACTCCCACTGTGGTCGTCGGTCTTATTTCTTTTTATCGACTTATTTTTTATTTATCGATTAATTACGCAAGTTCGCCACTAACTGTAGCAGCACTGTCTGCAAGTCAAGGGACGACGAACAAATGACCGCATAGCGCAGTGGATTAGCGCGTCTGACTTCGGATCAGAAGGTCGTGGGTTCGACTCCCACTGTGGTCGTCGGTCTTCTTTCTTTTTATATCGACTTATTTTTTATTTATCGATTAATTACGCAAGTTCGCCACTAACTGTAGCAGCACCATCTGCAAGTCAAGGGATGACAAACAAATGACCGCATAGCGCAGTGGATTAGCGCGTCTGACTTCGGATCAGAAGGTCGTGGGTTCGACTCCCACTGTGGTCGGCGGTCTTCTTTCTTTTTATATCGACTTATTTTTTATTTATCGATTAATTACGCAAGTTCGCCACTAACTGTAGCAGCACCATCTGCAAGTCAAGGGATGACAAACAAATGACCGCATAGCGTAGTGGATTAGCGCGTCTGACTTCGGATCAGAAGGTCGTGGGTTCGACTCCCACTGTGGTCGTCGGTCCTTTTTCTTTTTATCGATTTATTTTTTATTTATCGATTAATTACGCAAGTTCGCCACTAACTGTAGCAGCACCATCTGCAAGTCAAGGGATGACGAACAAATGACCGCATAGCGCAGTGGATTAGCGCGTCTGACTTTGGATCAGAAGGTCGTTGGTTCGACTCCCACTGTGGTTGTCGGTCTTCCTTCTTTTTATCGACTTATTTTTTATTTATCGATTAATTACGCAAGTTCGCCACTAACTGTAGCAGCACCATCTGCAAGTCAAGGGACGACGAACAAATGACCGCATAGCGCAGTGGATTAGCGCGTCTGACTTCGGATCAGAAGGTCGTGGGTTCGACTCCCACTGTGGTCGTCGGTCTTCTTTCTTTTTATCGACTCTTCGGATCAGAAGGTCGTGGGTTCGACTCCCACTGTGGTCGTCGGTCTTCTTTCTTTTTATCGACTTATTTTTTATTTATCGGTTAATTACGCAAGTTCGCCACTAACTGTAGCAGCACTGTCTGCAAGTCAAGATACGATGAACAAATGACCGCATAGCGCAGTGGATTAGCGCGTCTAACTTCGGATTAGAAGGTCGTGGGTTCGACTCCCACTGTGGTCGGCGGTCTTCTTTCTTTTTATATCGACTTATTTTTTATTTATCGATTAATTACGCAAGTTCGCCACTAACTGTAGCAGCACCATCTATATCGACTTATTTTTTATTTATCGATTAATTACGCAAGTTCGCCACTAACTGTAGCAGCACCATCTGCAAGTCAATATTTTTTATTTATCGATTAATTACGCAAGTTCGCCACTAACTGTAGCAGCACCATCTGCAAGTCAAGGGATTTTATTTATCGATTAATTACGCAAGTTCGCCACTAACTGTAGCAGCACCATCTGCAAGTCAAGGGACTTTATTTATCGATTAATTACGCAAGTTCGCCACTAACTGTAGCAGCACCATCTGCAAGTCAAGGGACAACAAACAAATGACTGCATAGCGCAGTGGATTAGCGCGTCTGACTTCGGATCAGAAGGTCGTGGGTTCGACTCCCACTGTGGTCGTCGGTCTTTTTTCTTTTTATCGACTTATTTTTTATTTATCGATTAATTACGCAAGTTCGCCACTAACTGTAGCAGCACCATCTGCAAGTCAAGGGATGACGAACAAATGACCGCATAGCGCAGTGGATTAGCGCGTCTGACTTCGGATCAGAAGGTCGTGGGTTCGACTCCCACTGTGGTCGTCGGTCTTCTTTCTTTTTATCGACTTATTTTTTATTTATCGATTAATTACGCAAGTTCGCCACTAACTGTAGCAGCACCATCTGCAAGTCAAGGGACGACAAACAAATGACCGCATAGCGCAGTGGATTAGCGCGTCTGACTTCGGATCAGAAGGTCGTGGGTTCGACTCCCACTGTGGTCGTCGGTCTTCTTTCTTTTTATCGACTTATTTTTTATTTATCGATTAATTACGCAAGTTCGCCACTAACTGTAGCAGCACCATCTGCAAGTCAAGGGACGACAAACAAATGACCGCATAGCGCAGTGGATTAGCGCGTCTGACTTCGGATCAGAAGGTCGTGGGTTCGACTCCCACTGTGGTCGTCGGTCTTCTTTCTTTTTATATCGACTTATTTTTTATTTATCGATTAATTACGCAAGTTCGCCACTAACTGTAGCAGCACCATCTGCAAGTCAAGGGACAACAAACAAATGACTGCATAGCGCAGTGGATTAGCGCGTCTGACTTCGGATCAGAAGGTCGTGGGTTCGACTCCCACTGTGGTCGTCGGTCTTTTTTCTTTTTATCGACTTATTTTTTATTTATCGATTAATTACGCAAGTTTGCCACTAACTGTAGCAGCACCATCTGTAAGTCAAGGGATGACGAACAAATGACCGCATAGCGCAGTGGTTTAGCGAGTCTGACTTTGGATTAGAAGGTCGTGTGTTCAACTCCCACTGTGGTCGTTGGTTAGTTCTCTTTCTTATCAATTACTTGTTTTTATTTATCGTTTGTCGATTAATTATGCAAGTTCGCCACTAACAATAGTAGCATCATCTTCGAGTCACGCAATGACAAACAATTGACCGCATAGCATAGTGGATTTGCACGTCTGACTTTGAATCAAAAGGTCGTGGGTTCCATTCCCATTGTTGTCCTTATTTCTTTTCATTCACTTATTTTTATATATCGTTTGTCGATTAATTACGCAAGTTCACCACTAACTTTAATAGCACCATCCGCGAGTAACGAAAAATAACGAAATGATTGCATAGCGCAGTGGATTAGCGTGTTTGACTTCGGATTAGAAGGACATGGGTTCAACTCCCATTGTGGTCGTCGGTCGGTATTCTATCTTATCAATTACTTGTTTTTATTTTATCGTTTGTCGATTATATATGCAAGTTCGTCACTAACTGTAGCAGCACTGTCTGCGAATCACAAGACGACAAACAAATGACCGCATAGCGCAGCAGTGATTAGCGCTTCTTCCTCTTTATTCACTTTTTTTTATTTATCATTTGTCGATTAATTATGCAAGTTCGCCACTAGCATTAGCAGCACCATCCGCGAGTCACGAGACAACGAACAAATGACCGCATAGTGCAGTGGATTAGTGCGTTTGACTTTGGATTAGAAGGTCATGGGTTTGACTCCTACTGTGGTCGGTCTTCTTCCTTTTCATTCACTTATTTTTTATTTATATTAAATTACACAAGTTCGCCACTAACTATAACAGCACCATATGCAAAGTCACGAGACAACGAAAAAATGACTGCATAGCGCCATGGATTAGAGCGTTAGTTTTCCACTAACTGTAGCGTGAGAATCACGAGACAATGATGAAATGACCTTATAGCACAGTGGATTAATGTGTTTGACTTCGGCTCAACTCCCTCTTAAGGCCATCTTTTTCCATTTTATTCACATTTCTATTTATCGTTTGCTGATTTTTCTATTTATCGTTTGCTGATTACTCGCGCGTATCACGAGATGCTATCCCCACTGCGTCTAAATTTCATCGCTCTCCCCTCCCGCTTTCAACCTTCCGTCTTAGGCACCGCTTCTTTCTAAAACCCAACAAACAAAATACACAGTTCTTGAAACCTTACTAGGGTTTACCTCTCTTTCTTCCTCCATTTCTACTCACTGTAACTTCTCTTTCTCTACTTTCATTTCCCCTTTCTTCGAGTTTTGTTCACATCTGTCATTCGCTCTGATCCACACTCCCCTTTCGCTCCTTCGTTTTACAGAAAATTTCAAGAAATACAACTGAATCAATCGTGTATGAATAGCTTGGTGCTAGTATATATATTTAGGATTGTAAAATTGAAGCATGATTTGGTAATGCCGTATTGTTATCGTTCATATTAATTCAAACTTTTCGTTCTTGATATATTGCAGCTGGAAAGATCTTGATCCTGTTTGAGGAAAAATGGCCTCGGTTGGACAGCCGCCGTCCTTTAAGAAACGGGAGTTATCCGCGACGAGAGAGGAGGATAAGCTTATTGTAACTCCTCTTGGGGCTGGCAATGAAGTGGGTCGATCCTGCGTTTATATGTCTTACAAAGGCAAAGTTGTGTTGGTACGTTTTTGAACTCTTCATGATTTCCCACTCATTTTCTGGGTAGAACATACGGAATTGTGATTGAATAAGTGGTCATTTTTCTTTCCCCACTTACTTTTCTTGGAGGATAGTTCGATTGTGGAATTCACCCTGCTTACTCTGGCATGGCTGCTTTGCCGTACTTTGATGAGATTGACCCCTCAACAATTGATGTTCTGCTCATTACTCAGTATGTATTTCTTTTTAAAATATTTATCAAATGCAGCTCTTAGCTCGAACTTTGCATTTTAATTCTCTTGTCTACTTCTGCAAAATCAGTGAATGACGGTGGATGGTTTATGCAATTGCATTTGTGAATGGGTGTAGGGTCACTGCTTTGAAATCTTTGCCCCTAAAGATGAAAAGCGTTCCCTTCCTGATCACATTTTTCTAGGCACAACTTGTTCAACATTTTGTTTAAAACTCACGTCTCCTTATAATCCATGGCTTTTTTAGCATGGAAAATGCAGATACTCTAATCGTCTCAGCTTTCTTTATTTTCTTTCACCTTTTGTTTGTGTTCTTGTAACTAGGATAATTTTCTGCACACTTACTTTGCAGCTTTCATTTGGATCATGCCGCATCACTCCCTTATTTCTTGGAGAAGGTACATTGCTTTTAATTGAATTGCAGTGTGATTATTGTTTGTGTACATAAACTAATTTAGCATTAATATGATAGACTACATTCAAAGGACGAGTCTTTATGACTTATGCTACTAAAGCGATCTACAAGTTGTTGCTGTCGGACTTTGTGAAAGTGAGCAAAGTTTCGATTGAAGATATGTTGTTCGACGAGCAGGACATAAATCGTTCCATGGACAAAATTGAGGTAAATGATTTCTCAGAATGGATGTCTATTGGTTTCCTGTTTCATCCATGTCGATAAAATGGATCAGATCAAATTTCAGTGATAATACCAAATTCATACTTTCTATTGAAAATCTGCTAAACATTTTATTTGGTAACAGTTTATCGAACGTATTTTCCTCCCTAAGTATATATGATCTGTCTGTCTCTTCCCTTATCCCCCTGCGTAGTTCTTTGCTAACTATTTTCATTAAAATGTTTGAAATTCAGTTCTTATAGTTTCCAGAACCAAATATATCAGAACTAGAAGTGGTATTTTGTTGTATTCATGCATTTTTTTTTTTCTGATTGTTTTTTGAAATTAACTGATTTATAAAATATAATTTGATTTAAATGTTATATTTCTAAAATTAACATGTATAAGAGAAGAAACAAATAGAAACAGAACAACAGAATTACCCTTCTATGGAGTTTTTGAAGTTAAAACAATTGAATTGTAATACAGTTCTAAAAATGCTTTCTGGAAAAATAAAAAGGATATCTGTATGATAATCATTTTATCCACTCTAATGCAGAGTCGTTATATTGATTACATTGTTATCAACTTGCATAGGTTTCATCTCTATGCTTACAGATTTGCAATGATGAAAACGGAAATTAGTTTCTCTTATTCAATAACAGTGCACAGTAATTGCAGGTCATTGATTTCCATCAAACAGTAGAAGTAAATGGTATTCGGTTTTGGTGTTACACTGCTGGTCATGTGCTTGGTGCTGCCATGTTTATGGTGGATATTGCTGGTGTCCGAGTCCTCTACACTGGAGACTATTCGCGTGAAGAAGATCGACATCTTCGAGCTGCTGAGATGCCTCAATTTTCTCCTGATGTTTGCATAATCGAATCTACATACGGTGTCCAGCTCCATCAACCTCGACATATTCGAGAGAAGCGCTTCACTGATGTTGTACATTCAACCATTTCTCAAGGTGGTCGTGTGCTGATTCCAGCTTTTGCCCTTGGACGTGCCCAGGAACTCCTCCTTATTCTTGATGAGTACTGGGCGAACCATCCCGACCTCCATAATGTTCCCATATATTATGCTTCTCCTCTGGCAAAAAGATGTTTGACTGTATACGAGACGTACACGCTCTCCATGAATGATAGGATCCAAAATGCCAAATCAAACCCCTTTAGATTCAAGTACATATCCCCACTAAAGAGCATTGAAGTTTTCAAAGATGTTGGCCCATCAGTGGTGATGGCCAGCCCTGGTGGACTTCAGAGCGGTTTATCACGACAGCTTTTTGACTTGTGGTGTTCTGATAAGAAAAATTCATGTGTGCTTCCTGGTTATGTTGTTGAAGGGACACTGGCTAAGACTATCATCAATGAACCAAAGGAAGTCACCCTCATGAGTGGACTCACAGCTCCTCTTAACATGCAGGTTCATTACATTTCGTTCTCTGCTCATGCTGACTTTGCGCAGACCAGCGCGTTCTTGGAAGAGCTCATGCCGCCCAACATAATTCTCGTGCACGGAGAAGCTAATGAGATGGGGAGGCTCAAACAGAAGCTTATTTCCCAGTTTTCTGATCGGAATACAAAGATTCTTACTCCAAAGAATTGTCAGTCTGTTGAAATGTACTTCAACTCTCAGAAGATGGCAAAAACTATTGGAAAATTGGCTGAGAAAACCCCAGAAGTCGGCGAAACTGTCAGCGGTTTACTGGTGAAGAAAGGATTTGCACATCAAATAATGGCACCAGATGATCTACACATCTTCTCTCAGCTATCAACTGCCAACATCAACCAGCGTATTACAATTCCATACTCGAACGCCTTTAATGTGATTGTACGCAGGCTCAAACAGGTATATGAGAGTGTAGAATCTTCAACAGACGAGGAGTCCGGCGTTCCAACGATTCGTGTGCACGATCGTGTGACAGTAAAGCACGAATCAGAGAGGCACATCTCACTTCACTGGACATCAGACCCGTTAAGCGACATGGTCTCGGATTCTGTTGTAGCTCTCATCCTGAACATCAACCGCGAGGTACCGAAAGTCATCGTCGAGTCAGAGGCTGTAAAAACGGAAGAAGAGAACGAGAAGAAAGCCGAGAAGGTAATTCATGCACTCCTTGTTTCACTCTTTGGCAATGTGAAGTTAGGAGGAAATGGGAAGCTGGTGATCAACGTTGATGGGAGTATAGCAGAGCTTGATAAACAGAGTGGGGAGGTAGAAAGTGAAAATGAAGTTCTCAAGGAAAGAGTAAAGACAGCCTTCCGGCGAATCCAATGCGCTGTGAAGCCAATTCCTCCCTCTGCATGACGCCCGAGACTATTCCGCCCAGAACAAAAGGATCAAACCCTTCGACACCCGACGCCCAGAACAAAAGGATCAAACTCTTCGACACCCGACGCAGGATCTACAGCTTGTATCCTTTCAGTTAATCCATAAGGATCGGATACCCATATTCCCGGACTCTTTTCTATATCTGGGCTGCACAAGTAGAACTGATCTGTGTTCTTGTAGCTGACTACTACTGACTATCATCAAATTTAGGGACATAAAATGTATTCTACAGGTTCAAAAGTTGGAGAAATCCCAAGAATTATTTGAACTTTTTGTTTGTTTGTTTGTTGTTTGTCCACATGGATTTTGGCGATTGTCTAAAAAAAGTAAGAGAGAGAGAAAGAGATAGAAAAAGTCGTATGCCATATCATATATGAATGGTGTTGAGCAAATGACAGCAAAGGCAGCAACTCAGAAACTGGAATTATTGATAATTGAAGATTATTTAATGTTGCCTTTCCTTCATCCTTAATCAATCCCTTCCTCCACGCACCTACTACCCAATCCATTAGAGAGATTGGGAGAGAATGTAAAATCATGCCCTAGGCCCGCTTCGGGGAAGAGAGAGAGAGAGAGAGAAGGGGACTCGAGGATTTACTTTGCGTCAACTCCTTTCCCCTTCCCATTTCATTTTACAAGATCTCGGTCTACCGATCAGCATTCTCGGTATGCTCATTCTTCCTCTTTTCTTTAATCTTTCATGAATTTTTGCATTTCCGGGAGCTCTTCAATCGTTTTCATTGTAATTTGTGAGAAACTTCGATGTTTTTGCGTTTGCTATTTACGCATTCGCAATCTTGGATCGACTCGGGAATGAGCTGCATTTTGCTTTCTCAGATCATTTGTCTCTGATATTCTAATTTCAGCTATTCTCTTCGTCTCTCTGTGTCTCTGTCTTCTCTGATTGCGGATGCAATGCGGGAGGAGAGATTCCAGCGTTGGTATTTTTCTTTTTGAGTTTTTAATTTCTTGAATTTGTGCATTCACAAAGTTTCGTTCTGTTTTCTAAGAAATTTTGTTAAGGTTCTAACGGACTGCATGTTTGTATTCGACGATCTCATCTCTCTCCTCTCATTTCGGATTTCCTTTTTCGTAGTCAGCCTGAACTTTCCGTCGCAAAATGATGCAGAATCGAGTCGGATCATTCTAGCTTGCTAATTGTCGGGTTGCATGTTTGTCTATCATCAATTTCTGTGCGCACGGTATTTGCGTCACTGCAAACTTGCATCCATGGAATAAACTGTTAGATCGGGATGAGAGGAGGATGAATATCAACTCCTCTTATAGATCTGCCAAACCCTGCGAAACTTTTTCATTAGTTTTCGTGTTCGTTCCGGAGGAAGGAGTGTCTCCTTCCACGCTTTGGTTCAAGAGAGATTCCTGCATGTGACTTCCAGGACTTCAAATTATTCTCTGCTTTGATGTTGACTTCTTTGATTTTGATAGATATTGTCGCTTTATTTTCTAACATTATCATAAACTTTGTACGCATGGCTGTTCTTGAAAACAATGCACATGCTGCCAGGATTTCACATTAACCCCCTTCAAGTAACCTGTTAAGCTGTTAACAGTAGTTTCCATCCACTTCTTCGCCCAAATGGCCTATTCCTACATCGATTTATTTTGTTAAAACAGTAGCTGGTGCTGCAAGAATCTTACTCATGATATTGTTTTGTATGCTTTTTGGCAGAAAACTGCGCAGTTATTGGGCAGTCATGGAGAATTCCAAGGTGTTGTCAAACATGAGAAATGTGATTTACTCTGGAAAGCATGCTCTTCTTCCTCCCAAGAGTCCATTTCCTAGTGGTTCCTCCCCATATGCTGATTATTTCCCCAGTCCCATTATTGGGTCAAGAGCTGTGCAGAATCCCAGAGAGGGAAATGTGCACCATCATAGAACATCATCTGAAAGTCTTCTAATGGAGGATCAACCTTCTTGGCTCAATGATCTTCTCGATGAACCTGAAACACCTGTTCAAAGAGGTGGTCATCGACGTTCATCGAGTGACTCCTTTGCATACTTGGATGCAGGAAATGTTTTGAACGAAAATTATACGCAAGATGACTCCCAATGTAAAAATATGTATTTACCTTCCTGGGCATCACAAGATTTTGATTTCCGCAAAGATCCCCATCAAGCTTCTTTCAATATGAAGGCAAGCTCGATCAAACAGAAGAACAGGGCACGGGAATTGCCTCCAACTACATTGACAACTACCCTGGGTTCCTGGCCTTCTGCCAAAAGTAGCATTCTTCTTGAGAGCTCGAGGTTGTTAAGTACACCACAGGAAGCAAATGGGTTCTCATCAACAACTACTGAAAAGCAGGATTCAGCAGAAACCAGTATGCCTGATCGAAAGTCATCTGAGAAAATGGATGGTCCCCATATCAAGCCAGCTCCGGCTGATACAGATAATAAAAGAGCTAAACAGTAAGTTTTGCATTGCTTGATATCTACATTATTATTATACAAAAGAATCCTCTTTCCCTTCACATAATCTTGAATTCTGTTTTGCAAATCATGTCTCCCAGATTGCTTCCAATCTACATTTGTTAGTCTTGTACCATCTTTTTACTAGCCTGCTGCTTAGGTTTCCCTGATGGTCTATGGTTTGCTTTTCCACTGGAATAACTTCAATGTTCTGCTTTGCTAAGGAAATTATACATTCAAGAAGCCAGGATAGAACTGGAGGGTTCTTAAATTTTTCTTGTCGATGCCTGAGAATGCATTGTTATTTCGACCGACCTAGTGAACCCCTCTTGTCTTATTATGTGGATCGTTCGAGTTTTCACCTATGACACATTCTTATCACATCTGCATCTTGATTTAATGAGCATAGGAGCACTATGATTAAAATGAAGATCACTAAGTATTAACGTAATCTGAACACCATAATTAGGAATTTCTTAGTTAAGACAAATATTATCTGCATGCGCTCAAATTGCTAGGGAGTTGATTTATTTTTCTAGATTTTCATTTTATGTCACTTTCTTGATAGATTAATCCACCTCTTCTTTCCCACTCCTAATCCTGGGACGTGTGCTCATACAGCAAATTGGGAGAGAATCTCCATTATAAAACTTGCTGATATTGGATGGATGTGTGTTGTAATGGATGTGGATATAACATGCCCTTCTGAAGAAATGCTAAATATAACGTGTGCTTATGTTATGCAGAGATGTAATATGTACGTGATTTAACCCGACTTTTTATGAATACAGGCAATTTGCTCAACGTTCACGTGTACGTAAACTTCAGTACATTGCAGAGCTAGAACGGAACGTACAAGCTTTACAAGCAGAAGGTTCTGAAGTTTCTGCCGAGCTTGAATTTCTCAGTCAGCAAAACTTAATTCTTGGCATGGAGAATAAAGCACTCAAGCAGCGATTAGAAAATTTATCTCAGGAGCAGCTTATAAAATACTGTGAGCTTCCATAACTCTCAAACTTGGGTTTTGACAGTCCGTTCTAATGGTTTACTTTACTTTTTTCCAAAAATGTTGAATTGGTTTTAGATGAAAATTCTTCTCTCAGTCGGTTTTGAACTTTACTTTTAAAAAGAGAAACGTAATTCCTTTAATTTGCTTTACTAAGAAGACTTGAATGTGACATTATATTTAGTGGAGCATGAAGTGCTGGAGAGGGAGATAGGAAGACTACGAATGTTGTACCAACAGCAACAACAGCCTCAGCCACCACCTTCCAGCCTTAAACGTACCAAGAGCCGAGACCTTGAGACGCAGTTTGCCAAGCTTTCTTTGAGACAGAAGGATGGGCGTTCGGGTCCCGAGTCTATGGCCGGTCCAGTTCAAATCTAGATTTGTAAATCAGTTGGGAGTTGTTGTGCATGGCCTAACGATTTCTCGAATGTTGGAAGCCATGTTTGTCGATTGCTTGTGCAGGATACCCAGGGCTCATCAAGTCAGTCTGTACTCAGCATTTGATTGTTGTGGCTCTTGGTAGATGTGAATGAGAATCTGCCAATGCACCTGGCTGTCATGGCTGGAAAATGTCCTCTTTTGGGCTGCTGACTTGCCGGTGGTGATATCTATTTTCTAAGCATGGTCTCCTATGGTTTTTTTTATCAGGATGTAATGAAAATTCTAGTAGGTGTTTTTCAAGTCCCCCATTCCTCTTGGGGGGCTCTCTTTTTTTCCCCCTAAATCAAATGCAAATGCATCCCCAGAGTATTAGGTGTTGCGGGCATGAATGGTACTAACAATTACTATTGAACAACAATATCATTGATATCCTCCTGCTTTGTGGGTGAGCCAAAGTGCTAAACATTGAGCCTCTGCCCAATAATTTCATTCTGATGACCCATTATATAGGGGTGTCATTTGACCTGTCATTTTGAATGGTTACCAATAAAGCTTGATTGTGCATTATGCAAAGTGAAAGCAATGGCTGCCGGCCTTTATATAACTCCAAGTAATCCCCTAAAGGAAATGATATTTGCAATCATAAAAAAGATGTGGTCCATATAGTACATGGTCATCAGATTTATCACAATCTATAAACTATGCCATGAGAGAACAAAAGTTCATCAAAAGCAACTGATGAATTTTCATTAGAGAATTGGAATCATATTGGTTAAAGCGCCTTTAGATCCAAACCCCTGAAAAGAAAAACAAGCGTTTATGAGATGAGAATAGGATGAATCTCGTCTCTGTGACATAAGAAAGCAAACGATAAATAAGAAATTGTGACTAATGAAGACGAGCATGCTCATACCCTGGCTTAGAATTGGGTTGCTTATTATATTAGTTGTGGAGTCCATTTTCTAGGTTGCTTATTATAGAAGTAGTGGAGTCCATTTTCTGTACTATTAACTGTAACGGCCTAAGCCTGTCGCTAGCAAATATTGTCCTCTTTAAGCTTTCTCTTTCGGGTTTTTCCCTCAATGGTTTTGCTAGGGAGAGGTTTCCACACCCTTATAAGGAATGCTTCGTTCCGCTCTCCAACTAATATGAGATCTCACAATTCACCCTCCTTCGGAGCCCAGCGTCCTTGCTGGCACTCGTTCCTCTCTCCAATTGATGTAAAATCTCATATTAATGGTCTATCCTTAGTCTTTGAGATTTTGAGATTGACCTCAAGCTTTTAACATGATTAAAAATCAGAAACCACCTGTCATCCATTTACTATGGTTGGTTAAGAGCAACTGCAAGTTCAGAGCTCAGATATGTAAGGTTTTCCCAACAAAATTGTCAGAGGAGCTTACCTCAACAAGTCAATAAAAGATCGAACTAGATCTGTTACTCATGCATGCCGCCGTCTTTTCGGACCATCTTCAGAGTATAGCTCCCAATCGTTATGATCAAGAGGGCTCAAGTCATCGAGTTCCGCAATGGCAAGCAAGTACTGAGTGAGCTTCATAAGCTCTTGGTCACTATCACGATTAGCATGAGCTTTCCTGAATGGCCTAATTACCAGGCCATTTTGTGGGTTCATTACAAAGTTTCTTCGAAGATCATCAAACATTATAGTATTTCTCGAACTATAAAACTGCAAATTCCCAATCAAAATAAAATTTATTACAAAGTTTCACAGAAACAATAATATTCTAAAAGATAGATTTGGACGTAAATTGAAATCATCGCATACCTCTGGAAACTGTGCCCAAATCAAGCCTAGTGGCTTGCAATCAAAGGTCCCACGAGAATCTGACTGAACTGTGATCATAGCTAAATGGTCTAGAAGGGCAGTGATTTTGTAGTTTGGATTACTGAGAACGCCAAGCTGGCCCATCTTTAATTCAACCCACTTAAGGCTGCCAAAGGAAAGGTACAATAGATAAAAGAACAAGAGGTTCAATTCTGAAAATTTCCAAGAAATTGATAACATCTACTTCACTGGCAGCAAGCATGATTATAACACATGCACTTGTTAGTTATGGAATATCTACTGTTTGTGTCAAGGGCGCGATGGAACATAAAGACTAAGAAACAATGAGTGGAACAATTGTTGTGAGATCCCATATCGGTTGGAGAGGAGAACGAAACATCATTTATAAGGGTGTGGAAACCTCTCCCTAACAGACGCATTTTAAAAACAAAACCTTGAGGGGAAGCTCGAAAGGGAAAGCCAAAAGAGGACAATATTTGCTAGCGGTGGACTTGAGCAGTTACAATTGCATGGGAGGGCCTATACAAGATTCTCAAATCTTTCAAGAACTTGGAAATCTCTTGAATAGAGTTTTGCTCCAATCCAAAACAGAAGATTTTGCAAACCTTATCCGCATGCAATTCCTTACCAATACCCAACATCTCATTAACTTCCTTGCTCACGCCCATGCATCCCTAACTGATGTCATTAAAATAGAAGCCCAAAAGGTCCCTAATGACACATGCAGCTTTATATTCCTATCAAGGTGTGTCTATGACTCTGTGTTGATTTACACTGTCGAGACAATTTTAAATCTAAATCATTTGTTTCTATCGCAAATTCATTTATTCATTTACGTTATTTCAACTTTTTCCATAGGTTGAAGATGTTTGCAACTCTGTTAGGGTAGTGGATACCGCTCTCATATAAAGGAGGAATAATAAAAGAAATGAGGGCATAAAAAGCAGCAGGCATAACTTGTTTATAATGCTTGGAAATGGAAACTGACCTGGTTGCTGACCATATCATGATATCATATTCAGCATAAGCAGCAGTCAGAAATTCATGAAGATCTGCACTCGAAAAACTAAGAACTTAAAAAGAATGAAAAAAAAGAAGGGAAAAACATGTGCATAGACAATAACGATGATCAAAGTGAAAAAATAGTTACAGATAGAACATACAAGGCCGCATGAGTTGAAGAGGATTTTCTGCAGGAGAGCGATGATCAAAAAGTGTATAATCAATGTCCAGAACAAGTAATTTCTTTCCTTCACGGCATGGATTGCGAAGTTCTATCTACGATCCAACAAAAGCGGGAGAAACATTTGTAGTTAATGAGTCAAGATGACTACTTATAAGAGTTTTCAGATGGTAATAACTCAAACGTAAATCATTCTGTGAGTAATAAACAAAACTTCATTGTATGCATCTAAATCCTGTTGGCCACATTGATATATCATCAACTAAAACTCTTTGACATGCATAGTTAACTAAGTGATTTAAGGAAAAAGAGAAATCAACAACACCACTAGAGAAAACCAATAGGAATCAACAGCAACACCACTAAAGAAAGCCAACCAGTAATTTCACAGAGACAAAGATGTAAAACTATGAAAATGTCAGCATTTAAACACACACACACACACTACCTCATGATACCTATAATCAAAATTCCTTTTTAACAAGTTATATTTCATTATACGAACTTCGAAGGATACATAACTTCTTAATAACTTTTCAGGTACTTGAACTTTCAGATTCATTTAGAACAACTAAAGTTGCTGAACATCATTCAAGGAGAAAAGAAACAACTCACCTTGTATTGACCAATACGCCTTCTCAGTTTCTGCTTATTGACATCCTTGTCCTTAATGTCAATGACTTCATCTTTCCCAAGTTCGAAATCGTCAATAATTTCAGGGGAGTCCACTTGATCCACAATTATATCATCTTCAACAGTTCTGGTATCTCGATTTGTAACATTGAAATCAATCGGTAACTTTTAAAATAAGAATATGCAAATGCAATTAATAAACATGGAACTGCAGAAAGAGAACCCTTCCAGTTCTTTCATCTAAAACGGGTAGTTTAGCGTTCAGCAACCAGAATTTATACAGAGATTTGAGCGATTCCATATAGGTTTCAAGAGCAACGCAGTCCAGTATCGAATCGTTGATTTCTCAAATAAAAGAATCGAATTCATAACCTCTTTTGCGAATAAAATGAACAATAAAGGGAAGAAATAGGGTAAAAATGCTCCGAAAGAAGGAAACTCAATTGATGCAGTTCATATTAGAGGGCAACAACAGAGGAGTTGAAGGATAGAGAGCCGAACCCGATCATGGTCATCTTGAGAGATGACTTGAGGGGAAGCTGAGAGAGCAAAAGCGAATCATCCGCTAGTTTGGATCCGACTTTGGGATAAAGAAGCTTTTGGCGCTTGGGCAAGACGTTAGTAAGCTCGCAGATTCGACGCTTCAGCTCAGCCACAGAGTCATCACCGCAGACTCGTACAGTGTACTCCTTTCCGCTCCATTTCACCGTCAGTGTTATCTCTTCCTCCAAAGGAGACGAGGTGGACGCTGAGGCAGCCATTGTCGAATTCCCAACTTCGAAGCTTTCTTCCCCGCTCCCAACCAAAACCTCTCCACTCAATGAACCTCTCGATCAAATGAAATCGAATTGAAACTGTAGCACGTTTAGTATCAATTTGTTTTCCCTTTTAGAACAATGCTTTTGGGTGGGCCGTTGATAACAATATCGATCAAATAAAAGCAAATAATCCTCCCTATCGCCTCAAAATCACATTTATACATCAACCCAAATCGATCAAAAAAACCTCTCCTAGCCCATTGGATTTTAATTCAAATTTGCCCAATAATCTCACACTAGCATTGGTTCAAGAACATTCATGTATCAGCTCAAGACCACCGCCACCGCCAGTAGATATCATCTGTTTTGGCTCGTTACGTATCGTTGTCAATTTCACAGTTTTAAAAGGCATTTATTTGAGAGAGGTTTTCATTCAATTATAAGAATAATTTATTCCCCTCTCCAACGGATGTGAGATCTCGCTATCCACTCCCCTTGAGGGTTCAACATTCTTGCCGGGTATCTCACTATCCACTCCCCTTGGGGGTCCAACATCTTTGCCGGCACACCACTCAATGTCTGACTCTGATACCGATATTATCTACTTTGGTTCGTTGTTCCCCTCTCCCACCGATGTGAGATCTCACAATCCACTCTCCTTGGAGGCCAACATCCTCGCTGGCACACCACTAGTAGTACACGCCAACATCCTCGCTGGCACACCACTAGTAGTACACTTTTGTTCGTTACATGTCGCCGCCAACCTCGTTTACTCAGATGTCATAAACAATATATTGTTTACTCAAATGTCATAAAAATGATTGTTTCCCTCGCTAACGAATGTAAGATCTCACAATTCATGTGCTCCTTATTTACAGACAATATATCATTTCATTTCAATCGTGTCTTTAAAACTTTTTAAAAAGTTAAAGTTTTTAACTTTTGTTTGTAACATTAGTATGTATTCCACAAAATTGTGAATTATATTGCTTATCTTTCAAAGTTGTTAAAAATGAAGCCTTAATATAATTCTTTAAGGTTGATCATTGTTCAAAATATAGGTTATATTATGGTCGTAGAAGTGGAACATTGAAATGCTTCAATCCACCAACACAAAGGTATTCAAAAGGAATCATAACTACTATCTGAAATGGAATCACTACCAGAAATGTGAGCTAAAACACAAAGGTATTCAAAAGAAATCATAATTTCTATATCTGAAATGGAATCACTACCAGAAATGTGAGCTAAAATGGAGAAGAAAAAAGAGGAATCATGAAGGGGCAAAAGAAGTTACATACAGCCAGCCCCTTTCTACACACTTAATCTTCATACTCTGTTTCCTCATCATCATCTTCGTTTTCAGCATATCCCCAGCCCTCCACATTCTCACGGTCCTCCTCCGTTTCTTCACTATCTTCTTCTTCTTCTTCGTAGTTTTCTTCTTTAACCCGCCATGATTTTTTAACTGCAGCACTCATTGGGGCAGGAGATGGCGTTGCGCCTTTTCGCTGTGCTACTTTCGAAGGCGGTAACTTCAAGTTTGGTTTAGGCCTGTTCCGTTTCTGGTTTTTTACATTTACCCGTTTTCGGCCATAGCCATCTTGATCACTGGCTTCTATCTCATTTTCCCCATTGTGTGGAGCATTGCCATTGTCTTCTACAAAATGTCCAGGGTGTTCCCTTTTCAAATGGAGTTTAAGCTTGTACTCATGGATGTACGCCTTTTCACACCCTTCATAGGGGCAAGCGTGTGGACGGTCAGATGATGCCGAAGCAGAAGCTCCCCCAGAAGGTTTAGAAGCCTTAGTTTGCTTCTCGAAAGGTGGGGTATATTTGACCACTTCAGCTGTCGCATTCTATAAAGATGACAATTATTTGAGTGTAAAAATAACAATCTACCTAGATTGACTGCTCAACTTAAAGATTACTTTTGTCATAAACAAGAGTAAGGCTCGTATTAATATTTAACAAATCCTAAGAATACCTTTATATAATATCAGGGTATCCTTGGAAGATAGCATTAAGCAAAAAGTATAAGAACGAAAATGAAAGTACACGAGGTATAAAGCAATGCACTTAACACAAGTTGTTACCTTTTCATGGTGAGATGTAACGTGGTTCTTCAATTTGTACTCGTGTGCAAATCTCTTTCCACAATCAGGGAATGGACAGATATGATAGTTTTCTTGTGAATGCGTTTTCATATGTGATCTCAAGTTGAAATCCAGGGAAAATGCCTACAGAGAAACATCTAAAATGTGAGTGTCGAGAGGTTTGCGCTTCACGTGTAAAGAAATAAGCTACATGCATGCGAAGTACAGAATTATCTTGCATGCCGAACTGATTCTCTCGTAACGCACAAGCTATCATAAACAAAGCACAAACTAGTGACCGAATAGATGCTTGAACACAAGGAATAAATGTTCAGGACTGGACACTCTATGATAAGTCCTAATACTGACAACGAGAAACCTGATGTGATTCAATTTCCAGTAAGCAACAAGTGCTGTTTCAGCACAATCACAACATATTCCAGAGATTTGTTGAATTCATAGAATTCCAAATGATATTATGGCATTTACACAATCCAAAGAGAAGACGCATCTCTAACAACAACCAACTTAATATGAAAATTAATCTCATTCCCAAGTGGGAAATATATGAAGTTATTATCATGTGATTAATAGTGAGACATATTTCTGCATTGCAAAAGAAAACTAATCAGATGTGGGTCAAATTCTCGAGTCAGTTTAGAAATGCATACAGCTGCCTTTAATATAGAAAGATTTAAAATTAACATACAGTTGTTGCCTGAAGAATTATTTTCACAATGGATCGATTGATCACCTTACCACAGCCTTCATGAGGACACACAAAATCTCTTTCACCAGTATGAATAAGGAAGTGTCTTTTCAACTTCGAGCTATCCAAAAATTTCTGCAAAAGAAGATATATTCTTTGGTGTGAGCATACAAGTTGACAAATAAGAATAGAATAATTAATAAGAATATGAGAACAAATTCACGTGAGAAACTTTCTTGATGAATAATAATAAGTCACCTTATCGATGGGAGGTGAAAACTAGAAATAGTGTATACTCACTTCAACTTAATATGAAGGGAGTTCACCAAATATGGTGATATTGATGTCCTACCTCTCTTGAGAACTTATCTAGTGGTTATTTCTTTCATTACTTAGTGAACCCCTTCCTTTTTAGGGAGTTTGTTTTCTTGACTCTTTGGAAGGTGAAAATCCCAAAACCGGTGGTGTTCCTTGTCTGGCAAGTTATTCAAGGAAGAAAAATACCTTGGGTAGGCTCACGAGGAAGTTGACGCCCTTGGTTGGGCCTTTCTGTTGTATCCTTTATCGAAGCTAGGAGGAAGATCTAGATCATTTATTTTGGAGTTGTGATTGTGCTCGCATGGTTTGGAACTACTTCTTTGGAGTGTTTGGCCTTCAGTTAGTCCATCATA
Organism: Cucurbita moschata; assembly: GCF_002738365.1. Classification (NCBI taxonomy): domain Eukaryota; kingdom Viridiplantae; phylum Streptophyta; class Magnoliopsida; order Cucurbitales; family Cucurbitaceae; genus Cucurbita; species Cucurbita moschata. The sequence goes on from NW_019268537.1 coordinate 4,128,152, forward strand.
GAGCTTTTAGTAATATGACCGAAGAGTTCCTCCATCCGTTTTTTAGGGGAAAGGAAGTTTTCTTATGGAAAGTTTTGATGTGTGCTTTGTTGTGGGGTAATTGGTTGGGCCATTCTGCTGTATCCTTTGTCAGAGGGCGGAGGAAGATCTGAACATTTATTTTGGAGTTGTGATTATACTCGTTCGGTTTGGAACTACTTATTTGGAGTGTTTAGCTTTCAATTAGCCCGTCACAGAGCTTTTAGTGATATGATTGAGGAGTTCCTCCTCCACCTGCTTTTATGGGGGAAGAAAGTTTTGGTAACGAGTCCCTTTTGTAATTATTCGTTAGGTCTCATTCTGTTAGATTGGAGGCCCGTCATCTACGGTGCTCCCTTTTCTGGGCTTTGTTTTGTTTTGTTTTTTCTTTCCTTTTTTATCTCAATGAAAGTTGATCTTTACAAAATATATATCATATATATGTTCCTATTTGTTATTCTCTAGCATCCGAAGTTCTATCACGAAAATCAGAAAAAAAAAAAATACCATTCCCAAATATGAAAAGAGAAGGATGAGTTAAACTATATATTCATTTGATAAATGGCTGGTTAATCCACAATAATAAAAGCCCAAGCTACTTCGATCATGGAATTTATAGAAATGTCCTAGTTCAATTCTAACATATCTGAAAAGAAAACACAGGACAGTACCTTTCCACAGCCATCGTAGTGACAAACATATTGCCTCTCCCCATGAATGTGAGAATGCTTCCTCAAAGCACCTGCATCAATAAATGTTTTTCCACAGCCCTCATAGCTACAAAGGAAAAGCACTTCAGTGGTGGGTTCTGGTTCAGGTTCTGGTGCTTCCGACTGTTTTGACTTCTCCTTTAGTGCCTTCAATGTATCCTCTAAGCAAAAACAAGAGGAAAAAAAACTTTGAGCAAGTATAAACAAATAAAAATAGAAAAGGCCGAACCATGGACCTAATTGAAGTAAGTTTTCAGAGCTTATTTTATTTCCTCCACATGTAGAGTGAAGTACAGGTAGTGGATGAAAGGAAGGGGGGAAAAACACTTTACGATATCATCAAATAATCAAAATAATAATACATCAGCCATCCAATCAAAAGTACTGTCCAAGATTTATAAGGTAAAATACCCTTCCAAACAACAAAAACACTCAATAGCTTTCTATTTGTTAAAGAAAGGTCTTATGGCTTTGGTATCCATAAGCAGACATTTAACATACTAAATCATAGTCCTTTCTATCCACCGAACGCAAAATTCCTTCCTCTCAACAATCGATGATAAGAAATTTACAAATCAAGTTAGAAAGCAGCACCAAAATAAAACGAACATAAAAGCCTTTAACCACTATGGTGAACACCTTAAGCTCACGTTTATCTTTCTAAACAACATTAATTCAACGAAAGAAAATATTCAGCAATATAGTAATGAAATAAATAGTACCTGTAACCCATTTGAAAAGAAAGAACTTTCCTCCAGTTGCAACAACATCTTGGGGGACCCTAAAAGGTAGCAACTAGCATCATTAAGGCAAGGATACAATACGATATTACAATTCTTTCACATTTGACATCTTTCACATTTGACAGTATTTTCTTTATTCTGACAAGAACAAAAGAATCAGCATGCATGGTTAGAATTCTAAATTTCTCCCATTTGAGCGCATTTCATTTGTATCTTCTAAAAGAATATCTAATTGATAGTTTTTCTCATTCTTTGGATGCTACTGTAAACAAAAAGAACCCAATTCAATCCCTTGATTTCAGCCTAGGCCGGAACGGAACTGCAAGTGTCTCAACACACATCTCTTTCATTAATAGTTCTTCTCTTATAGAAATTTTTTTTCGAAATCAGATAGTTATAGTTCCTAAATTAAGCCCTAAGCGGAGAAAGAGCTTCATCGCGGTACGTAAAACATTAGAATAATCTGGCGGGAAAAGAGAAAGTGAAGAATGAGATTACCATTCTTTGATCCATTTGACAGAAGAATTCGTGTTCTTCCGAATGGGTCGCCTGTCGAATAGATTGTGATTAAAGTGAGTCTCCATGTCTCTTTCTCGGCCTCTCTCCCTTCGCTCCTCCAAGCAAACGAACGCAAACTCAATCCAATCGACAAGAGCCTGTAAGTTGAATCGATGAGAACGAGAAGCACTCTGGGGGAAGCGAAAGAGGGCGCTGGATGAACAAGCAACGGGAGAGAGACGAGACCACGATAAAGACGGGGAAGGTTTCAGTTTCCGTTCCGTTCCGGGGTCATGTAGGCTTACAGGTTTAGTCTGTATTACTGAACCAGACTTCAGACCCTTAAGGTTTAGTCGGACGGTGTCTACATTGGTTGGATTAACCTTGGTTGGTTAGGGTTAACGTCTAAAATTCAAATATTAAACTTTTACCAGTAACATTGTATCATAAACATTTATTATAATGTCTTAATCTTTGTAACAATCTCAAATGTAGAATAACGTTAGGTTGGATCGTGAACTTTATTTTTTAATTGGGTAGGTTGACCCGACCTGTAGCTCACTGTCAGTAAATATTGTCAATTTTGGCTCGTTATATATCGTGGTCAGTCTCACGATTTTAAAACATGTCTTCTAAAGAGAGGTTTTCAGGCCCTTATATAAAATGCATCGTTCTCCTCTTCAATTGATGTGCAGTCTCACACGAGCAAACAAGTTTCAACTGGAAAAACGAACCAAACTTTCAGTTTTTGAAAAATTCAACCTAACTCAACCCTTACGTTGAGCCCTTTTTTTTTAGATTTTAGTCTTAGTATAATATTTAACGAATATAACAAGAGGCAAGAACGATTTTTTTTTTTTTTAAACGAGTTATTGGATCCTTTGAAAAATGAAAAAAAAATGACAGAAAAAGGACATTAGAAAAACACATGCAAACATGTCTCATACCCTAAACTTTGTCGCATAACCTATGTTATACAATTGACTAATAGAAATTAAGTTGTTATTGAGACTAAGAATATATCTGACATCCTTTGATGTCCACTGATTTTCTGCGAAAATTTTATGCAGACATCCTCTTTTTCTTCAATTTTTAAATCTTTGTTGTCGGCAAGATACACCCTCTCTCTCAAAATTTATAGCTTTGAAATTTCTAAACAACTCCTTGGACAAATGAAAAGATGCACATGAACCCAAAATCCAAAATCATATAATATTTAGAGAATATATTATTTATGGAATATATCATATATTCTTTCTAATTTGATTTATAATATATTTTATTTTATTTTATTCTCAATATTTAATTAGTTTATATTGGTATTAACATACCTTCCATCTCAATTCTATTTCTGATTCTTAACACAATCAAATTGTCCACGCTTAAAATTACATTGGTGCTCAATTCATATGAAAAACGAACCAAAATGGTCCAAGAGAAGAATCTATTTGGATGTGATTTTTAGTGAACAGAAGCCTCAATTTGACCAAATTATGACATTCGACCGTATTTTTAGTGTACTCGCACCCTCATAAAAAATACGTTTGGGATCTCACAATCTATCCCTTTGGGGCTAATATCTTTGTTGGGACGCTCGATGTCTGACTCTAATATCATTTGTAACAATCTAAGCCCACCACTATCAGATATTGTCTATTTTTGCCCGCTACACATTTCTACCAGCTTCACGTTTTTTAAAATACGTCTACTAAGGAGAGGTTTCCACACCCTTACCTCTCGGAGGCCAGCGTCTTTGCACCTCATAAAAAATGCTTCGTTTCCATCTCTAACCAATGTAAGATCTCACACAATCACTCACAACTAACGAAGAAAGTATCGATGTCAATCAATGTCGATATCGATAATAGTAGCCATATATATTTTAAAAAACAATATGAACGTCACAAAAACATGTAAAGATATCGTGATTTATTTATTAATTTATTTGTGAAACTTAAGAATAAATAAACCTATTTTAAGTCACGTGATTTGAATAATTATTAATAGATAAAATAATTCCAAACTTCAATAATTTATAGATAAAAAATATTTTGGAGACCATGAAAAGAACAACATTAATAAAACTGATTTGATAATAAAAGTATTACTCCCAATTTATTCTAATTTTTAAAAAAATGTAAAATTTATATTATAATATTATGTGAAAGAAATAAGAAAAGAAGGGTATTTAATTAATTTGGTCGTTGCCTAATCTATTATTTACATCCATTCAATTTCACAACCATGCTTCAATTCTCAACTGCCACAAAACAAATAATAACAAGAATCCAACTATTCTGTCTAAAATTATTCTTAAACTTTTAAAAAGAAATTACAAAAAAATTAAAATAATCTTCATAAATATTTTTAAAATGCGCGAAAAGTTTTATAATTGTTGAGAGGTAAGGTGTCGATTGTTGGAGGACAAAAGTTTCACGTCTGCTCATTTAGGGAATAATCATGAGTTTATAATTAAATAATACTTTCTCTAAGGACTTTTGGGGAAGCTCAAAGTAAAGCTACGAACGCTTATGCTCAAAGTGAACAATATTATACTATCGTGAAGAGTCGTCCTTATCTAATTTAAGGTTAAAATTAAGGAAAAAAGAAACATGAAGGGGCAAGTCATGTGTGCGTGTACCTAATCCTGGGAGCTTTGTGGTTTGTCCACTTTGGATTTGGACCTCTCTCCGACAGCGACACGACACGACACCCTCTGACATTTGACCCAATCCCACTCTCTTGACCACCGCCGCGTCAGCAGTTCGGAGCACCTTGGCGGCTGCTGCACCACTTCAAATTTGCCTCCATTTTCAGCCGCCGCCGCCGTCTTCTCATTCCAACGACCACCGCCAACCCCGACCAAACCCGGTTTTGAAAGAACTTGAACCGTTCAATGCAACAGCAACTAGTTTCCATTTCCATGGCCTCCAAAATCTCCCCCATCGACGGCCGCTTCCCCTGCTCCACACACACGCACCGCCCCGCCAATTCCACCGCTTTTCGCATCCTCCCCGCCAAATACTCCGGCAACGCTATCCTCCCGTCGTAGATTCCGTCGAAATTCCTCCGTTCAATCAACGGCCTCGCCCACTCCACAATCGAAGCAGGCGATTTCGAGATATCCATCGCTTTCCTACCGCTAATAACCTCCAACACAACAACCCCAAAACTAAACACGTCGCTTTTCGTGCTCAATTTACTCGGTGTCGTGTAACAAGGATCCAAATACCCAATTGTTCCGGCGGGTTGACCGGCGTAGCTCCGGAGCTCCGATGGGGAAACAGCCAACCCAAAATCCGCCAATTTCAAATTCCAATTCGAATCAAACAGGATATTCTCCGCCTTGATATCTCTATGAATAACCAAAGGATTAGCTTGGTGAAGAAATTCAACCGCACGTGCAATCTGCGTGATGATCTGAAGGCGTTTGGGCCAAGTGACCGGAGCAAGGAGCAAATCATGGAGGCTGCCATTAGGCATGAACTCCATTACAAGAAGCTTGTTATTAGCAGAGTCGAGACTGGTGCCAAGAAAGTTAACGACAAGAGGGGTTTGGCGCAGAGACCACAGCACTCTGGCTTCGTTCTCCAATTTGGAATAGTCGTTGGTCTGCAATGGCTTCTTGACAGCAACCACCGTGTTGTCTTTAAGTATGGCTTTGTATACAGAGCCATGCGAGCCTTTGCCTATGAGGCTTGCGGCGGAGAACCCATCGGTGGCGCAGAGAAGGTGTTGGTAGTCGAAGAACTCGATCATTTGGAGAGGGTGAAAGGGAGAGTGGGGAATTATTGAAGAGAGGAAAAGGGTAGTGAAGGAAAAAGGTGAATAAAGAGAAGGGGATGCAATCGAGGGAACAGAGCCACGCCCAAGGCCACGCCCACGACCACGCCCACGACCACGCCCACGACCACGCCCACTAGCTTGTTGTTAGCTTTATTGGGGCCTCCACTTCCACTTCCCATCGCATATTCTTCCCATTCTCTGCTCCTCCTCTATGCCTAATTTAATACCAACAATCAGCAGGGGGCTCTGCTGGGTTGCGTTGACATTGCCAAATCTGACCCTTATTATTATTATTATTATTTTTTATTATTTTTTTTTGTTTACAAATTAGGGGTTGGTGGAGTTAGAATGGACTTTTCCATTTTAATTTGGATGGAACATTGAATTCCAATTATATATATATATATTAGGTTAAATTAATAATAATATCTCTTACTTTTTATCTATAAAGTACTTTTAATTTTCAAAACTTTTTAATAATATCCTAAACTAAAAAATATCTATATAAAATTCCGATATCTTTTGTTTTCTTTATTTAATTATGGAAATAGTTAATATTTTATTCCTAAATTAACCTTTAATTTATTTTAAATAAATATTTAAAATTTTAAAATAGTGTAAAAAACACTTTAAAACTTAAATTCCAAGAATAGCATATGCTTTCAAAAGTTTAATTAATGCAATTAAAAAAAATATTAATCTTAAATTACCTTTAAACTTTTTTTAAAAGTTAAAAAATACATTTACTGTTTTGTATATAGATGAGAATGGAGCATTTCTTATTAGGGTATGAAAATCTTTCTTTAATAAACGCATTTTAGAAGTTGACGGTGATACGTAACGGGTCAAAGCGGACAATATTTACTAACAGTGAGCTTAGACTGTTACAAATGATATTACAGCTACTCATTGGAGGGTGTGCTAGCAAGGATGTTGGGTTCTCAAAAGAGGTGGATTGTGAAACCTGACATCAGTTATAGAGGGGAACGAAACGTTCCTTATAAGAGTGTAGAAACTTCTCTCTAATAGACACGTTTTAATACCGTGAAACCGATAGTCATATGTAACGGATCAAAACGAACAGTATTTGTTAGTGGTGGACTTGAGCTATTACAAATTATTAGAAACGCTCATAAATTTTAAAATATTAGGTAACAAACATAAATTTTATTATTATTATTAGTTGCATAAATGAAGAGGTAGTTGTATAATAGGAAGTGAATAAATGGGCCTTTCTATTATTGCTTCAATAATTTCTTACACATTGAAGGGAGGAGATGGAAGGCTAGGCAGCGTAGCTACATTTGGAGGGCCGGGCCCAAAGATAGGATTTACAAAGATGGGCCGAGGCCCAATGGAGTAGATTAAGAAAGCCCAAATGGAGGAGGAGGATTGGGCCTGGGAGGTTATGGGATCCATGATTACGCGCAATCAGAGGCGGCGGCCCCGCCGTAAATAATGCGAAGAGAAAAGGGATTGTGAAATGATAAAAGCATGTGAGATTACACGTGTGAAGGAATGCAATCATTTCATTTGTGTGAGGGACCCCACCTTCCCCAGACCTCCCAGCTTTGAACCGCACCGCACAATGACGTATCTCTATGTGTATTATCATTTATCACTCCCTCTGACTCGGAACCTGGGACCCACCAATTCAAACCTCGTGCTCTAATTTAACTTATCAAATAAATATATCACAAAATTATACTTTTTTTTTTTATTTAATATTACTTTATTTTGTATATTTAAAAATTTTCAAATAATTTTAAAAACTTAAAAAAAAAAAACACCTCTAAATTAAAATATATATATATATATATATTTTTTTTTTTTTACAGAGACGTTCGTAAATAATCTATTAAAGCGTCGATAGATAGGTTCAATCCATATATTTGCCGTAAAAAAAATTAAAGAGAGTTTTTTTTTTAATATGCTTTTAAATTTTTTTAAATAAAATATAAAATATAAAATTATTTTTATTAATTTAACCTAATAATATATATATATATATATTAATAATTAGGTGTGGTGCAATCAATATTAATGATTTAGGGACGTGAAGTTACCGAATGGTGAAAGGACATTCACCTTTCCATAGGCTGTAAGTAAGTAAATAAGATTCGACTTTTACCTCACTTCCGTCTCTATTGGCATCGCATCTTTTCCTCCACTATGTTTTATTTTTTATTTATTTTTTACTCAACAAAAAATAAAATAAAATAAAATCTATTGACCTGCTCTAGGGGAGCGCTGATGCTAATTTTATTATGGTTTGTCTGATGAGTCTCGTGTTGAGTTCAAAAAAGGGTAAAATAAAATTTGATAGGATAATTCACGTTCATTGAACAATTGTTATTTGTCAAAGGTCGATTAGTTATAATGACAGCTTTGCAAGCAGTTTATTTCATAAAATTACTTGCTTAGACGATCGTTAATTTATCTGTGATATTGAAAGTTTTCAAATTTAAAATAGTAGCTATCGGACTTAAAATGAATTTATTGTTGTTTTCATTTTGAGCTTAAGAAAAGCATCAAGTCTACGATGGATGGATGGACGAATACCGGGTCTCTTAACTCCTCTTGCCTTTTAAAGATAGACATCTACCTTATCAATTACGAGATGCTTATTATACACAACCATGATACAAATAAGGTCCAACCAATTTTGAATATGTGACAAACATGTAAGACACGTAAAATTTCAAATTTATTGCCCATAATAGAATGCCATTATGTGAGCATATGTAATAAATAAACCAGATCTTCGAGATCCACAAAAATAATAAATAAATAATAATAATAAATAAAAATTTGATTTTTTTTCTTTTGAGCTCCCCCTCAAAACTTTAAAACGTATCTGCTACGGGAAGGTTTCCACACTATTATAAATGATGTTTTGTTCTTCTTCCCAACTAATGTGGGACATCACATTGCCACTGTCATTTCAAAGTTAGTCCGAATTTAATTTTGAAAATAATAGTTAAAATAAAAATAACGAGATAAGTTTCAAGAATTTTAAAAAGAGAGGTAGAAAGGATGATAATTAAATTAGGAATATTAGAAAAAATTCGATGACTCGATAAACCCAATCAGCCCAATCTAACTCATATGGTCGGATTTGTGTTGGGTTCAAATAAATAAAAACTTTATGGATTGAATTGGTTCATGAACGAGCTCAAAATTATTGTTAATTTAAAAATATAATATTCATATTTTTATTTACTTTTATAATTATTTATTCTTTAATAATTTTTAAAAATAAATAAAAATAATTTGGTTTGAGGTAAAAATTGAATATAATCCAATGAACGGAGGGAGAGAGGTAAATGAAAGGTAAATGAGTAAAAAGTAATTAATGAGGGTGAAAAGGGAAAGGGGAGGTAGAAAGGGAGGGTGAAAAGGGGAAAGTGGTGGGAACAGAAAGAAATGAGGATCAGCACTGGAAATATCATTGATGGGATCTGCATCTGCGTATTCCTAATTTTTTTTAAATTTTTTAAATTTTTTAAATTTTGTAATTTTTAAATAAAATAAATATTAAAATATATTATATTACCTCACTACAACTGACAGATAACACTATTAATTACTACTCTCCACTACAATTCTCTGACACCTCCTCTCCCTCTTTTTCACCTTTCCATCTCTCTTCAACCCCCCCCCCCCCCCCTCT
>NW_019268537.1:4137805-4139193 GCF_002738365.1 Cucurbita moschata
TCTTCAACCCCCCCCCCCCTTTTCTTTTTTACTCTTTAACACTTTTTTCTTTACTTTTTTACTTTTTACTCCATCAACCTAATCAAATCCGCCCTCTCCTACCCTCCTCATCTCTCAAATATTACCGCGGTTAGTTTTTTGAATTTGTAACCGCTCAGATCCACCACGAGCAGATATTATCTTTTTGGGCTTGAGCTTTCCTTCAAGACTTTAAAATACGTCTGTTAGGAGAAAGTTTTCGTACCCTTATAAATGATGTTTTAGATTATCAATAAATTGATAATTTTTTTGTCGAGTTTGACGGATCAATATGAAAATAGGGTTACAATCCAACTCGACTCTACCGTATTTTTAAGATTGAAAGATTAAGAATGTTAGTGATGCATTCCAGCTAGATATTGGAGTTTTATGATATTCTAATTATTAATGTAGCATCTATTTATTAAAATATTATCACTAGTCCAACATAGTCAAATTGTAACAACTCAAGTTCACTGCTAGCAAATCTTTTCGGGCTTGTCCCCAAGGTTTTAAAATGCGTCTACTATGGATAGGGTTTAGTTTTATTCCGAACAATACCTCATTAGCTCTGATACCATTAGAAACAACTAAAGTCCATTGCTAACAATGGTATTTAGATTTTTCCTCAAAGTTTTAAAACGCGTACTAGAGAGAGATTTTTATACCGTTATAATGAATGCTCGGTGGGTTTGATCCGTTACGATTAACATATTTGGGACGGGTGGAATTAATTAAATAATTAAAAGAAAAAAGGAAATGAACTGGTGGACAGCTTGGTTATTTCTTTCCACTCTTACATAGTTTCCACTTTTTTTTGTATCTAATTTTCTCCTTCAGCCAAGTTTTTGACGTTGGATTCGTTTTGGTTCCAGCGGCAATGGGTTGCTTAAAATAAATTGAAAAGGCATCTAATATTTAAAGTATATAAATTCTTCACACATTATTATTTAAAGGAAAAATAAAGGAATATTTTCACGCATTTTTAATTAAAAAATTTAATTAAACAACATGGGAAGACTTTGATGAAGCAGAGTGTGGCAGAGAGAATGTGGAGCGTGGGGTGGATAAGATCATGAATTTCATGTGAATATATATATATATATATATATATATATATATATATATATAATATAATTAAATTATTAAATAATAAGGAAAGGATTGGGGTGCGTGGAGATATCAAAATGGGAGTGCCCCCAGTGAGAAAGGAAAGAGAAAAGAGAGGGGAAAAGGAAAATAATATTTAATTTATTATATAATATAAATATAATATATAATGCGGAGCGGGTTGGGATGAGCTGTCGGACTATGCATTAGATGCTCTTTTTTTTTTTTTTTTTTTTTTTTTTTTTTTTTTTTTTTTTTTT
>NW_019268537.1:4139259-4263558 GCF_002738365.1 Cucurbita moschata
TTTTTTTTTTTTTTTTTTTTTTTTTTTTTTTTTTTTTCTTTTTCTTTTGTTAATTCGGCCTGCGTTGGCAGCTGGTTGCTAATCTGGAAGGAGGGGAAATGACGATAATGCCCTCTTGGCGAAGAAAAAACAAAGGTCAAAGAAGAAAGGAGGTTTGTTTTGCAGTGGCAGGAAAAGTGGGTTGGTTTGGTTTGGTGTGGCATGCACATATTTGGTATCAGAATTGTGAGGAAGGAGACGGTAAAAAACCATTGAAGTTACCGCCGTAAAAATCTTTTCAAATTTGTTGGATTAGTGATCTAACCAACCTAAGTGAACTCACTGAAATATCAAACATTCAGTCACAATGCATCACTAACATTAATAAGCATAAACTCACGAACCGAATCAAAATCTAACCCAACTCAACACGTGAGATCCCATGTCTTAAAATTTAACCTAACTCAACACGTGAGATTCCACGTCAATAGAAAAGGAGAATGAAATATTCTTTGGAGGAACGTGAGGTTGACGGCAATATGTAACAAGCATTTTGAAATTGTGAACTTAAGGTGAGATGTAAAGAGTAAAAACGGAGAATAGAGCAGAGGAGGGAGAGGGTCCCCCACCTGCCACTGCCACTGGGACTAAGACTGGGACTCATCTATTTCTCTCTCAAATTCACTGTTGTTTGTGATGAGAGTGAGAAAAGAAAGAAAAGATCCAAAGTTTAGGAAGAGGAGGGTGAATCAGAGAAACCCAGAAGCTAAAATGATACGGCCATGGTGGTGGTGGTGGGGGTTAATAAGCAACCTCCATTAATTAACCTTCCCTTCTCTCTCTCTCTCTCTCTCTCTCTCTATCTCTTCCCTGGGTATTCATAGACATAGCAGAGGTAGGGAAGAGCCATGATCAACGCCTCAAACACATAGATCAAGAACACCAACAAGAACAACAACAACAATCACCAAAGTATAAAGCAGCAAAGCGAATGGAACTTACAGATATGCAGCAAAGCAACAAGCAGCAGCAGCAGCACCATCATCACCATTCAAACCAGAACCAGAAGCCGCCGCCGCCGCCGCAGCAGCAGCAGCATCATGTGGTCCCTTTCGATGGCAGATCAGCCGCTGCAGGAGGTGGTCCACCGTTCATGGGCTCCATCTCCACTCTTGTCTCCCTCCCTCCTCCTTCTTCCTCTGCTTCTAATTCTTCTTCTAATTCTTCTTCTTCTTCCTCTTCCTCCGCCGTTGCTCCGCCTCCTCACCTCCTCGATGCCTCACTCGTCATCGCTACCAGATCCGATACCACCACTAATCCTTCTCCCCGATCTGCCTCTGCTTCCGCCTCCACCTCCAACGCTAACGCCCTCAAGCGTTCCACTAAAGATCGGCATACTAAGGTCGACGGTCGTGGCCGACGCATCCGTATGCCGGCTACTTGTGCGGCTAGGGTTTTCCAATTGACCCGCGAATTGGGGCATAAGTCCGACGGCGAGACCATCGAGTGGCTTCTCCAGCAAGCTGAGCCTGCGATTATTGCCGCCACTGGTACTGGAACAATCCCTGCTAATTTCTCCTCCTTGAACATTTCCATTCGTAGCAGTGGATCCACTCTCTCTGCTCCTCCCTCAAAATCTGCTCCTCATTCCTTCCATGGCGCTTTGGCTCTCGCTCATCATCCCAACGCCTACGAAGAAGGCTTCGCTCATGCTGCTCTGCTAGGGTTTCACCACCACCACCACCATCAGCAACAGCAGCAGCACCACCACCACCAACTTAATCTAATGACCGCCGATCAAATTGCCGACGCTCTCCCCGGCGGCGAGAGCGGCGGCGGCGGAGGAGGAGGAGACTCGACCGATAACTATATGAGAAAACGCTACAGAGAAGACCTGTTTAAAGAGGACACGCAATCTCCAGGGGAGAGCAGCGGCGGTGCTGGATCTCCCAAAGCGATTAAGAGCGATCTGCAATTAGAGAAACAACAATCGCAGCAACAATCAGCATCCTCGAGCCTACTTCGTCCTGCGACGGCGATGTGGGCCGTCGCTCCAAGCAGTGGAGCGAGCAACACGTTTTGGATGTTGCCAGTAACAACAGGATCAGGCGGAGCAAATGTAGGAAGCTCTGGAGCAAGCGGTGGTCCAATGGAAGCACAAATGTGGCCATTCTCAACGAGTGCAAACACATTGCAGGCTCCATTGCATTTCATGCCAAGATTCAACATCCCTGGAGGCGTCGAAATTCAGGCGGCAGGTGCGGCAGCAGGAGGCGGAGGAAGAGCCGGCCAATTACAACTCGGTTCCATGCTAATGCATCAACAACAACAACAGCAACAGCAACAGCAACAACAACAGCTTGGGCTGGGAGTATCAGAGTCCAATTTGGGAGTGTTAGCAGCTCTGAATGCTGCGTATTCCAGAGGCGGATTCAATGCTAATTCAGATCATCACCATAATCATCATCCATTGGAGCATCATTCCAACGCACCACAGCCTCACGCAACCGATAGTGGGGACGAAGATCCAAAAACTTCCCAGTGACAAACCCAAAACCAGATTAGTAAGTGTTATTGCGTACCCCCCGAACCCCTTAATTCTTTGTTGTATAAAAGAAACACACCTTTGAATCGCCCTACCATTTAACATTCATCTCTTCCACACATTGTTGGGCTTTTTAATCCACATTTTCCATCCCCACTTCATTCGGATCAATTCAGCGATTGATTTCAAGAACAAAGGTTCGAATGATTGTTTATCATGTGGGGGTAATTTCTTTTTCCATGTTTTTTTTTTTTTTTTTTTGGATAATATTGACGATGAAGATGAGAGGTAGGGGTTTTGTTTTGTTTTGTTTTGCTTTGTTTTGTTTGAAATGTATTTTGTTGGAAGATTAGGTAGATGATTGAGAGTGAGACTGTACAGGAGGAGATTTCTATTTTATATATATATATATATATATATGTTTTTAATTATAATATATATTGCTTTTTTTTTTCTTTGTAAATAAATGCATTGAATTTGAAGGAAAAAAAAAAGGAATTTCATTTGAGGGATAAAAAAAGAAAAAGAAAAAGAAAAACTCAAGGGAGAAATGTTCTTTGTGGCTAAGTTGTGTTGTTTTTCTTTCACTTTTTGACCCTTCATTGCACAAAAAAGCATCTCCTTTTTCCATCCTATCCCTTCAAAACCTATGTTTTTTTATTGGGTGCTGTTCTTAGATTAGATGCAAATTTGAACTAATAAAAAAAATGTGAGAATTAGATGCAAAACTTTGAACTGTGAGCGTTAAGTTATCTAGAATCTCGACCTGAAAACGGAATACTCGAGCCAAGGGAAAAAACCCCTCGGTGCATGTTCCTCGTGACGTACATATAGCATTATTAAATTGAATATAGCTCAACTCGAGTTTACTCTGACTTTTGTTTTCAAACCATTTCACTTCCTTTTCATTTATCGTATATAAGACGTCACTAAATAAACATTTGGTAAAAGACGGAGGCATCAACTTTGAAATGGTAATAAATATCTTTATTCACTAAACTATGTTCGAATTGACGATATAGACTAAAATAAGAGTACAATAAATAAGGAAGTTGAATAGTCGGCGACATCCCAGGTCACATTTTGATTCGGTCAATTTAAATTTAATGGTAAATAAAGCATTCCATCACATCAATGCATAAAACAAAACAAGATTTTGAAACGTATAGAATTAAATGTAAGAGAAGAAGGAGATGGGCAAAAAGTCGTCAATTGGGTTTGCATTGTTACAGTATAATAAAAATCCAAATGGGCAATTTGTAATTTAATGGACTCATCATTTCCTATTCAATTCAGCTGTCCCCACACCCACATTATTGCCTTCTACCAATTTCTCAACATATTCATATTTTCAAATTATATATATATATATATATATATATATATATATATATATATATACATATATATATATATATATATATTTCTTTTGAAAAGAATAATTGTCTTTTTTGGAAACAAATGGCAAAGAAAGATCTCAAGAATCTTAAGTGAATTCCCAAAACCACTCTCAACTAAATATATAATTATATCAAATCATAATACCCAATAAGCAGACAGCCAAATTTTATGATTTTATAAACACCTATTTCATCTCGACTTTAGAATCATATTAAAATAATTAAAATAAGTGGAGTACATCAGCCTAACATCTGGCAGGGGTGGGGAAGAATTAAATATGGAGCTTACGTGGACCAATCACATTCATGTTAGGTGTAGCTAGAGTCAGTGGAGAAGTGAGTAATAAAAACTTTATTCTTACTTGCTTTCTACTTCTATATTCATTGCAGATTCTCGTATGTATGTATGTATGTATGTATGTATGAGCATTCAAATGTGTTCCATTTCTCATTGACCAGACAGGAAAAAACTCATAAATTGATACCTTTTGCCATTTGCTGCTATTTGCTGCTTTCAACTTCAGCCCCATTTTCCAGTTTCTCACAGAGCTTTATTGTATGAACACAACATATCTATCTATCTGCAGATGTAAAAGATTTGAAGGGTGTAAATCAGCTTAATTAACTCCTTTTCTGCTTTCTAATTATACCCAGAATCAGTTTACCTTCTTCTCACGACCAACTTATGAACAATTGTATACTCAATCCATCAAGTCAAGGCAGAAGATTGCACAACGATTTTATCAACTCTATCCACTCTAAGTTGTTCATTCTTGATTGTACATAATTCACACAAAGAACTGAAGCAGAGAGTTGGAACAATCTTTCTACTAAACATAAGTTATTTACATTATTTAACGAGGTTACAGAAAAATTATCACTCGGCATCGCACATTCTTATCTATTCGCCCAATTAATTGCGTACCTATTCGATATTCACACAGCAACCAATCTTACAAACTGCGGTTATGAATCTACCTATGGTTGATCTTCACCTACGGTATCGTTTCTGTACGGATGAGGTAGGAATCACTTGTAGCATCTGACTTGAGCCACTTGGATTCTGCTCCATCAGATAGATTAAGAATTGAGAGACGATATATTATGCAGCAATACTTCATAAATAAATGAACATGCAGGAAATATTCTGAATAGAAGGCAATGGCTAATGAATTTTGGCTTACTGTTCATGAAACGGATATGTATTGATTCAGACTCCAGAACCTGTTATAGTTCCTTGTTTTGCTGCATCTTTTCTTGTGATTCATGAGGGAAGAGAGTCAAGAGCTTCATCCTTCAAGGCCAATCAACATGGGGAAAAAACATTGGTAGGCAATACTAAAGTTTCCCTGCTTCACGGACAGTTCTAATCTAGTAAAGTTCAAAATATCACATAATTGAAGTTTTTCAGGTTTTCCATTCGTTGGTTCAATCTCTACAATTTATTCTACTCCTATATTACAGAGCACAAAGTCACTAAATAAACCTCTATCTATTATCTTCGTGAAGATGAATTTCTTTCTTTTGTCCATTTTTTAGAAAGACTGCTGTTTTCCCCGTTACAACTCCAGAGAGATTTTGCACCATTTGCTTAACATTTAAAACATCGTTCCTTGTCACATTTAGTCAACTTCTATTCTATATAGATACAAGAAATTATTATTAGATCAGAAATCCAAAGGTTATTCGAATAGTCTCAGCAAATTATTCTATTTTGCAAATACAAGTTTAGCGTGAAGAAAGACAACTTACGACAATGTATTTGCAGCATAGAAAATTGGAAGCCTTCCCAGTCCTGCACATTTCCAAGTTGTTCTCTGTGAATAAATATCCTTCTCAGCAACTGAGCCCGTGGCTGTCAGAACAAACTAAAAGGCATATGGGATGAAACCCAAACAAAAGAGCCGTAAGACGTGAGTATTTGAGGAAAGAGAACATCGGTACAAATTTAGAAGGAAATGAGTTTGTGTGTGTGAAGAGAGGGAGACAAATGGTTCGATTTACCAGTGGAAATAAGATAGCCATTACTCCATAGCTCACAAGTGGTGAGAAGAAAAATATCGCAAGAACGCAAGGACTACCTGGAAAGACCATTAAACTGGTATGCCTCAAACTTCCTTAAAAGTATAACGTATTGTTTCAAATCACAACTATGGTGACCATGACAAGAAAAGAGAAATGAGCTCAAATTTTAATTAATAATTAAAGACATGAGCCTTAAGTCAAACACGAAATAAAAATAAAACTCTAAAATATGAAATGAAAGCAAAATGTCATGAGAAAGGATTTAACACCATCAAATACTCAATATTTGCTTCTAGATCCACTGCTCACATTTGTAACAATTTTGTCTACCAAGAAGTTAATGTTAACTGCCAAGAGCCAATATATGCCAATTGAGAGCTATAATGGTGGTTGTCTTAACTTAGGGAGCGAGAGAAGCCAAGAATAAAGAAACCTTTTATTGTACGGAAATGATGGTAACATACGAATAAAATCTCAGGTAAATAGAGAACTGGCTCCTTGAGCCAAGCTTGATATCAGAACTCTTAACTCCTCTCTCACCCTCCCCACCACCAATTTGTAATGATTCTTTTTCTTAGTTCAAGAATGTGGATGTGAGGATTCAAACATTTAACCTTATGCCTTAACCAATTGAGCTATATCCTAGATCCGTCGCTTTAAAATATTCCAATCATAACAAACAAACTTAGTACTTCTCCTATCAAACTAACTAAATAGCCATCTCACTGAAAAACAAACAAATTAATCTTTATAATCAACCTTCACATCATATGGAGCTGCAATGGACTATTTAACAGCAGATTTTCCTTGCTAATATTCAGAACCGGAACTAGCAAACTATAGCAACTAAAACTAAATAAATCAATCAAGTCATGGAGTCCTACCAAAACCAGCAAAGAAAGCCCAGTTAGACTCGAAAAAGTCCAGCCTTCTATCCAGACTCACTTCTGAAAGATTCCACTTGTACCTACAAGTTAAAGAATTGAATTGAATAGTTCACCAAGTGAATAGTCGATGCACATCATAAGTTAAAAGGGAAAGCACCACATACTCAAAACAATAGTAGGCGTACATCCAAGAAAGAAGCATAAAATTGAGTGTCTTTCCCACGAAAGGCAAGAAACCTGTAGCATAGACCTACATGTATCAGAAAACAATTTAGACATTGGATACGAGAAGAAGAATGTGAATGTTATATATAACTGCAAATAAGCAACTCGGCTTCTACAAATGCTCATAATAAAAGAAAGATAACCACACACAACCAAATGAAGTAGAAAGAAACAAATATAAGAGCATCAAGGAAAGACAAAATTTCAAAGCAATTACCTCAAGGAAGAAGGAGTTGATCAGAAGTAGAGAATATAGCTGCTCTCCTATTCCTATTACAACCCTGAGAAAAACTTTAGGTTAAACAAGTATCAAGCAAAAAAGTGCATCAAACAAGCAGCAAAGAACATTTCAGAAATCACCAATGACCAAATTAAAAACGTACCTCCCCAATCCAATTGATTTTCCTGTTTGAGCAGCATTGGAAGATCCATCGTTTAGTCCTGAGGAGTCCACTGCGGTTGGCTCAGATTGTCCCATTGCAGCAAAGCCATGTTTAGCAATATCATTGTACCTGGACCAGAAAGAAACTCTCCAGAAACTTCAGATCAACAAATGGTCACTTCGCAAAAACTACTAGTTGAACCCGTTCCATCTGGATGTATGAGTGTACCAGATGTACGCAGAGATTTAAATGTAAGCGTTAACTGAATAAAATCTTAATCATGAAACTATGTGGCTTGAAGAATTCATAAGCATTAGAAACCTACTAAATCAAATTTGAGGCAGAAATGATAAAAGAAACGTGTGAGTATGAATGAAAATAGAAGGGAAAGAAATACCAGATATTGCTCAGAATGAAGCTGAAAATGTACATTGGATAAAACCAGAACAACTGCAAGCAATATTCACATAAACAATTAGTCGGTAAAAAAAAATTGAGATGAACACAAAATAAATAAATATGTTATCCAAGGTTCTTGATTGAATCATGTTCAGTCATTGCATATAAACAAGTTAAGTACAATAATCATAGTATGCAACCATATTGAAATATCAAAGAAATTCTCCTGTCAAACGGAAATATTATAATCCATAAGAATATTACTGAACTCGCAAAAAGAAAAGTTTATAAGCGTAATTTTAAACGTGGTTCGTCTTTTTCCAATTAATTTTGACAGAAACTGTTGGAAAAATTAAATAATTTGTGATGCATGCCGGAGAAACAACTTCTTTATTAACCCCACAAGTAAAAACATGGCATCAAATATGTACTTACATAAAAAAGTTGTATCAGTCCATGACGTAAGAAAGAATATAATTTTAAAGCACCACCAAATGCGGCCAACTTGTGAGAACCAATCATTGATTGCTGATCCGGTAATATCCATTGTAGGGTTGGGATGACAACTGAGTTTAGGATCAATAGACTGCAAAAAAGGAAGCAAGAAAGCTGCTGACTTTTCATTGTTTAACATTTTTTTGTTAAGAAACAAAAGAGACAGGGAAGTGCTGATGAAAACTAGATATGTCAAAACAATCTCTGAGAAAATTAAGGTCCTTGAAATATGTTATTAATTTCTATTACAAAAAACTAAACCGTAGTCCACAAGACACAAGAATGTGGACATCCCCCTCACCCTCAAGAGAGAAAAGGAGGGAGAGAAACTTTAAGGAAAGAGTCGAGAAGTAAGTTTCTGACTCAGTTCGATTAGACCACTGCTCAAGAGCCAAAACTTAGTTTTCATTAGCTCCAAGACTGAGTTAAAGCATGCAGAATAAAAAACTGAGTTACGGTTGTTATTTTTTGACATTATCGTGAGAAATGTTCAAATTCAATGATTTTGAGACGTATGATCCGCAACGTCATAAAACCGAAACCCTATTAAATTTTTAGACAATATATGAATAGATTGACAAAGATGCAGGCAAATTTCCATATCAATCAAAGGAAGAAATATTGTGAGTTTATAAATTCCTAAATTGAATTAAGTTCAAATTGGATAGCTTCATCCCAATGTGGAGATGGAAAGAATGCATATTCCTAACATAGACTAGATCGTGCTATCCTATTTGAATTCCTTGCAACATATTACTAGTTAATAAGTTCTTAAAGAGCGTAATTCAGAAACACAACAGAAGAGCCGACAAAAAAAAGGCAAATTGGTTGTTTATTTGAAACGGAAAAGTGGGAACAAGAGTAAATGCTATATCCCGAAAATGATGCGCAAAGAGAGAGAGAGAGAGGGTCGAGTAGAATTACCTTCCTAAGAAGATCAAACCATTCAATAAAAAACACTGACCCGTCCGGATCAAAAGCTTTTTCGACCTGAAACACATCCTCAGATGATATTATAAAAACAACAACAAAAGAAGCTTAATTCATAGTAAAGAAGTCGAGAAAATCCTTCTTCTTTCCCCTCATACATCCTTGAGAAAGCTTGTTAAACTCAATTAAAAGCAAAAAAGGGGGAAAAAACGTAAGAATTAGTGTTCATAGATTCCCGTCCAGTAATCTCAGCGATAGAAAATCAAACTACGAAGTTAAAGTACAAGTGGAAGACGTGAGATGGCACCTGCGACAGAGGATCACAACACGGTGAAGACAACAGGCGTCAATAAAACCTTCAAGCCATAGTTGAGAAGCCCTTCTTGCTTTTTCTCCAAGATCCTTAATCAGTGGTTCAGCAGAATCCATCGTTGAAATGCAGAGAAAATCAGGAACACCAAAATGTTTTGGGGAGGGAGAGCGCCAATTCGATCACTGCTCCCTCAAGGTCGAAGATGGTCGAGAACTCGAGATTGACTATGGTTCGCTTCCATCGAAGGCAACAATAAGATTACCCGCGACACGGTAACTGCCAAAACGACGACGTTCAAGTGGAATTGCACTGGACATCCGCGATGGCTTTAGTTGTTATTTAAAATATTTTAGAATAAATCATTTCTCTAATAATTTGTTTCTATCAAATAATATCCTTATTTACTTGAGCCGAAATCCTTGGAAAATCACTAATTTGTTAGGATATTTTAAATTAAAAATTCAAATTTAATCTCTTTTTTTTTTCAATATTAATTAGTTTGATTGATTTTAGTTTTTTTTTTATATTTTTTTTATGTATATTGGATTTTCTCGTGAAAAAAACAAGGAATAATTTCATTGGTTAGGACAAAAAAAAGTCAACCCCAACCAACTAACTTATATTCCAATTATTATGAAGCTATAACTTTTAGAGGTGGTTAGGTTGGTAACCGGAGTAAGCAAAAATGATTTCATAACCTAATCCAACCCTCTATTTTCACGTTGAGTTGTTTAAATATATATATATATATTTTTTTTTCAAAAAACTTATTTTGATTGGTTGGGCGTGCGGCGACGGAGCAGTGTGCAAGTTTGAGAACAGACATGTGACGTTGCAAGGGCAAGCGAGCAGTGTGACGCGTGCAACTATGAAGAGCAGTGCAATGTGGCATGGCATGACATAGGCATACGATGTGACAGCGACAATCGAGACCAGGACCAACATGGCAAGCGAGCAGCAAGCAGGCATGTGACATTGCAAATGCAAGTGAGCAGTGTGATGCGTGCAACTATGAGGAGCAGTGCAATGTGGCATGATATGGGCATACGATGCGACAATGACAATCGAGACCAAGACCATAATGGCAAGCAAGAGGCAAGCAGACATGTGATGTTGCAAGTGCAAGTGAGCCGTGTGATGCATGCAACTATAAGGAGCAGTGCAATGTGGCATGGCATAGGCATACAATGCGACAGCGACAATCAAGACCAGCATGGCAAGGGACCGGCATGGCGGCATGCGGATACGAGTAGCAACGCAACATGCATGGGCACACAATGTGATGGATGCACCTCACGTAACAATGAAATCAATTTGGTTCAAGTTGACTCGAAATTTTTTTCCTTAAACACTAACGGTCTAGAAAAAATAACCCAACCTTACTCAATCCTTCCGATCCAAGTTGGGTTTTTCTGGTTTTTGAGTTTGATGTACATATCAACTTGCTTCTCGAAATGAGATTCCTGGTTCAAAAGAAACTCGGGGTGGGACTAAGGAACTCGAACCTTTTTCCGACCATTCAATCCAAACAATACGAGCTTTGGTTGGTATTTCTCAAATTAGTCCATTTGTAAATAATGGTTGTAAAATTACAGTCCTGTTCATATAAGGGGACAGAATTTGTATGAACAATGTAATTGCTGAAACTGCATAGATGTAGGGAAAGAGAACCAAAACGAAAGCATTCCCCACTTCTATACCAGTTTTTCTTCAAAGAATATCATCCAATTGAGAAGGCTCAAGATCTCATGGATTCTTGCCGTCTTAGAGGTATGCCTTCCAAACCATTATATCCATCCTCCTCCACGTGCTTGGCAAGTCGTATTGGCGATGACGTCGATGCGCCTGTTAGAATTTGAAAACCGAACGTACGTAAAAGCAGTCGACAGGGTCAACTAAAACGCAGCGGATAAGAGCCATAAGAGCTTACCATCAACCATGTCCTTTGTTTTGTGAAGAAGAAAGGTCCCTGAAAGAATAGTCACAAAGCCACACAATTCTGTGATCACTTGTGTTGGGCTCTGCCTATCCCAATCCTGAAAATGAGTAGCAATTTTTGTTACCATCTCAGTATTGATATCTGCAACCAGCAGTTGTATAAGCCGAAAGACCGTTCTCGATATGTCGTATACTTCTTAGATTTGCATATATTTGAACCGTGAGCTCATTATGGAACACGAATCAATAAAAAAACATGTATTTTGTACTTGAACGTTTTCTAAAGCATTTAGAACGTCGTTTCAATCAATCCCACTCGTTCTCGTTGAGAAACATGAATATACCTTAAACATGATAACACTTGCCAAAATGGTCAGGGATGTGAACATCACGTAGTATATGGGCGATACAACAGCAGTGTTGAAGGTATCAAGCGCCTGCAATGAGGAGGAAAAAAGTATCATAGGAGTCTTGATGAATAACTTATTTTTCGTGTTAAATTATCGGATCGAGAGAGGTACGCTTTCAAGTTGAATGAACCATAAGTTGCATGAAACAGTGGATTATCAGTCAAATTGTACTGTATTATTTATATATAGCTGCAAGATTTTTTACTATTGAATTCATATAAACTCTGCAGGATCAAAAATAGAGGATGAAGAAAAATGGATCCGTAAGAGTCCGAGTCCACCACTAGCAGATATTGTCCGCTTTAGCTCGTTACGTATCGTTGTCGTCTTTTGCTAAGGAGAGGTTTCCACACTCTTATAAAGAATGCTTTGTTCCCCTCTCAAACCAATGTGGGATCTTACCATCCATCTCCCTTAAGGGCCCAGCGTCCTCGCTGGCATGTCCGGTGTCTGGCTCTGATACCATTTATTACATCCTAAGCCTACCACTAATAGATATTGTACGCTTTAGCCCGTTATGTATCGACGTTAACCTCACGATTTTAAAACATGTCTACTAGGGAGAGGTTTCCACACCCTTATAAGGAATGCTTCGTTCCCCTCTCCGACCAATGTGGGCTCACACAATCCACCCCCCTCCTCCGAGGGCCCAACGTTCTCACTGGCACACCGCCCGGTGTCTTGGATCTGATACTATTTGTAACAGCCCAAGCCCACCACTAGCAGATATTGTCTGCTTTAGCCCGTTATGTATCGACGTTAGCCTCACGGTTTTAAAACGTGTCTACTAGGGAGAGGTTTCCACACCCATATAAGGAATGCTTTGTTCCCCTCTCCAACTGATGTGGGCTCACACGATCCACCCCCCCTCTCCCCCCTTGAGGACCTAACGTCCTCACTGGCACACCGTCCGGTGTCTTGGATCTGATATCATTTGTAACAACCCAAGTCCACCACTAGCAGATATTGTCCGCCTTAGCTTATTATGTATCGTCGTCAGCCTCACGGTTTTAGACCGCATCTACTAGGGAGAGGTTTCTACACCCTTATAAGGAATGCTTCGTTCCCCTCTCCAACCAATGTGAGATCTCACAGAATCTCTCGAAGATGGTAGTAGAAAAGAGGAGAAAGCGAAGCTCGAAAAAGAAAATAAACAAAAATGCTAACTTACCTTGTTCAGATAATTCAGCTGAGTAAGCAAAAATGTGGCTACAATTATAGCAAAAATCCAAGTTTGGGGATAAACGAGCTGATTGACTCCAGATAGTGTCAACTTCATGGCAATTCCAAGAGCTTTAACACCCATAACCTACAGGGAACACTAATTATTTCCTAAGCGAGTAAAGGAAAGAAAACACAATGAGCAGTTCAT
Organism: Cucurbita moschata; assembly: GCF_002738365.1. NCBI lineage: Eukaryota > Viridiplantae > Streptophyta > Magnoliopsida > Cucurbitales > Cucurbitaceae > Cucurbita > Cucurbita moschata. The sequence goes on from NW_019268537.1 coordinate 4,152,561, forward strand.
AATGAACATAGCATACTTACAGATAAAGAACCTAAAAGGGAACAAACTCCAATATAAACCATTATGTGTGTCTGGCCATATTGAGGTATAAAGTGGAATATGAGTATAATTGCACAAGTTATGACCAGAGTCGCATACAAAAGAAAGGCTGCCATGAAAAAGAGTTCACTGTTGTAAGCATGAGACTGAGAAAAACAAAAGAATATACTGAAAATGCTTCGTACCCGGCTCCATTGCCATTTGCCAAAGTTCTGTCACGGATTCTATTTCACGCTCTTGGGGAGCGTGAAGAACGATGGCCGTGGAGCCAACCACGCATAGAACACAACCAAGAACTCCAAAAATATGTAGCTTCTCTCGTAAAATGATATGTGCAAGAACAGCACTGAAGGAAGAGATCAAGAATCAGCAGTGAATTCAACAAATTTAAACTTTTGGTTTGAGCAATCTTTGAGGCATGCCTGATTATTATGCTGAGAGCTCCGAGAGGAGTGACTAGTAAGGCGGGTGCAAATGCGTACGCCACGAAATTAGCAATTTCTCCAACAATCACTGTTAAAATGATAGTGATCAATCAGATCTAACTCCAAATCCACTGGTTATCTAAAGCCACATAACTATGAAGAACTCGTTTGGTTGATGATTAGTACATAGAAATAGCTTGGTTTTGAAACTTAGAACTGTGGTAAAATCCATAATGACCCAACTGATATCAAAGAGATTCATCAAGATTTGAATCCGTGTTTATCATTGAAGACGTGACATATCTTATGCACAGAGAACACCAGTATAACCGTCCAAGCCTACCACTAGCAGATATTGTCCTCTTTGGGCTTTCCCTTTTGGGCTTCCCCTCAAGGTTTTTAAAACGTGTATGCTAAGGAGAGGTTTTCACACCCTTATAAAGAATGTTTCGTTCCTTTCTCTAATCAATATGAGATGTCACAATCTACCCCCTTCGAGTCCCAGCATCCTCACTCTCACACTGTCCGGTGTTTGACTTTGATACCATTTGTAACATCCCAAGCCCACCGCTTACCGATATTGTCTTCTTTGGGCTTAACCTTTCGGGCTTCCCCTCAAGGTTTTTAAAACGTGTCTGTTAGGGAGAGGTTTCCACACCCTTATAAAAAATGTTTCATTCCCCTTTCCAATCTATGTGGGATCTCACAATCCACTCCCCTTCGGAGCCCAGCGTCCTCGCTGGCATACTGCCCAATGTCTAGCTTGGATTCTATTTATAACAACCCAAGTTCACCCCTAACAGACATTGTCCTCTTTAGGGTTTCCCTTCCAGGCTTCCCCTCAAGGTTTTTAAAACGTGTCTGCAAGGGAGAGGTTTCCACACCCTTATAAAGAATGTTTTATTCCCCTCTCCAATCGATATGAGATCTCACAGCAACATAATCAAAGGAACTTTCAAGAAGCAATGCTTCTGCAAGTTTCAGAGTACAGTTCAGTTCAGTTTTTTCGACATGCTTTAGCCAAATCGAAATATCGATACAGTTGCAATTGACATCTCAAACATCAATAACCAATCCCAAAGAGTGTTTGAAACTCACTTGTTATCATGCCCAACCACCACAATGGCTCGTATAAGTAAGTAAATCCGCCCGCTCCTGTAAGGAATCAAAAGCAAATTTATCACAAAACTAAAAGAAATCAATCAACTGGTGTCAATGTGTTAGAATAGTGGGAAGGTGTTAGTAGATTTAATGATACCCCCTTAGATTTCACTCGTTGCCGCATAATTTAGAAAGAAACTGGTGTTAATGACCTCGAACAGTTTCATTTCCGGTACCAATTCATTGGATGCGGATCAATATAGACAAATCTCTAATAACTCGAGACAGCAGAGCATCGTTGGACGCCAATCCATAATGGAAAGGGCATTAAATCGACACCAAAATTTCCACATCCAATCAAAACATAATTAAATCTTAAACAAAGAACAGAAATCGATCTCAAACGAATCAGGGGAAGAAATTTAAACATCTTACAATTGCCGGAGAAGCATACCTGCACTGATTCCTGACGCTCCGGCCTTCTTCAACCCCTTCTTCTTGACAATGAAGCTCCCACCGATGAAGAAGCTGGAAGAAAGCGCAAGAACGAGGCCCTTGATATTATCCGAGGACATACCCTCGTGCCAACTCGGAGCCTCGGCGGCCATGGCTGCGAAAATGGGGGAAATTAGCTTAAGGAATCAACGAACCAATCGGAGCCTAGTTCATCGCAGGCGCAAAGAGGAGGGGGTTAGAAACCGTCGGTAACCCACTAACAAATATAGAAATGGGTTTAACTCGAAAGGGAAGATTTGAACATGGATGGAGCGAAAGATTGAAAAGAAGAGCGGCGGTGGGAATTACGAGGAGGTTGCTGAAGCTTTTGATTGTGTCGGCGGTTCTTAGAGAGGCCCCGGTGGGGGAGGGAAGCTGGATACAGCTGGGCCGGTGCTTGGATTGGATCGGAAGGCCGTGAAGGCGGAGAGAGAGGGGGAGAGAGAGAGAGAGAGAGAGAGAGACGGAGAGATTTTTTTCAAAAATTGTGGACTCTGCTACTCGCACTTGGGACTCGGACTCAGAGTTGGAAGAGGTCGTCTCGCTATCCAATTTGGGTCTACGCACAGTTCGTCCAGTCAGCATAACAGTCACAAAATCATTTTCTGGTTTTTTTTTTTTGCATGAGATTTGTAATTTATGATTTTATCATGCTTTTAATTTAGTTTTTATTTTTATTTATTTATTTATTTTTTTGTCCTAAAGGAGGTCTGAGAATATCTCTTCAAAGAATGATGATTGTTATGGGAAAACGATCGTGACTGCATAAATTTTCTATTTAAAATTTCCATTTTAACGAGTTGTCTTAATATGGTTGTAAATACATTGATGAACTCGAGAGTATATTATTTTTAAATAATTTATACTAATAATTATTAAAGACGAGTTGAATTGGATCGAAAATCTAAACAACTTAAATATAATTCATAATTGCATTAATAACTAAAATCTTATAAAATTCAAAATGTGATATTTATTATATATTCATTTAAAATGTGATAAATTTTTAAAATTGAGAGGCCGTTCCTTATGAATTATTGTACCATATCACCGATGCATATTAACCTTGCTTGTGTTTGTCAGCATCTTTCAAGCTTGACTAATAAAGATTTGGTCGGAGAGGTGAGTCAGGGGCTCACTTGGCTTTTGTTGCGGAGCTCGTAATTTTTTTACCCTTGCTTATCGTTCCACTCGTGATCCTGTAGAAGATTTTGAGGGATGCACTTAGACCTTCCTCTCCTATAAGACCCTCGAAAAATAGAAGAGATGAAAATATTTATTCTCTTGTTTTATGTGAATGGTCGTATTTGTATTGAAAGGTCAACCATATCCTCGATATATATTTTTTAATCATATTAATATGTATATTTGTCTTAAAACTAATAACCAATAAAATTTTTTTTAATTTTATTATAAATTTAAAAAATGGAGAGAGATAATAGTTTTTTTTTTTTTTTTTAATTGTAAAATTCAAATGGCAATGTGCAAAAATTAAAAATAAAAATGAAAAAAGAAAGTGAAAAGCCGAAAAGGAATTAGAAGAAAATAAAGATTGGAAAAGGAAGTTTCAAAACAGGGGGGTGTTTTCGTAGTTTCACATTTATGAATTAAAAAAAACAGAAAAATGTAGAATTTGCCAAATTGGAAATTGTCTTCGTTGGGCGGCAGCAGCTTGGTGACTCAGCATCCAATTTCCACGTGGGTTTGTTGTAAAAAATAAGAATCGCTGAATAATCAAAGAAGGTAATTAAGCTTGGAATGTTTGACCCAATTTCTACCATAATACATGACAAATTTTACCGAGATAAAAATTAAAATAAGAGGAGTCAACAAAAAAAAAAACTTCCTTAGTCTCAACCTAGCTGACATGTCTACTCAAAGACAATTAGTAAAACGGTAAAAAAACAATTTTTTTTTCAAAATACAATAAAAGTTACTTACCAAAAGGGGCAAAATAGACTTTTTAAATTTGACTTCGTGGATATCTCTACATGAGAGACGAGAGAGTGAAATGGAAAAAAAATATATTTTTTTAAAATATAAGTGTAACAGGTAAAACTCATCACTAGTACATGTTGTCTGTTCCGACTCCATTTTAGAGTGGACTTACTACTTAGATGCTTTCAGTAGTTATCTACTCCGCACTTGGCTACCCAACGTTTACTGTGGTCACGATAACTAGTACACTAAAGGTGTACTTCTCGGTCCTCTTGTATTAGGGAAAGGTCCTCTCAATGCTTTAACGCCCACACCAGATATGGACCGAACTGTCTTATGACGTTCTGAACCCAACTCACGTACCGCTTTAATGGGCGAACAGCCCAACCCTTGGAACATACTACAGCCTCAGGTGGCGAAGAGCCGACATCAAGGTGTCAAACCTTCTCGTCGATGTGAGCTCTTTGGAGAAAATCAGCCTGTTATCCTTAGAGTAACTTTTATCCGTGGAGCGACGACCCTTCCACTTGTCACCGTCGACTCACTAAAGCCGACTTTCGTCCCAAATCAACAGGTGGGTGTTAAATATATCCGTCATGCTCGCAACTTTAAAACACAACTATTAGATAGATTTTTTCCGTCTTTGTAAAAAATGTTTGGATAGTCTTGACCCTTTCAAGGGGCAAAATGGACCTTTCATAGAGCATCTCAGATCTCTTAGCCACTCTGTGTGCCCACTTTTGGCAACTTCCAAGGCGAATATCCTATATTCATCCTCACCAATCTAACGTTTTATTTATTTATTTTATTTTATTTATTTATTTGGTAGGGTTTTTATTCATCCAACAAAGGTCTGAAGCTTCCATTTGTAATCGCGAGAGATGTGGACGTTGACAGCGAATTTTCAGCACTGTTCGAGCTTCCCCTTTCCTTCCATTTCCACAACCTCGCGTTCTTCGTATTCTCGCGCTCGTCCCAAGCCGACGCTCATTTGTTCTTCCTTACAAACTCAGGTTGAGACTCTTAATGGAACCTTGGACCGGAGGCTCTCTGAGAGAACCGAGATTCGATTTGGGTTGCCCAGTAAAGGTCGCATGGCATCCGACACTCTTGATCTTCTCAAGGTGCTTTCTTCTGCATCCTTTTTGTTTTGTTTTTGCCATTTTTCTTGTGAATTCTTCTCGTTGTTTGACTCTGTTCTTCTCTCTGGCGTGCCAGGACTGTCAATTGTCTGTAAAACAAGTCAATCCTCGGCAGTATGTTGCAAAGATTCCGCAGGTACTTGCTAGTTTTTCACTGCTCTTGACGAAGGCGCTTCGATTTTTTAGCTACCGATTCATGTGAAGAATTCTGCGTATGTTCTTGTTTGTTCTTCTTATTTACGTATTCATTTTGATTTCTAACAGATATCGGGTTTGGAAGTCTGGTTCCAAAGGCCTAAAGACATCGTTCGGAAATTGTTATCTGGAGATCTAGACCTCGGCATTGTGGGATTCGATACAGTGAGCGAATATGGACAAGTGAGTGTCTCAGTATATAACGATATTTGTTTTTGTGGAATGAGAATGAATGTTGTTTTTATGTAATTGCAACCATTATGAAGAACAACTTTTATTTTCTTCGCACAGGGTAGTGAAGATCTTATCATCGTTCATGAGGCCCTTGAATATGGGGATTGCCGATTATCGCTTGCCGTAAGTTCTTCCTCCCTTCATATCATGAACGTTGATTTTGTTATGTCCCGTACATGTTAATTGCTGTATTCTGACAATGTCAACTTATCCTCTCAAACTAGATACCCAAATACGGCATTTTCGAGAACATCAATTCGATCCGGGATCTATCTCAGATGCCCCACTGGACCGAGGAGAAGCCTCTTCGAGTTGCTACTGGCTTTACTCATGTATGATGCTTTGCCTCATTATCCATCACATCACTGCATAAGTTCATTAACGAAAGTGAAAAAAGTGTTTCAGTTTGGAGTTTGAATGAAGTACTAATTGGATAAGTTCTCAATAATGTCCTTTTTCACAGCTTGGCCCCAAATTTTTCAGAGAAAATGGGTTGGAACACGTGAGTTTTTCAACGGCTGATGGAGCATTGGAAGCTGCCCCTGCGGTAATAGTTCTTGCTGAAATGCAGCGTTTTTGTCTTAAATTGGTGGCTGATTTCCACATTATGCATGTCTTCTATGCATTGCATGGTGCTATTGCCAGGGGAATAGTCATTTTTTTGGATGAAGTAACCATTTACTTGATGCATGTTATCATTGTAAACTTTTACTTGAAGCATGTCCTCACTATAACCATTTACTGGAAGTATGTTATTATTGTAGGCCACGTACATACATAGCTTGAGCGAAAACGACTGCAAAAAAGTGCTTTTATAAAAAGCAAGCAATGATAGTATTTGTTTTAGTTGTTCCAAGAATATATATATATATCATGCTCGTCCCAAGTTGCTCACATTTTCCTTATGCAAGATTGTCTTGTTGAATAGGTCTATGTAGGCCAACTTTCAGCTGTCTGGAAGCACAATTAAGGACTAAATGTAACTTCTAAAATGCATTTCAAGCAGGGATCAAAATACATTTTCTATCCATTATCCCATTGTTTTCAGCTAGGACTTTTCAGATCTTTGGTTGAAGATGACATAGTAATCTGGATAACCTTCACCGCTCGGTAGTATTCCTCTATAGTTTTGAACAATGTTTTGCCCTTTGAAATGCAGATGGGGATAGCTGATGCTATTTTGGACCTTGTAAGTAGTGGGACTACTCTGAAAGAAAACAACTTGAAAGAAATTGAAGGTGGAGTGGTTTTGGAAAGCCAGGTCAACTTCTAAATTGGTTTCGTCGTTTAATCTCGTAAAACTGAGTTTCTTTGAGAAGCTTGCCATTAGATAGTTGTTTTAGGTTTATCAGATGCTTTCTTACTACAAATATAGTACTTTTTAGGCTGTTCTTCTTGCCAGCCGAAAGTCCTTGATTCAAAGAAAAGGTGCTCTTGACACAACCCATGAGATTCTTGAAAGACTGGAAGCACATCTTAAGGCTGTCGATCAGTTCGCGGTGAGTTGTTGCAGTGTGACTTGTAATCAATATTCTTCTTCCTTCTGAGCTTCATATTATCTTGCTCTATCTGGCAGGTGACTGCAAATATGAGAGGAAACAGTGAACAAGAAGTTGTGGAGCGCGTTTTAAGTCAAGCATCATTGGCCGGGTTGCAGGTGAAAGCAATTCTTTCGTAACACACCACCCGATCGAAAATGGGGGGAAAAAGAATAAAGCTTTAGAAAGTGAACACACATTCCTATCATCTGTGTATAATTGATATCTTCTTCATACAGGGCCCTACTATAAGTCCAGTTTTCTGCAAACGTGATGGGAAGGTAGTAGCTGATTACTATGCCATTGTCATATGTGTCCCCAAGAAGCTCCTCTACAAGTCGGTTAAGCAACTGAGAGCAGTAAGTCATTAGCTTTTAAGCCCTGAACAACATCTCTTCTTTAATGCATTACGAGACCGTTTCTAGTTTTTCACACGGAACCGATTGTTGCAGATCGGAGGAAGCGGGGTTCTAATATCTCCGTTAACGTACATTTTTGACGAAGAAACTCCGAGATGGAATCAACTTCTCAAAGAACTGGGGCTATAGTGAGTAGAATGGTATATTGAGTGATTGAGTTTGTAGAAGGCATCCTGTTCTTGGCGACCCTAGAAAGAGTACCTTCCACTTCCTCTTCCTCCCATAGATCCACCAAAACTTGCAGTCATTTATGTGTAATCCTGTTTTTGTGTCATTTGCCTGCTCTTAGACGTTTTGCCCTCGCAAATGTGCTGTAGGCTTCTTTGAGGATTGTGTTTTTATTTCATTTTTTAGTTCATATGGGCAATTTTGATATTATGTTCTAGTAGAGGTCAATTTACAAAATGTATTTAGTTTCTGTCTTGAAACATATATCAAATTACAGTGATGCCCTTTCAAAAAAAAAAAATAATAATAAAAATAAAATAAAAAATGGCTTTTTTTCAAAAAAATTATTTAACCTGTTATATATGAGAGATTTAATAAATTGTTATTATATTCCATGTATGTAATTAGAGAAAAAAAAATTATAGGAATTAATACAATATAGGTGAAGGCTTGAATATTTAAATTAGTTCGTTTATGAATTTAGGAGTGGTGTATTGGACCCTTTTGGACTAGGCGGGCCCCTTTTGGACCAATCCAAGAATTGGTTGGTGACCCGAGTAACTCGAATAGAGTTTCAACCGAATCCAACTCTCTATTTTCGGGTTAGACGGGCCGACCAATCCAAAATGGTTGGTGACCCGAGTAACTCAAATAGAGTTTCAACCGAATCCAACCCTCTATTTTCGGGTTAGGTGGGTCCCTTTAGGACCAATCCAAAATTAGTTGATGACCCAACTAACTCGAATAGAGTTTCAATTGAATCCAACTCTCTATTTTCGGGATGGGCTAGGTTGTCAGACATTCTTTTTTATTTCTAATTATTTAAAAAAATCCTCCATATTCATCATACATATTACATTAATAACTAAAATATCATAAAATTCAAATATCAAACATTTACAAGTCAATATCATAAAATTCAAATATCAAACATTTACAAAGTCAAAATGCACCAGTTACAAATATTAAATATTATTAACATTTTTAACAGTAGTGTAGGATTGAGTTGTAACTCTATATTCGGGCTAATCATCTTGACCTAACTAAAAAAAATGTCAACCGAAAAACCGAACCAAATCTTGTTTTTAAAAAATTCAACCTAACCTAATTTTTATGATTTAAGTTTGGTAGTCCGAATTGGTTGTTTTATCGAGTCATACAAACACTCATAACTGTTAGTCTCCGGCTTTAGTGGGTACAATTCAAAAAGTGTAGAGATGTGAGTTGATTTATTAAAAATAATCTTATTCCATTATTAGGGTATCCACTAGGGTAATCTTGCATAATGAATTATTGAATAAAGTTCTTTAAATTTTGTAAATAATATTTTGTACTAATTTAAGATGGGCCCAAATAGGTTCATATTCGGCCCAATCTTCCATTGAAACTCTTTCTCCTCCGAGTCGAGTAGCCGTAAAACCGCGTAAAACCCTACTTTGCTCCTCTGCGTTCTTCCTCACAACTCATTCCGGCGAAGGGAGAAACAATGAAGTTGAATCTTGACGCCGAGAGCTCGCCGCAGGCAACTAGGCCAAAGAAAAAGCATGGTAGAAAGAATAGCCAACTCAAGCCAAGCAAAAGCAAAGTTGAAAAGCAGAACAGTGCCGAATTACATTTAGAACAAGAAGCTCCAACTGCAGATGAGGCTCCATTACAACAACATTTGGATTCTGCTTCACTCTCCGATTCTAAAGAGGTTACTTTTCTTTCGCTGCTCGATGTAGTTTTATGTCCTACTTTTGATTTTTTTAGCTGAAAAATTATTCAGGAATAATCGTTCATGCTATTGCCTTCTAAGTCCGCTAACTGACGATATTAGCTGATTTCTGAATGCTTGACGACGTTCAATCTTCAACTTATTTGGATTTTGACGAAATATTGCATCATTCAAATGTGCACATATCTTCAGTCTGTTGCCTTTAGCTATTCAGTAGAAACCTATGGTTTCAATTATTTAGTTGTTGGATATTTGTGCCGACTGCGTTTTTTGGATTGGTTCCCTGAAATTTTTTTGATTATAGGATGTTTCGGATGATTTTAAAGACCTCAAATTATCAAAAGCTCGGGAAAGTGGATCTGCAGATGAGGTATATTGCAATTACATGTTTGTCTCATGGGAAAAATACAGTAATCTAAACTTCATATGCTCCAGAAGATTGAAATAGATTGATTCATGTGTTCGAATGTTCTAAATTGCCAGTTGTATCTTTAGAGTCCTTGGTCCTTTAGCACACTCTTCTCTCTCTGTCTCACCGAACCTCCCTTTTCAATTTTCATGACTTAGTATTTCTGTTTGGGAAGTCACTGTGTATTACTGGATTTTTTTTGTTGGACCAAATTGTGTTTAATACTATTTAGAGTTGTTGTAGCAGGATCATGTCAATACAGGAAGCCCTGATAATTTAGACCAAGAAAACGAGGATGACAACCCCATTCGTGATCAAGTGGATGAGGAAAGTGATTCGTCTGAGGATGAGGTGCGTGTAAATCCAATAGGCACACAAAAATGATCATAAATTCTTATTTACGTTTACAATATGACTGCATAAAATTTCCTTCTTAAATTTTAATCATATGTAGGTAGCTCCTAGGAACACAATTGGGGATGTTCCCTTGGAATGGTATAGAGATGAGAAGCATATTGGATATGACATATCTGGAAAGAAAATTTTGAAGAAAGAAAGAGAAGACAAATTACAATCATTTTTAGCAAGTGCTGATGACTCAAAAAGTTGGTGAGTTTTCAGTTGTTGAGATCAATTTTTATCTTCCCCCATCACCTTGATATTTATATCTGTGTGAAGACACTTGTCCATAATAACTATCATTTTATGCTTTTGTAATTTAGAGTTGTCTTGAGCTGCCACGGTACTCAATACTGAAACGTCCTTTTGCTTTTGTTTCAAACATGTGATGCATGAAATGTTCCTTCTCCTATAATGTATATGACTAGAAGTGTACTAGCCAATTACACACATCTTGAACAATGTTAGCACAATTGTCTCAATGACAATATTTGTCTTAGTGAAACTTGGTGGATATTGATATGTTAGGTAAGTGGCCACTTCTCACTTAGTCAATGAAGTGAAGGATTTATTGCCTCTTCATGCCTTATATTCTATAGATGAGGTATTTAGGCCTCTTTGTCCCACAAGGTTCAGCAGTAGAAGCATTATTAGTTCTCAAAGAGGATGGAGCTACTTAGATGAGATTTAATGCGGTTGAGGAAGTAATTGAGAAAGCCAAAAATCCTATTTGTATTTTGATTTTGAATATTTATATCAATCTTGATAAGCCTTATTACCAGAATTCACAACTCACTCTTACATTCCCAACTGTATAGAATATATGCATTCAGTAGCGTCTTCTCATTCCCATTTGAGGCGTTCTTTGTGACTTTTTGAGTCTTAACTTGTCATATCCATTAGGCGCAAGTTATATGATGAATATAATGATGAGGTAATAGAGTTGTCAAAGGAAGAAGTCAAGCAACTACGGAGATTGCTCAAAGGAAAGGCTCCACATGCTGACTTTGATCCATATGCGGTCGGTAGTTGTGCAATTTTTTTAGCTTAAATGTTATTTGACAACCCATTCCTTGCAATGAGATGCTTTTCCTAACATGTATATATCTTTTTCCATTTTCCAACTACAGCCTTATGTTGATTGGTTTAAATGGGACGATGCCAAGCACCCACTGTCAAATGCACCTGAACCAAAGAGGCGTTTTATCCGTTCAAAATGGGAAGCTAAAAAGGTATTGCTTTCAAATTTTGTCCAAGGTGAAATGGCGTGATGTGTTTTAACACTTTGGTCTTTAGAAAATTTTTCTAATGAATAAGAAATGTTTTCCCATCGACCATAATTATATACCAATGTGTTTACCTGTGATTCGTTTTTATATCTACTCTCGTACACACTTCCATATTTCTCGATCAAGGCCTTGTTTCTCATAAAAACATACCTGCTATCATATACTAGTCCATGTTTTGTGCTCTACATTTTCTGATTTTGGTAAATTCTGTAGGTTGTTCAATTAGTTCGGGCAATTAGAAATGGACATATTAAGTTTGACAAGCCCAAAGAAGAGCAGCGTTTTTACCATTTGTGGGGTGATGATTCTAGCTCCACCGAGAAGACCGCACATTTGTCTTACATTCCTGCACCAAAACCAAAGTTTCCAGGTATTATTTTATCTGTCTTCTAGATTTTTAGGTGTTTACCACTTTTATCTGGCATATCTGCTAAGTGTCTTAGTTTTTGACAGGTCATGATGAGTCATATAATCCTTCATTGGAATATATCCCCACTCAAGAAGAAATAAACTCATATCAGTTAATGTATGATGAAGATCGACCGAAGTTTATTCCTAGAAGGTGATAAAGCTTTGTCTATTGTCAATAGCTAATTGTATTATGCCTAATATATTTATCATCTGCCTATCTACTTTGTTTTGTTGTGCATCCATTGGTTTATGTTATATCTGTTCTGGTCAGGTTTACATCCATGAGAAGTGTACCTGCCTACGACAATGCTCTGAAGGATGCATTTGAACGTTGTTTGGATCTATACTTGTGCCCTCGTGTTCGGAAGAAGCGTGTAAGTAAAACAAGACCAAGAACCTTTGCTGTTTTATTTTTTTTAAAAATAAACCCTACTATTGTTTCCTAGGTCTTACATCAGATTTAAGCTCTTTTGATGTTATTCTATTACTCAATAACTATACAAGTACATTGATTTTTCCTTCTTCTCATAACTTTCATGTTTCAGATTAATATTGATCCCGAGTCTTTGAAGCCTAAGCTGCCAAGCAGGAAAGATCTTAGACCTTATCCGACTACATGCTATCTTGAATTTAGAGGTCATAAGGATGCTGTCATGTCCATTTCAACTGAAGCCAACGGCCAATGGATTGCTTCAGGTAAGAATAACAAATTTAAATTCACGTGACCAAAAGAATGGTTTGGACTTGGGTCCTAATTTCTGCTATTGTGTGTGAAGGTTCATTGGATGGAACTGTTCGGATATGGGAAGTTGAAACAGGCAGATGTCTCAAAGTATGGGAGCTTGAGGAGGCTGTGAAGTATGTAGCCTGGAATCCCTTGCCCGAGCTTCCAATATTAGCTGCTGCCGTGTAAGCCTAATGATACCATCATTTTCAAGATATTTAAACTATGGTATAACATAGTTTAAATTCAAGATATCATTTTCGTTAATTTACTGGTTAACATTCTGCAGGGGTGTAGATGTACTGCTTTTAAACACTGGCTTTGGGGATGGAGAGGTTCAAGCGAAAGTTAAGGAACTTCTCCACATTGATGCACTTCCTGCAACGGATAATTCTGGTAGTATGCAATAGTGATTTATCTCAGTGCCATAGTCGGTTTGAGTGTTGTCCTAATCTGTGATGATTCTATGCATAGATAAGACGCCAATTGCAACCTGGCTTCAAGATGACAAGGTCGAGGGGATTAGATTGAGGCATTTTAAGGTGCTTTCTGTTCATCTTCTCCCTCTAATGTTATGGATCTTTCTAAATGAGGAATGTGACTGGAGTGTCCTGTGTTTCATGTGGTTTGCAGACTGTATCTTCAGTTGAATGGCATCGCAAAGGAGATTACCTTTCAACAGTTATGCCAGCTGATATCCTATTCAACTTTTTTTTGAAGTGTTGCCATTTTTTTTAACTTGGATATAATTGACTTTTGAGTTATATGTGTCCGTATATCTAATCTGTGGTGAAGCCTTGGTATTTGTAAAATTTTTCTATGCATTTGTAAATCGTGTCCTGTTGTCTAAACCTGTAGCTTTGGTGAATAGCATCTGTTTGCTGACGTAAGTCAACTTGACACCATTTTGTCTTGCCTTTACTTTGTCCGAGATGTTTTTTCACGTCCATGATTCTAAGCTTGTAAGAAAAATTTCCTCTGGTTAGGTTGAGTGTTGCTTATAAGGTACCTGCTCCTTGACATAAATAAGACATTAAACAATTAGTCTTGCGGTTACTCGCCTAAAAGGAAGTCAGTTTGGGCTTTTGGGAGTTCTAACTATCTTGATTTTTATTTTGTTGTTTTAGGGCCTTTTTGCTTTTCTCTTTGGTTGTGTACATGCTTCTGTTGGGGATGCTTTTCTACTTTTTTATGCCTTTTATCGCTTCATGTATGTTTCATTCTTGTAGAAATTTTGTTTATAATTAAAGAAATGTTATGAAATTTGCAAATAGGACCTTTTTGTGTCTGATATTTTCTTGTTCGATGCGTGAAGTGGTAACAATTATAATTTGTTTATTTAAGAGAGGACTGTTTTCCTTGACCTGTCTTACGTGAATCAAGAGGAGTTGTTATTCACCAGCTCTCTAGAAAGCTAACACAAAAAATTCCATTCAAGTTGCATGGGCTTCCTGTTTCATCCATTTTTCATCCCACTCGATCCATCTTCTTTGTATCAACGAAGAAGAATGTTCGTGTTTATGATCTATTGAAGCAAAAGCTCGTGAAAAAGCTGGAAACTGGACTTCGTGAAGTTTCTTCTATTGCTGTGCATCCAGCTGGTACATTAAAGATTAAGCCTCACTAGTTACTACATTGTATAATTCTTGGAAAAGCTCACCGTGACGTTTTTATGTAGGTGATAATGTTATCGTGGGGAGCAGAGAAGGAAAAGTATGTTGGTTTGATATGGACCTTTCATCTCAGCCTTACAAAATTCTCAGGTATTTTGCCCACAGCGCTGCCCTTTTTATTCTTTGCTGGATATAGAATGAATATCTTGGGGAACGTTTTGACTTTTGATTATTTGAATGTAAAAAAAAATGTTCACATGGAGGGATTAGTTGGTAGGAGGGGACTCTTTTTCCCCTGCTATCTATAGTAGTCGAAAATCTCTAACGTTTCTTTTGGAATATTTGTGCAGCTGCCATCCAAAAGATGTCACAAATGTTGCCTTCCATCGATCATATCCGTTGTTTGCATCGTGCTCCGATGATTGCACTGCATATGTTTTCCATGGGATGGTTTACTCGGATCTTACACAGAATCCCCTTATTAGACCGTTGGAAATACTAAGAGGACACAAAACCACCAATGGAAGAGGTGAGTGAGTCGATTAAATTCTTTCGACTCGATCGATCGTCATATCTAGGTGTCTCTTATGTATGTGCATGTAGATGGGATCTCCTTGCAATCTTATTCTAGAAACTGATATTATCACATTGCTTGTGGTGTCTCAAATGGCAGGAGTAATGGACTGCAAATTTCACCCAAGGCAGCCATGGTTGTTTACTGCTGGTGCGGATTCAGTGATCAAACTGTACTGCCACTGAGAAGATCAAAGGAAACTTGGTATCTGGGAATTGCTGTTTTGCTCGGATCATATGAAGGTCAAAGAATTCAATTTTGTCTCTTTTTCAATCTAATCTTAATCTTTTATCAATTCAGGGATTGTTGTTATACATAAATAGAAGCTAGTCCAGTCATTGTAATCCACATTTAAAAGAAATGAGATTTTACTGTTTTTTTCTTCTTATTTGTGCCCTCTCTTGGAAAGAAAGAACGTTAATGAGGCTGCTGCCATTATATACACACATTCTACGAGATCCTATTATTATTACGAACTGAATAATGAATAACGAAACACAAATCTCTCATTACAATTGGTATATATAACCCCGTCAGGCCAAGATCACGATCACAATCACAATGCCTATTTGAGATCTGAATCGACAACCCAAAAAAGAATGGTAGCTTGAGCATGCCATCAAGCCAAGTTAGGTTCTTGACATCTCCAACACTGACATTTTCAACCTCAATGCCTATTTGAGATTTGAATCGACAACCTAAAAAGGAATGGTAGCTCGAGCATGCCACCAAGCCAAATTAGGGTCTCGACATCTCCAACACTGACATTTCCAACCTCAATGTCTATTTGAGATCTGAATCGACAACCTCAAAAGGAATGGTAGCTCGAGCATGCCACCAAACCAAGTTAGGGTCTCGACATCTCCAACATTTCTAACCTCAATGCCTATTCGAGATTTGAATCGACAACTTAAAAAGGAATGGTAGCTCGAGCATGCCACCAAGCCAAGTTAGGGTCTCGATATCTCCTCTACTGACATTTCCAACCTATTATATTAGATAGTCCACCTCTACAACTTATCTGTGCTCAGCTTGATATCACTTCATACTCAGGAGTATGAAAAGTTGAGTGTATTGAACAAAGCACCAAATTAGGTCTATTCTTGGGTCTAAAGTATTCACAATTTAAGGATTATATACATAAAAACACAAGCCAGTCCACTCGTTGTAATCCATATTGTAAAGAAATGAGATTTACAATTTTTTCAGATTATTTGTGCCCTTATGAAAGCAAATTGTACGGAATAATCTAAAAAATTGTTCATGAGGCTACATTTTACATAAATACAGCGCCAATAACACAATCAGGATACCTCGAGGCAACCATGATACACAAATTCGACGAGTTTCTATTCTTATGTGACGAATTGAATAATGAAGAACTATTCACATCTCCTCGTATTCTGTAGATTCATTATGACAAAAGTTGAACTGCGGCTATGGATGGTATCTTCTCTCGCAATTTTTGTGTAACAGCCACACGCACTGTCATGACCCCAGCTGCTGGCCCTGTGATCCGAACTTTAACTATTGGCTCCTCGATACCCACGAGTTCGAGAGATCCTCCCGCTGCCCCGACAAGATAAGGTCTTATCTCTTCCAGTACCTAAGAAAGGGGCAAAAAGAAAACTCAGCTTCTGAATTCGGAGTCTAAATTGACCTTATGGCATTCACTGGAAAAATAAGCAATAATAACATTCAATCATAATTGTACAAACAAGAGCGAGTCTTTCTTTCCAATATTTCATTAAGGTTGGAAGAGGCATTGGAATCTCCATCAAGATTGAATAGATAATAATAACGATGGAATTACAACCCATCCAAGTGACAAGGAATACCAACCAACTCGGATGGATGCAAGGATGAGACGGGCTAGGAAATATATCACATGACAAGGAGTAATAAGTATTTCAGAGATAGCCTACCAGTACGATTCGATTATACAGCCCCTTGGGTTTCATATGATGACAGGCAAATTCAAGCGTTGTGTTGCATTACTATCAGGTTCATTGTCTACAAATGCTGCAAGCTTAACCAAGCTGGTCGCAGTTTTGGACCAATACCATGTAGAGTAGCACCCGGATTAAAAAATCGGACACACGGGCCTTGGATGCACTTAATTGATATTTCTATGAAGAACGAAATGAAGATGTAATCATGCCATATGCTTTCTTGGCAGTCCTTATCCGAATAAGGATGATTTCGAAAACCCATTCGTTCCTTCGGTCACAGAGAAATGAGAAATGGAAGGCTGAAGTACCAAAAAAAAAAACTACGGAGACAGAGGCATGACCTACTAAATGGGTAATATCTTATCAAAAAACGAAGCCAATCTGAAGTATTGTCGAAGTTGAATAAAAAGAATGCTAGCTTAATCCTACCCTTAATTTCAAAATAATCACATATATCAAAGAATGCTAGCTTAATCCTACCCTTAATTTCTCAATAATCACATACATCATAGAATGCTAGCTTAATCCTACCCTTAATTTCTCAATAATCACATACATCAAAGAATGCTAGCTTAATCCTACCCTTAATTTCTCAATAATCACATACATCAAAGAATGCTAGCTTAATCCTACCCTTACTTTCTCAATAATCACATACATCAAAGAATGCTAGCTTAATCCTACCCTTAATTTCACAATAATCACATATATCAAAGAACCTGTTTGAGCTATACCATTGTGCTTCTTCCTCCCAAAAAATGTTCAAATACCTTGAAGGGTCCATTATAAGCCGTCTATAGGTCAGAGATTACAAGTGGGTTGTTGCAAGGCAAAAATACGATTCAGAAACCAATTTTAAGTTGCATCTAAATCATAGAATGAATACGCCTGATGGAGAGTGAACATTGATTTACCTTCTCTATATTGTCCTCGTTGAGCTCCAATCCAGTTTCCTCATCTGCTATTGGTTCCACAGCAACTATTTCAGGGATCTTCTCCATCAAACGCCGTTCAATTCCCATCTTCATAGTCGTAACAGAACTCGGACATGAGCCACATGCTCCTTGTAGCTTCAACCGTACAACATTTCCGTCTATTTCATGTAATGCCACATTACCACCATCCGCAATAAGATATGGTCGAACCTCATCCAGCACACTTTCAACATTTTCTGCAGTCAGCGGCAATTCCAGTGCCGAATTGGAAGTTGCGACGGCTCTAATAACTGAAAACAGAAAATTTTGAATCATACGACAAAGATTGGCAATCTCAGGAGAAAAAGGATTGGGCAGGGGCTTCGTTCTAAGATCTACGATAACCAATCGCATATCTACCCTAAGAGCGAGCAATTTACCAAATAAAAACATCCGATAGATTCAACAACCAGGACTTAATGCGAATCCAACACAATTCAATAGGAGGAATGAAGAAATAGTACCTGGCGTGCGTGAGTTAATTCGAAGGGAACGACATGATCTCCGGCAAAGAGGACTGCGCTGTCTTGAAGGCGAAACATGGCGGACGAAGAAGGAGGAGATCTACAAGATATTCCAGATCTGAACTTGTCAATTTGGTTAGGAGGAACAGAAAACGAAGGAGTAAAAGAGGGAAAGGAAAGGGACCTCGAAGGCGCGAGAAGAAGAAGAAGAAGAAGGAGGAGATTGAAGGGTTTGCGGGGCTCTGTGATAAGGGGAGGAATTCAACACCATGGGCTGCATACTGAATTCAATCGCTGTTCCTCCTTCGTCTTCGTCCGACAAAGGATATGAATGAGAGATTCGATGGAGCGATTCAGAAACTTAGAAGCCCCAGCTGCCTCCTTCACCACTAAAACTTCTTTAATTATTATTAAATTAAATTAATAAAAAAAAAATACCTGTAAATTTTATATTTCATTATTAAAAAAAATATTTTTTAAAATTTTCAAATTTTTTAACAAAATATTCAACTTTTAATAGTTTAAACTTTAAAATTTTATTAATATCCTTTAAATTTTTTTAAAAAGTTAAAAAATATTTTTACCGTTAATATTATATTTAAAAAATACCCATAAAATTTAGTATTAGCATTAACCCTCCAAATCTTTTATAAAATTTTTTTAAAAAATTATTATAATCAATATACGAACATATATACTTTTAAAAATTCATGAATTGGTACTAATAATTTGATAAAAGGCATTTTAAATTTTTTTAAATAAATTTAAATATATTTTTAAAAATTTTAAAAAACTTTAAATATATTAATGAAATTTTTGAAAGCTCGAATATTTTTTAAACAAAATATTAACGATTTCTATTCGGTATATTTTCAAACTTTTTCTCGAAGATTTAAGAATATTTTTTTTTGAAACATTAATTAATTTAGTCTTATTATTATTATTATGCTTGATTTTTAATAAATCTCCCAACGGTCATTTTTTTTTCTGAGGGTAAATAATTCTTTTGTTTGACTTTATAATACAAATAATATAAATTTTTATATTATAAATAGCTTTCTCCTTGCATATATATATATTTTTTTTTCTTTCAAATTTTAAAATCTAATTTCATTCAATCTTTCATTAAAAAAAAAAAACATTTCATACGACAAAAAAGAAAAAAAAGTGAAATTACATTAGAATGTTCAGAGAAAGACGATCAAACAATTCCCACCAGACGGGAAGGAAGAACGCAAATCAAAAGGTTGTTTAATTGAAGGATTTGAATGAAGAAGTGAGACTCCCTTTTCTCCTTAATCTCATCAACAAATCTCCAACCAGTGGAATTATTGGCTTTTTCTTTACCTTTTTCTTCTCCTTTTTCCCTCCAAATCTCAATATCTGAGCCAATGGCTCTGTTCTCCTCATTTCTTCTTCTATCCTTCCACTCTCACATCCCATTGTGATTCTTCTCGTCGCCACAGCTTTCGCCGCCGCCGCCGCCTCCGCTTCCGCCTCAGCCAAGTTCGACATGTTCTTATGCAGCTCTGCATTCAGTGAAGCCAATGCCACTTCTGTATCTTCTTCCCTTTCCTTCAACAACCTCAACTCTTCCTTAGTCTCCTCCAGCTCTGCCTCAAGTTTCTTCAGTGTATCCAACACTTCATGTTCTTTCTCTTCCTTTAGTGTTGTTGTGGAGCTTAACAAAGAATCCCATGTGCCTGTTTCAGCCAATGGGGCATTGGGACATGGCTTTGGCAACGACGAGTAAGCTTCTTCGACTAGAAGACGTTCGCCAAACACTGCAACGGCTTCTTTGACAGAGCGGAAGGGGCGGGAGGTGTCAACAATGGAGGCAGAGCTTTGATTAGGCATTTCAGGGTCTTCCATGGGACGTGTGGGGAGAGGGTGTGGGAGGATATGGTGTATTTGATGATTGGTTAGGTGGGAGAATTGAGGTCTTTGCTTTAGCTTTAAACGTAAAGAGAGAGAGAAGGGGGGATGGCTGTTGTTTCAAGGTTAAGACAAAAAAAAAACATCACCATCATGCTGTGTGGGGAAGATGGTGGTCGAAAATGACCAGCCAACAGATAGAGAGGTGGAGGTTATAACATAATATGAAGCTATGAAAGTAAGAAAAGGAATGAAGCTAAACAAGCATTATTGTCAGCACATAATCAAACATGGGTCAGTGACATACCTCTCTCCATGGCTGCAACGGATTTAGCAGTTCATTAAGCAGCTGCTTTTGGTTGGTTGTAGTTGAATCTCCAAATATTTGATTTTCTGGTACAGCAGCAGGTCCAATGTCCACTGTAGCTTAAATGTATACTCTTTCTTGCCTTCTACATCAAGTAATGGCTCCATCTTTATATGGAAACTCCAACTACAAATTTCGAGTGAAATTAAGACAATTTCATAGAGAGTTTGTGAGATCTCAAATTGGTTGGGGAGGAGAATAAAACATTCTTTGTAAGAGTGCGACAACCTCTTTCTAACAGACGCGTTTTAAAATTTTTGAGGGAAAGCCCGAAAGGGGAAGCTTAGTGTGGGATCCCACATTGTTTGGGGGAGGAGAATGAAACACCCTTTATAAGGGTGTGGAAACCTTTACCACCCTTGAGGGGAAACCCAAAAGGAAAAATCTAAAGAAGACAATATATGCTAGCAGTGGGCTTGGGCTGTTACACTTAAAGAGGACAAAGGCTATTACACTTAAAAGGACAATATCAACAATGAGTTTAGGCTGTTACAAATGGTATCAGAACCAAACATTGGGTGAGGAGGCTGAAACCTCAAAGGGGGTGGCCACGAGACGGTGTGCTAACAAGGGCGCTAGACCCCGAAAGGAGGTAGATTAGGGGAGGGGGGAGTCTCATATTGATTGGAGAAGGAAATGAGTGCCAGTGTCTTCACTGGGCCCCCAAGTCCCCAAGGGGTGGATTGTGGAAACCTCTTCTTAGTAGATGCTGGCCCCAAAGAGAACAACATTTATTAGCGGTGGGCTTGAGCCGTTGCAGAACTTCTCTTTGTATGACATCAAATCTTTGTATGACATCAAAGCTTGCCAAAGCAAAACTACAATGCAGAGCTTCTGTGAAAAGAAAATGGCAGGAACAACAAATAAAGGAGTAACCAGAGATCAAGTTTATTTCTTTAGTAACAGTCGATCCATGAAAAGTTGGACAAACAATAAGTTACATTACTAGTTCCCAATATTTCCGAATAAACAACAGTAAATGTAATTCTACCCTTTTCCCCATTTTATTTTCAATTGAATGGTAACTTAATATTATTAATACTTGCTAACAACAACAAATTCTATCTTTTACGTGAACCTCCAGGCATGAGATATTTATATTTCTTAAAGAGTAATGAGAGAGCTGGGCGCACCATTGGCCATGTTGTGATAATGGCAATGTAAGCGAGCAGCCAGAATGATCTTCCACTCCGGCGTGCAAGACAATCTGTGCATTTCCTTGCAGGAGTTGTGGCCTGTGTTGGGTTTGGATCCTTTTCTTCACTGCGCTCTGGTTGGTCATTCTTCTTCCTAACATGGTCAGCCTCTTCTTTGTCCAAAATGACTTCGGCGCTTGTACTAACGTTGGCCGTTTCCTGGTTCGATAAGTCTTGCATAGTATCATCTGTTTGCTCATCACCTACAGCAGTAACCATTCCATCTTCCAAAACGCTCACGTAAGGACCTTGATCGATGGAAAAGCTCGGAGTAGGAGCTGTTGTCTTTCGCATCTGCAAGGAAGTATAAGTTGTATGAGGCTAGATTACATAGAAATAGAAGCCTTCTCATACATTAATGGGTTAAAAAGATCCAATGGCTTGTTGACGGAGGGATGGGAGAGCCAAAAATTTCAAATATGAAAGGGATTGCAACCAAGAGAGAGCTCCTACTTCTAAGACAACGGGAAAATGTTCAAAGATGATCCTTTCTTCTGGAGAGTATCAAAGTGGATGAATCTAGCATTCCACTTGTTTGAGGTGAAAAATACCTCAGCAGGATAAAAAACGGGAGATTCTGATATGTTTGACCAAATATAACATCCATTTTAAACAGGAATATCATCAAGAGAGAGATCTCGGATGACCTTGCTAAAAAGACCGATTATCGAGCGTAGCCAAACAAACTTGACGGTGGAACGATCAATAGAAGAGCTCCGGTTCTTGGAGGAAAACAATATCAAAGCTGGTATCAAGGAAAGAATTTTTAATCTTCTGCCTTGCACCAGAGCTGCAAATGCTCCAACTTAGAAGCTTCATGGACAACTGGAAGGTTGTCATATTGATGAAATAAGGTTTTCAAACTCTCTGTTTGTCCAGCCAACATGCTTTTTGGTGCTTTTCTTGGTCAGCTTTCATTTGGTAATTGGCATTATACATAAGCCAAGTTTTTGAAATGAATGCCAAGCCACCAATACATTTCACTTATGTTAGGAACCAGGCTTAGCAGTGTGGATCATATTAGTAGAGATATATAGGCAGAGTGAGGTAAGTTGTCAATGACAAGTGAAAGGTAGGGGAAGTGGGAGGGTTCTAAAAATGCATCTGCTAGGAATAAGTTTTCACACCTTTATAAAAAATGTTTCGTTCTCTTCTCTAATCAATGTGGGATCTCATAATCCACCCCTTGGGGGCCTAGGCTGGCACACCGCTTTGGCTCTGATACCATTGTAACGGCCCAAGCCCACCGCTAGCAGATATTGTCCGCTCTGGCCCATTATGTTTCGTCAGCCTCACAGTTTTTAAAATACGTTTGTTAGGAAGAGGTTTCCACACCTTAATAAGAAATCTTTCATTCTCCTCTCCAACTAATGTGAGATCTTACTGGTTAAAAGTTATTAGATTAGATAATCCTTTCATTCTGATTCATGAATTCTCTTTCAATGTACCTGAGCACTAAATGCTATAAATTTAATTATGGTCATGTTACTGCACCTGCTTTATTACACCAATGTACGAGCTGGAATGTAGGACGCCGAGGAATTCATCGACAGCCCTTGCCCACCTACACGACATGATTTTACACGACGAATCACAATTAGATGACCCTAATTCCAAGTTTGCTAATGAATGTTAAGCTGCAAGATAAGATCTAATGAGACTTCTAAGTAATCAGCCAATCATTTTATATTTTATTTTATTTACATTTTATGCATAATCACCCACAATGAAAGCATACGGTACATCAAGACTTCAAAATCCAAAAATTCCTTTTTCCCAGTACAATTTACAAATGGGAGGACGTGTATATTACCACAGGCTGTTGGCAGTTATCCCTTCATAGAAACCTAGATGTCCTCCATGCGGTGTCGTTGCTAGAACGACATTCCTATTTGCCCTGTAAATAGTTAATCAACCAGGGTTATCCAAATTCCAAAAAGGATAGGATTAGGCAAGTGGAATAATTATACATTAAAAAATATTATGGTGCATTCTCACAAATGATTTATTTTCAGAAGAAAATGAAAATGTTATTCCTTTCAAAATCACGGATTTGTGAATAGTAATTCCAAATAATTTCTTTTGTGAATGACTAATAAAATAAATCACAATTTTTTAAAAACAGTTCTGAAAACAAAAATAGAAAACTGTTTTCAGAAGTTCTGATAACTATAGCAGAACAGCTTATAACTATTGAGCACAATTTTTAAAAAAAGTTCTGAAAAAAAAAAAAAAGGAAGTGCTTACAAGCATGAAATAAGTCCTACCTACACTCGTCCCATGGAATGGCTTCTTTTGTGCAAACCGGATCATCCAAAGCACTAATGCATAGAAGTGGCACTGCTACATTTCCCACATAGGTAGCACTAGTGGCGTGCCTGTAAAATGCATCCACGGTCTGGGAAAGAACAGAAACATGTTTTAGCATTTACGACGTAATTGAAAACATAAGGGCCTTTTGGGTTTACATTAAAAAAGAGAGAAAAGAACTGTATGGAAAGATACTTCCGTTCATAGATTTTCATTTATTCTTCCATATATTAATTTCAAATTATAACACGCATGAATCAAATTAAACCTAAGCGATGATTATAATGAATCGTTAATATGAAAAACACACTGAATCTAATTTACTACTTCCTGTTTTTTATGCCTTGAAAGCTGTTTTTAAAAAATTATCGGTAAATCTATGCATTTTTCCTTTTTCTTACATGAATTGTTATTTGAAATTAGGAAAAAGTCCATTTATATTCCAAACTTTGAGGTTGTATCAATTAAAGTCTCAAATTAATAATGGTATCAATTTAAGAAAATCCACTATCAGTGATTCTATTTAAAATCAATTCAAAATTACTTAAATAAAATTATTTCACCCAAAATCCTACTAGAATAGCAAGAAAAACAATCACGTAATTCTTCCTAGATAAGTGAAGAAAAATAGATGAAAAAACACTTGTATTAATAAAATCTACTATCCATTTGAATCCAATATTCTTCTATGATATTACCTTAAACTATGCATTTAGAACAGTCTTATGTACCTATGAAAATTATGGATCAACAATTTTATCTTAACCGATCGTCTAAATTGATTTAGTTATAAAATAGTACAGATTGATTTTTTCGAGTTCAACATCACTTGGTCGAGAGAGTATGTATAAATGAGTTGAACTATGTTCAAATTATCCAATCAAATTAAGTATTCAGAATGTGTTTTACCTCAAAATTTCCAAGGATGCGTGTGGCATAGTTGTCAAAATCACGAATCGAACGTGACTGCCATGAAGCAAGAAGAAAATATTAATATATATAATATGGATTATGGTTAGACAAAAAAAAAAAAAAAATACAAATACAAATAAAAAATCTTATGTGATACGATTGTAAAGGTCTGTCTTAATTTCCATTTAAAATCACAAAAGAAGTGAGTAGGAGTCCTGAAGTTGAATGTCACAAGCCTTACTTGCAGGACCTTAAAATACTACTCCGATCTAATGCATCCAATGGGTGGGGTAAATAAATTAGACCTACAGATATGAGCCGCATGTATCAAGCCTTATAATAATTTTTCGTCAGATGAAATTAAATGGAACTTATAGTCTTGTATTCCTCACATAAGGCAGCCCAATAAGTTGTTTTGTTAATATTAAATATTTTAAAAGACCAAAGCAGAATAGACAGAAATCTTGGTCGTGCATAAATTTCAGACCAATTTAAAGTGATGAGCTAATGTTGAGACATCAACGAGGTGTCCATCAGAAGATAATCATGTCAGAGCTAGCAAAGTTTAAGATGCATGACTTTAAATATTTTCATGCTAAAGTACGATGTAACAGAGTCAAGGACCTTCTTAATGGATTCCCACTCCGTAAGTTGAGATAAGTTGGATCGATGCCTGCAGGGAAATATAATATAAGTTGGAAAGATATTAATGTTATCTCATGCTTAATAGTTAAAGTAGTAAAGCACTCTAAGTTATCATGTCAATGGGTACGAAAAAATCATATTAAGGTAAAAAAAAAGGTTTATACGTACAATAACGCAAAATCTTGTAAGCCGATAGCCAAAGCTTTATTATAAAAACTCTGAACAAGCCTGCGATTAATAAACCTGTCGCATATCTACAGAAGGGAACGGCATGGGAATTGTGTTAGGCGATTAAAAAGAGCATAGAAGATTGGTTTTTATAACTACACTGACAATATGACGAGCTTCACACACACATCGAGTCCTGAGAGAAAGGAGTGAAACTTTGATTGTATTGAGAAACAACAGTCATGGCTATAAAATAAACTGAACGATTCTAATATTTCATCTGTTTCACATGTATAGAAGGAAAAGTAGAAAGTAAATTGATATCAGCCCATCATGTCTCCAGACTGTAATGACCTCACTTTTGCTACAAACCTGAGAGCAACTTTCACACAAATTCTTCTTAGAAAGAGACGCATGTCGGTTAAAGAAAAGAGGCGTAATTGGCATATCCATTAAAAGATCTTGAGATCAATTCAATGGCCTCTTTACACATGCTATATGAATGAGCATCACAATGAAGGGAAAAGAACATGCACCTAATTTGAAGTACCTATTGGTAAGAAAGTAAACTATTCAAGATAATAAATAAGATAGGTTCTATTATACCACCAAAATAACTAGATTGCCTTAAGAATATTGGGAAAAAGAAATGATTCTTAACGAATGCTGTTAAGTTGAAAAATCTTCACACCGTAAAGAAATATAATGCATCAATTAGATTATGCAGAACACAATTGGCATACTAACCAACAGATCCCATGGCGAGCAAATAGCTGCAGCACCGGAAATAGGGACATTGGCACCATCCTCTCCAAGGTATTTTACCTGAAGGAAGCAGTACATGTTGAAATTGGAAAAAAAGAAAAATTCTACCAACAAAATGTTCACGAAAAAGCTGAAGATTTGTTGGACCAGAAATTCTACCGACGGCAAACTTCAATGGTTTAATTGTTGAGATTGAAAACTCAAGAACCCAAATGCCACATAAGTGAACCAAAGCGTCATTTTACCGACATTTAAATATTTATTATGAATTTTATTAGTTTAAAATGATAAATAATTCTTTTATATATTTTTAAAAGAGCCTGAACATGAAAAGAACAAGAAACTAGATTTGTTATTTCCAAGCTAATAGATAATTTGGGAAAAATTCTTAAAAAATAAACAAGAAATAGGAACAATTTCCAAACACTTACGTTTCACAAACATGGTTAACAAGAAATAATAGACAGTCACCAAATAACTCCTTAATAACCAAGATTACGAAATAATCAAAGTTAGAAAAGAACAAAAACAATAAAGATTTCTACGGTTCGCAACAACTTTTCCCATTGATCCCAAAACCATTTCCAGCTTCTTAAAATATTATAACCTTCATAAGCTTAGCAATCCAAAAGAATTTAGGAGCAAATTTGAGCCTATCCTACCTTTTTACGCCTGTTGGCTTCATGATAAAATCCAATTCAGTCAAGAAAACATGAATTCATAATGTGTTTAATAGGTAAATACTTATACCAGAACGTTTGCGCCAATACTAGTTCCAACAACAAACAGAGGAGATTCTGGATGTTGACTATGAATATGGCCAACCACGCTCCTTATATCCTCTGTCCATCCAGCATTATAGACACGTTCAGACTGAGCATACCAAGGAGAATCAAGATTTCAGATAAATAAGATAAATCACATATATATAGAATTCCATAATAAAAATATAAACATATATCATCCGGAAAATAGTGCATCCACACAAGTTTTTCGAAGTGTTTTTTATTTATTTAGTTATTTTAAATAAATACTTTTGATCCTCTGAAATCATCGAAGAAACTATACTAAACAAACTTTTAAATTATTAATTTTTCAGAGATACTTCTAGAAAAAAATTATTTTACTTGCACAACATTTTTTTTTTCACAAGTTCTAAATTTGGGAAAAGGAAAGGAAGCCAGAGGCAGTAGCTTTCATTAAAGAGGTGATTACCATTTAAACCCAACCCTTTCTTCCCCAAGACCTTATCCAAGAAACTCCAATCAACATGTACTAAATCTGTTAAAACTAATCAATAAAAAGATATAATGAGCAAATTTGCAGACTACACAAGTATTCAAAATCATTTTTAAAACACAAATCACAGAGGTATAATTTGCAATTATCTCTTGAATAGGTAAGTTGAAACTGAGAGGAAGGTATGTTTCAGCATTTGTCAAAATGTCCAGCGTCTCCATTTTAAGGTTAACGCCATTCCTACAGTTAAACTTAATAGCAATCTTACAGTTAGTGATATGCCGCCAAGACCACGATGATTGCTCACAACGACATTCCATCCACGGTTGGATATCCTGAATGCCAAATGCTTGATGTACTGCAGAAAGTGCAAACCTTCTTGAGCCCAACAAAACAACCATTAAAGAGTCTAAAGAAAAGCACTGGCCAAATGCTAAAGGTGAAAATGTTTTATGATAGACACCGTGTTATGCACTTACATCTGATTTCATCATTTATTTTCTTACTCCAAATTCGAGTTGTTATTATAGATGTAACAAGAAAAACGAAAAAGAAATTATATTGCATCATTATCATAGTTTCAATAATTCCTTTCATATTCTCCCAAATAAAAAATTCTACATCAAGACATCTAACAATTAGAATAGATGATTTTGTTTCAATTTGGCATCACCATACTCCTGTATTCCTGTAATTTTATCTGTTTAATGAAAGATTTTTCATGAGGAAGAATGTGTGACTCTTGGTCATCGATGCGTTATATCAAACATTTCATGATTTTATTGAAACTACCCTCCTATGTATAACTACTTGCAGTAGCCTTCTGAATGATGATATATTTTCCTGTCTCCTCGACTCTGGTATGCACATGACATTTCAAACGGACAAAGCTAATAGTTATTTTGATACCCTTTTATATTTCACATTGGCGTACATGTCATCTGTCACGACTATAATTGACATGAACTGTAGAAAATAACCATCAACGGGAATAATACTGTGGCATCTCAAATAAAAGCCCTACCCTGTGCAAACATGTACATCCGGGGAAAAAGAAGAAGAAGAAAAAGGAAATCGTTTGGGAAATTTGGGAAATAAGATTAAATAAAATTAGCATATAAGTTGGAAAATGAAATATAACTTACAGCTGCAGATGAATCACTGGTTAATCCTGGAATAACTATAACGGTTGGTGTTTTCTCATTGTCAGGAGTGTTAACATTCACGCCAAAGGCAGCATATTTAACTGCACAAGTGGGTAAAATTAGGGAAGTATCCAATAACACATATCACTTGATTACTGAAAAATCTTGACAGCTTTTAGCATCCGATACGTGAAATTCAGCATGGATTAAGTGGATTTAAACTTTACTCCTTTGGTTTGCAAGAGATTTATACCTCTTCTAGAAAGACTTCCACACTAAGACTTAAAATTTAGCAATTTGTCTTATGAGATCGAAAGAAAAATAGCATTAACTGACTGCCTATTATTTATGAAAGAATTGATAGAAACCCACTAATGGAAAATAGAACATGATTTGTGAGTCAGCTTATTACTATTTTTTTTACGTAAGGTTTAAAAGAACACAAAAGACCAGTGAAAATGATACTGTAGCTGATAATTTTGAAACAGGCCCATAAAAATTGAATAAAAATGTGGGTGAAAGTTCAAAAGTAATTGGGACTACATTTCAAGTTTGCAATGTCTAGCACTGAAAGCACGAGTTGGTATCCGAATAGTATAAAGTTTGTCGTTGTTTTATTAATATTTGACCAATGCCTACTCTTTGAAGATATTTCTATAATATTTTAAGGGTCAAGTTTAATAAGTTGTGATGAGAAACCTAGAAGTAAAATCATTCCTACCCAGGGCATTAGACAGAGGGATCCACTTTCTCCTTTCCTTTTTATTTTGGACTCTGATTGTCTTAGCTGGTAGTAATAGCATTGCGACTCATCCTATTGCACTGGTAGTAATAGATATTTCTATGATACTTCTCTAGAAAATCTATTTTCTCCTTTATATTTAAATATAATATATTAAATATTAATTTGAATACTTCAAATTTTCAATTAAATTGAACCTTTTAGTATTACTATGAGCTAGCAAGGGGACCTTATTGACCTACAGATTACAAGCTCTAATGATACAAAATTAATTAATTAAACTATTTAATCAATCAATTTTCATTCATTAACTATAGGTCACTAAATTATAGACTTAGAGATGCATTCTGATGCATTGTAGGACAAGTTATGTCTATTGTTATAATCATTACAAACAAGTCAATCATTCACGAGTGTTCATAGTTACAGCTTGGTCAAAAGTCCGTTTGTCTCTGTAATTATATCTTTCATTTTAAGTACCACTAATTCTCTAATGAACAATTTATTTATGATCCAAGATCTTTGAGTTAGCTTTAGTTTTGGTTATAAATTTTAGCAAGAGTTAGATTTTGGGGGGTACGCATCAGCAAGGCCAAAATGGATTGGGACACTGAACTTTGGTTGTAGATGAGGTACATGGCCGTCTACTTATCTTGGTGTTTTTTGGGCGGAAATGCGAAACTCTTCTTTATGGCAGCCTATTATTGAAAAGCATGACTCCATAGTTGGAAATATGCCTTTATTTCCAAAGGCAGAAGACATATCCTTATTCAAGCTATTCTTTCAAGTATGCATACTTATGACCTCTGGTTGTTTAAATTACCAACGAAGGTCGTCAAAACTCTGGATAAACTTATCGAAGTTTTTCTTTGGAAAGGTTCCAACTGGGAGAAAACTCATCTTCCTCAACTCTAGGGAGGTTTGGGTATCGGCGATTTCCAGTTTCAAAATATGACTCTTTTAGCTAAGTGGAATTGGAGATTTTTGCATGAATACGGTGCCCTTTGGCGAAATACTATTGCTGGTAATATTATCAATAAGTGGATAATTAATGGCCAGCAGATATTCAGAGAGCATCTTTTGAACTTCTATTTGCATTTTATTTATTCGACCATTGAACTTGTGACTAACCTTGTTCAACGATGTCTCAAGAATGGGGCTAATACATCTATTGGGCATGATTCCTATCTGAATTGTGGGGTTATTGCTACAACGCCTCCAAGGTTTTTTAGTTGTCTTTTAGCCCCAATATCACAGTTGCAAAGGCTCAAATTAGTTCTCAAGCTGCCACAGGGCTTACATTGGCATCGGAATCTTAATGATTTAGGTGATTGAATGGTTTAGTGTCTCCTATCTTCTTTCACCAGTTATTTTAGGGTCTGCAGATGATTTCTGGATTTGGCCCTTGGATTCCACTAGAGTTTTTACAGACAAATCTTATGACTCATGGCGTGTGATGTGTTTTTCTCACTCAGAGCATCCTTCTTATCGCTTCATCCAATATACCTTTTCTTCTCCCTTTCGGGAACCAATGCTATAAGATTTTGGTTGGTCTATGGTTTTGCCAAACCACATATCAGGTATTCTAGCTTATTTTTGTGGGTCATCCCTTTCATGGTGCGGAAAAGACTTTCTGGTTGGCTATAAACTGGGTGTTCTTCTGGGGTGAAAGGGATACAAGAATTTTCGAGAACGTTTTCTCTACTTATGATAACTTTTTGGATCTGTTTTATTTCATATTTTGTATTGGTTTAAACATTTACATCCATTTAGGGATTATAGTCTATCTTCTTTGATTTCCAATTGGAGCTCTTTATGTAATTCACCTTTTGGTGTTGTAAGCTCCTATTTATTTCATTTATAATGGAGGTTGATTCACTTCTCAAAAAGTAAGTTGCGACTTGTGAGTTCTAGGAAAATTAGAATCATAACAGTAAATAAAATGGATCCTTCCGAATTAAGAAAATGACAGGTATATCAATTGACACGACAAGAAAATTTGTTTTATCATCATTCAACACACTTTTAGGAATCTGTTCATGGACGAATATCAATACACGATGCATTACTGAGATCAGAGACAAACAAATAGAGAAAGTAAGAACATTCTTAACTGATGAGCGAAAAATGAAACTTACCATCAGAACTCCTTAGCCAATCCAAAGCAATTGTTCCACCATCAGGTACACGAAATAACTGTCTGGGGTAAAATCATAGGTCTAATTTTATAAAAATGTAGGAGAAGTGTTTAACAGAAAAAGAAAATTAATTCGCAGACGTAATGGTGGTTCCGGTTATACCACAATGAATAGTGTGAGAACAAGCCAAGATGATCCGATAAGATTATTAGGCGCTTATGAACAAGATTTTATTTATAGTATTGAGAAAACAGAAAATTCGATACTTTCGTTTCCTTTTCCCCATTGAGGACTCTTTTCCATTTATATTCAATCTTCTAGAAAATCAGCACACATGTTAAAAGAAAATAGTGTTCATCTCGTTATCTTGATGTCATTCATAGTCACGTTTTAAGCAGTTGAACGTTAGCTGTCTCGGAAAGTCATTATGACAAATAGGTACCGTACAATCCTTGAAATGACCCTTTGGGTAAGGCCTTGACCAATATCTTTCCCAATTCTTTTTGCTTTCTTTCATCCTTCCTTTATTCATATTCTTCAACTTTTTCTTTTTGTTAAAGCCGAAGAGCATCCAAAATAAATGCGAACGGAGATGAAACGAGGAGTGAAAGCAGACCTTTTATAGGAGACAGGAGGAGAACTCCCAAAAATGCTGAGGAAAATAGTCTGCAAATGAGGACTGCAAAGCCATGGAGTTGAGGAGTACCTGCTCCAAAGCAAATCAATAGCATTAAGTAAAGGAGTTAAGAGGGAGGGATCCAGAGAAGAGGAGCAAGCAATCGTAATGACGAAGGAAGAGAAACCTAAAATGCAAAGAACAACAAGAAAAACCTGCCATGAAGAATCCGGCACTTGGAAACAACGGATTGATAGAAGTCGGGGTCGGATGCAGTGATGCAAACGCGGTCGCCTCGGAAGGCGCGGATGAAGTCGTGAAGAAAATGAATCTCGAAGAAATTGTAGAGGAAGACGAGGAAGATGAGGAGGAGCGCAGCGAGAAGGTGAGAGAGGGGAATGAGAGAGAGAGCTGTGAAGAGAAGTTGATAGGCCGAAAGTGGATTGGAGGTGTCGGAGACGGAGCCGGAGGAATCCATGAGAGGCGGAGGCCTGGAAGATCAATAGACCAGAGATCCATGTTTGCTCCTTGGCTGTGTAATATAAAGGAAGTGAGGGCGGAGGCGGACAAAAGAATTGGCTGAAATTTCCCAGCCGTGGCTGCGTGTGCGTGGTGGATGCTGCACGCAAATGGGAGCTTCCAAATCATATTTAGTTCTCCATTTGAACGCAATTCATAAATTAATAAAAATACTCTTAAACTTACTTTTTATATTAAAAATATTTTTAAATTTTTAAATTTTATAAAATTTCAAGAAAACTTTTAATAAAATCTAAAAATAAAATAAAAAAATTACTTTCTTTCACAATTATTCTTAAACTTTTAACCTACTTTTAATATAATTTTCTATACATTTATGAAAAAGATACAATTTTTTTTCTTTTTTTACCAGAACCATCTATCAACCTTTCATGAATTATCTACCGTTTTAATGTTACGTTCACGAGTATTTTTTAATTGTGGTAATAATGGTAGAGATATTTTTATTTTTTCTTAAACAAGTTTTTTTTAAAATAAGTTTATTAATGAATTTTTTTTATAATTTAAGAAATTTTTTAAATAAAATATTGACAATTCCGAATATTTTTTTAACTTTGTTTTAGTACAATGGATATATTCAAGATTTTTTTTGAAAGGGTAACGATATTATTGGAACTTTTGAAAGTTTTTTAAACCAATAGCAAAATTTAAGAATATTTTTATTAATTTAGCTTATAAAATATTAGAAAGAGAGAAAAAAATATATACGAATATAGATAATGTCAAAATATAAATTATCGATAATTGCATTTAATTTAATTTAAAGATCTAATCTTTTAATAAATAAGTAGGTCTTGGTGAGTTTATGTTTATATATATATATTTTGGTGACACGAGTAAACGATAATAAATCAACTGAAGCACATCTAAATGAGAGCGATTTGAGGAAGTTATTATATGTACGGATAGATGCACATTATTTTTCGATGGCATAATCATAAGAACTCTAAAATTAAACGTTATTTGTAAATAACTCATGTTTCCGTAGAAATAGTTTTCACTCATAGAAATGAGAAGTGAGTAGAGCGATCGTGTAGTTGGAGATGCAAGAGAATGCGGGTTATCAAGTATTGGACATAGGGGTTACATTTTTGGTCCCTTAGTTTTTATTGAACTACTCGGTCTATTAAGATTGTATATTTATGGTTACATTTTGAGTTTAGCTTTTATTTGGTTCATATATTTTAAAATATATTACCATTACCATTAGATTTCGAGTTTGGTCTTTCAAGATATCCTTAGATATTCAATAATGCTCGTGTTTAAATTTATTAACATTAAAAAAATGCTAAATTAATAAAAATATCTTTAAAAGTTTTAGAAATAATTATAGTTTGTTTTTAGATATACCCTTCAAATTTTGTTTTTAAAGTTCAAAACTTTTCTAAACACTTAAAAGAATTTATAATTCTTTTTTAAAGTTAAAAAATATCATTACTGTTTGTGTATAGACAGGACCGTTAGTACCATATTTTAAAAATATCAAATAATTTCAAAAGGAATATAAAAACTAGAGAAATGATTCACGAGGTTTAGACGGTGGGTATTCAATTCATATATTGAGAATAATATTTTTTTTGTACTATATTTTAAAGGTTAAGGATATTAATGCTACTCTTAAAATTTTATGAGTATTAAAATTTTAAAATTTTATTGATGGGCTGTTTTGAGACTCGGATGAAAATCAAAGATATTTTTTAAACAAAATATCAATATAATAACAATATTTTTATTTTTATTTTTTGTTAAAGTTTTAGAGTATTATTGAAACTTGTGATAATTTAATCGTACAAAACAAAATACAAAATTTATGGATAACAATTACGATTATTTTAACTTTTACCTTGTTCCTACTTGAACCCATTGTATTTGAGCGGTTTCACTCTAATAATGCCTCACACCCAAGATTTAGACCAAGATTTTTTACGTCTTCGATTTCCCGCATTTCTCGTGACATGATCAAATTATCTACTTATTTTGAAAGTGCTTCGAAAACTATTCCCATGAACTACGTATAGGATACATCTAACTCAAATGCTCCCTAAGCAGGTCACATAGCATAGAATTACTCAAAATTAAAGAATATTGCTCCACAATAAGCACTTTTAACTTCAAAGTTTTTACGATTGAGCCACTAAAAAGAAAAGTGCATCGAATTGATATAGGTAACAACTCTATATTCTTTTTAAATCTTTTTTAACAACTATATCCTTACGATCAACATCTATCCCGTGTAGTTCATATGAGAGTTTTCCACTAGAGTTATGGATACAAATCGACACAACAACATATCTATAAAAATAGAAATATGGCATCACGTCCACAAAATCATAATCTACTTGGTTAATGCATCAACTTTGATCCATTATCCATATTTTTCACATAAAAATTCAAGCATTTCTGTACATAAAAGTAACATATTTCTATACATTTCGCTTGCATCCCTGTGGGTAGCAGCTTAATGTTAAGATCAGAGCAGCAACAAGTTTGAATGAACTAGAGAGTGAGGTAGAAGAGTACTCCAAAACAGCAAAGGAAAGTAAGTGGGGGTGGACTGTGTGGAGGCAGAGGAGACCACAGCGCATACTTCCAATTATACCTCAGCTGCTTTGTTTTGTACTGAATTATGCACATTATGGATACACAGCCATCCCTCGGAATCTCTGCCTTCCATTTCAACCCATCACTCACCCATCATTAACCCCACAAAAACAAAAAATAAAGGAAGAAAAGAACTCAGCCTGCTTTATTATCACCATGTAATGTAACAATGCGTGTAGTTAGCCTCTTAAGTTCTTATGTACAGTAACTAACTAATACACATACCTTCCTCTTGGCTTCTCCCCCATCAAAATTATCTTCTAAATCCCTTCCTTCCACCAATCAAGCAGGAGCTAAAGATTCCGGCACCCAGCTTATGAATCATAGCTTCACAAATCATGTCTGTCTTGTCTTGATGAGTTAAGAGATAGAATCCCCGGCCGCCTGTCCCTATCATTGTGGATGGGCGTATCCAGGGATTTGCAAAATAGTACAAAACTGTACCTGCCATCCTTTGTTGTTGTCTTGTGTCCCTATCTTCCTCAACCTGATGATATCACAACGAAAACATCATCAAGAGACCATTTTCGCTGCTCGGATTTCTGTGGTGGATTGATTATGGCGTTCTCCGAAGTTCCAGTCCTGTAGCCTATCACTATTTCTCGTCTCTGTCGCCCCCTAATCATTATGTCGTAAAAACAGAGCTCTTCCTTGTCAACTAAATAAAATTCCGCCGGTCGAATACACATTTCATTGCCCTGCAATCACACAGACATCTTCATTCATAATCACCAAAAAAGAAAAGAAAAGAATCTATCTTTGAAATCTAGTAAGCCATCAGAATATTTCACTGAAGTTCCAGGATGCTCATTAAATTAGATAAAACAAATACCTCTTCTGCAAATAGTTCCTCAAGGACACGATTAATCTGCTGGTCTTCCGCCACCATAGCAAGTGCCATACTTACCAATTCATTGGACAACACATAATCACTGATTCTAGAAACTGATACCAGATTTCTGGTCCTTGAATCCAGGATTTCACTAATTATTATTGATCTGTCTGAGGCTTGCTGCATTTCTCGAATCCACGAGTGGTGAGAAAACCCAGCAAGCCGCAAGGATGTTGAAGTTAGCTTTACATCTTTGTTCGGAAGCCTCTTCGACTGCAATATGACAAGGTTGGCAGCCTTTTACCTTATGTATCCCAGGAATTCCAACATATAGTTCCAATTCAACTTAACAGAAACCAACTCATATACCAATACTATTTATTTTGGTATTTCATTGTGTGCTTCAGGAAAAAAGTTTTGGAACGGTGATAATACGTACCTGTATGTCTCGAATAAGGAGAAGAGTGGCAAGAGAACGTGAATCCGAATGCACAACAGAGTCCTCCAAGGATTCATCTGCGAGAATTAGTATCTGTTTCATATAGTGTTAGAATCATTCGTTAAAGTTGAAGAATCTTCTAGCTTTGAAGTGGTCGTAATTAGATCAGAGATTTCAAGATAAACTGTGAATGAAAATGGTAACAGAACTTACAGAATCAAATGTTTCAAGTGGAAGTGATTCTAAATGTCTTCTAATGACAGCATTTCCCTGGCGATGGACAAGTTTGATATTTACTAGACTAGAAATATCAAGTCCACCATCAATAAGCTTTTTCTCTCTCTCTGTTTCAGGAACTTC
Source organism: Cucurbita moschata (assembly GCF_002738365.1). Taxonomy (NCBI): domain Eukaryota; kingdom Viridiplantae; phylum Streptophyta; class Magnoliopsida; order Cucurbitales; family Cucurbitaceae; genus Cucurbita; species Cucurbita moschata. The sequence continues at coordinate 4,189,671 of NW_019268537.1, forward strand.
ATTAAACATCCACAGCTCTGAACCAGGAGCGAGGATTGCCTCTAGAACCTGAGATGGGATAAACATATTTGATACGGTAAGACTTCAGTAAGTAATTATTCTATCATAGGCTCACAGTTGAACACACCTATTCTTCAGGATACCAAATCAGAGATGGAAGTTTATAAGCAATATACCATAATCATATCATCTATATCACGGCGCCAACCACAAAACAATATCTTTTCGGGATATTTTGGAGGGTCGATAATCTTTTGGAAGAATGGCCTGCGCACCTGAGGAGTAAGGGCCAAAAAATTTGAGCGTGAAATCTAAGATGACAATCGTGCTGCAAATTATTCAACTAGTTAAGATGGAGACATCAATTTATATTTATTTTAGGTTCAAGCTGATTCTAGTGTGCTCAGTAACAAGTTCACATATCAAGTTAAAAGATTTATTTGTCTGAGCTGAGTATAGCTTGGCAATTAAGACATTTTACTTCTTCTAAGAGGTTGTAGGTTTGAATTGCTACCCCACCCATACATGATATAATATTCTAAAATAAAAAAAGTCATCACTCGAAGTAAGCAATTACCGGACAAGGACCTTTTCAACTATGAGAATAAAAATATGGACTTCCAAAGACCACCAAATGTTTAAATTACAAGAAGTAGAGATTGCATATTTCCAACTTGCAATGAGATTAATTCAGCCATTTCTTGTTGAATAATTACGTATGACAATTAATATCATAATTCCATTTTAAGCACCTCTTGTTTACCTAGAGTAAGAAGCAATGAACTAGTAATTTTTGGGAGTCGAGATAAAGAGAGGTGGTGGTACTACTCTCCAAAAGGAGATTAGTAGCCATCCACGGTAATGCTTCTACGAATTCTGGAGGATGAATACCATAAACGGGAAAGTAGAACAATAAATATAAGTTCTATGATTATCTAGGAGGCATATTATCTTATTGACGGTAAAAAAAGGGGCTGTAAAGCTTTAATGACTTGAAGTTAGAATAACCTCAGGAATTGGCCCCGGAGCATAGGTGTCATCATCCTCAGCTATAACAAGGACTTCATCCCCCTCCTTTAAAATGTAGTTATCATCTGGATTTAAGATTATCTCTCCACCCTCTGCGGCAACCTTAACTCCACAAGGAATAGCATCAGGAAATGAAATCAGTACATCTCCAAACCGTTGTCCATCTAATTGAGGCCATCTTTGGATGTAGAATTCTGAATTCTCAAACCCCAAGATATCTTCCCATATCTAGCCAAGTAAAGAAAAAGAGAATATAAGCACATCTATTAATTTAAGGCAAATAGAAGTTGAAAGGGTGTGAATCAACAACAAAATAATTACATATGAGCAGGGAGCAAGAGAGTGAAATAATAAAACGTAGGAATATAAGTGAGTTTGGCTACTAGGGGTTAATTTGTATTATTATTTGGAGTTTATTAGGGGAGTAGTGGTTATGAATATAAGTGAGTTTGAGGTTGGAGAGAGGTAGGAAAATATTAGGTGAGGTAAGAGAGAGAGAGAGAGAGAGAGAGAGAGAGAGTCGTCCCAGAAGGCTATGATCCTTTGTATTTCCTTTTGTCAACAGTAAAAAAACAAGCCATAATTTCCTCATGTTCCACTTTAATTTGTAAGGATGATCTAATTAGGGGCGGGGTGGGGTGGGGTGTTTGAGGATGCAGATCAGCAGACAACTCAGATAAAAAATGAACTTGAAACACGAGGCTATGACACTTAGACAAGGTCAATGTCATATAACCTGTAAATTTTAACGATATTCCTAATGGTGGATGGCTAAATAAGACACCAAAGATAATATTCTAAAAAGTGTATCTTAACCTGTGCAAGTCCCGGTTGCAGAGCACATTGTATCATTAAGCGTCCAATAACATCATGAGCAACAACCGTTTCAATAACTCCACCTCCAACAAGCTTTACCAGAGGTTCATTGTCGAGGTCGCTCATCTCAACAACTACATGGCCCCTCAAACCTTCCTTCACTCCAGTGAGGCTGAGCACAACCCTCAAAGCACGCGCATCACTCTGGAAAGAGGGGTACCGATGATTTATCTACTGATTTACAAAAGATAAAACAAGCTTCATAGAACATTAATAATATAAAACCTGATCTGCATTCTCATCCGTTGCCAAAACAATGATAGCACGTGCCTTAGACACAGAGACCTGTGAAGTTATAATGAATACCATATCAATTCCTCTTAAGGTTTATAAGAGAAATCTGAAGCTTATAAGCAGAGCTGAATTTACCTTCTTCAAGTCGGCAAGTATAAGAGGACTGCCACTCCTACAAATGACAGAGGTCCCCATGAAATCAAATTCTAGCTTTGCTATATCCATCTCCATTTCCTCTTTGTCTCTTTCAGCAAGAACAACAACTACCCCTCCACCAACGCTCTTATTTGCAATTGCTAATTGCTTCAAAAGTGAACCCTAAAACAAGATAACCAATCCATGATTTCTCGATATTCTATGAGTAAGTGTACATTCGTTATCACACCAATACGTCTTAAATAAATCAAAATCTATGTGAAGATCTGACACTCCAAATGAGAATAAAAATAAATTGCTTGTATCTAATTGTTAGAAAAAACATGTACGGAATAGAGAACAAAAAACAAAATGAAAAAAATCTTAAATCAATGTCTACTAGTGACACAGCTACTGACTTCTTGATACACAAGTAGCTTACCAATTTATCACTCCATCCAAGAATGAGAATGTGGTTTCTTTCAATGACTTCACTCTTTCCTTTCCGCAGTGAGTCAACTTTCTCTGAAATAGCGTCAGAAACAAGCCCAAGCATCATTGCAAAAATCAGCATACCCCCTGCGCTTATAGACACAGAAACAATTCTGGGCCCAATGCCAACCCTGTCAGCATGATTTCCCGAGTCGGCCACAAATGTCCATGAAAGCCAGAGAGCTTCAGCAAAGCTACCATCACTAACAGCATATAATGCCAATCCTCCAAATCCTATAAGAAATACAGTGGCAAAAAGAAGTGCAAGCAGCTTTGCATAAGGATAGATGGAGAAACACACATCGACCACATATGCAATTCTCTTCTTCAAAGGAACCACGTCTTTGCTATTTTGAGTTCTTTCTGAAAAGTTCTTAATCCGGGGAAGGTAATGAAGATACTTGTACAATATGAACGGCATAACAAGTGTGCACACTACAGTATACAGAGCTACAGATCGACTGTCAGCATTAAAAAAATTAAATATCGAATTGTTATCTCCTGGTACTGACATTACCCAGGTTGCACTAATAACGTTTTCATCACTACAGAGTTGATGAAGGCGAGATTTCTCTCCCTGCAAGAATGTATAATGAATTAAAAAAACTGGATACATATACTGAAACGGAAAATAAAACATTAATCGAGTCTGAAATATACCTCAAGTTTCGTAACTTTCTTTTGCAGATAAACTGCATAGAATCCCATGAACATACAAGCGATAATGAGCTGCAAAAAGGTATTCGTTCATGATATCAATCATTTTGAAACTAAGCCGCTGAAGCTCCATGAAAATCAAAATCAATCATTTCAGAGAAACAAAAGGTAAATTTTCACAGGTATTATAGCTCTGATACCTATTTCAAGAAAGAGAACTGATTTATTTGCTTCCATATCAAATATACATGAAAACAACAATAATAATAACTTCTGAATAAGATCTGATGCAATACAATAATGAGATTCACTATTACAAGATACGCATAAAGAGAATTATAGCCATTAACTTATAAGGTAGCCGTAAACTTAAAGTGGGATTACTGTCTTTCCATTCTGATATCTTTCTTGCTTGAGGATGTCTACTTTAATGAGCACAATTTCTCCCCTTTCTAAAACAATTTTGTTAGAGAATCTGAAATAGCTACTTTTCTGCAGTTTTCAAGTGCCACAGCACTGTTGTATGGTTTTTTACCTTAAGTTGACACTCTGCTTGATCTATGAAGAAGGTATACACATCCAAGGAAGTTTTGTTATTGGACTAAAAAGTTACATACCTATTACTTCAAAGTGAAAATATATACTCACATATTCATCTGTACACACTTACACATAAATACTAAAATAAATACAGATAACAGCCATAATCGCAAGAAATGCATGCATTCTACTCATTTCCAAAGCCAAATGGCACCCTTTATTTCCAATTTCTGATATATATATATATTGAACAGTGGGTGGTGGAAGAACAGTTCTTGGAATTCTGTCATCCTGCTTTCTGCAATCGAATTATTAATAAGCAGTAATGGCGCGGAGATTTTTCTTTGCCTAGGTCAGTTAATCTTTAAATTTGTAACGATTACTTGTTAAATGATGCAAAACTTATTTGGAATGATGAATTAAGGAGGAAACCGCCAGTATCTTCGCTCTATTTTGTAATTGTGAATTGCGAACGAAATTGTTTGACTTGTGGTGGCAATGATGATACGAGTTTTTTTTTTGGGAAGCGTGAAAATGAAGATTTAGACATGCAATTCGGTTTGCTCCGGTTTCGAGAAAGCTGAATCGAGGTAAAAGCAAGCTAAAAGGAGAGAAAATCAAAACACAAGAAGAAAATAGATTGACTGACCAAGTAGTGCATTAAGGAATGCGTAGGTTTCAAAAATCTCCTCATACTGGATTGAGAAGCCGAATCAGGTCTGCCAATCAGCTTGACCGGCTTCTCTTGCTTCTTTGATTCTTGCACCTTCGACGGAGATGCTTTTGGGGGCGACTGTTCCGCCACCGCACCCTGCACCCGATTCGAACCAAGGCGACGATTGAAGGAGGAGGCGGTGGACAGGTCCTGGTTGGCGTGCTTGGTGGCCTTGAACGTGAGTCTGGGCTTGGAAGCATAGGGACCAAGGCAGGAAGGGAAAATATAATCCCTATTGAAGAACTGAGCGCCGTCAGTGACAGGGGCAGAATCATTGTCGATGGAGAGGCGAAGATCAGTAGGTTGACGGAAAGAAGAAGCAGAGAGCGGAGCAGTTGAAACACGGCGGACGGCGGGGAAGAGTGGGCCGGGGAAGTGAGGCGTCTGGGAAGCATCGACGGCGATGGTCTTCGATCGCTTCAGAAGCGGTGGCGAGTCGGGTTTGATAGGGCTCGCATTCGGACGCACTGTAACAGTGGAATCATCATTGTCGCCTGCCATTAACACAGAGTGAGAGAAAAATGGAGATTTGATTTGGGGGCAAAAGCAGCGGAATCTGGGTGTCCCGGCTTCCCTCCGCTTAAGGAATTTTGGTGGGTGGTCGGGTCAATCAGGGCCGTCCAGGATGACCCACATCTGACGTGTAAAGGCATCATCAGATCTGGTTGAGGGCTTCACCTGCCATCTTCAACTTCCGTCAACTCCTCGATTTTCACTGGAAGAGTGAAATAAGATTTGCTGTGGACGGCGGCTCAAAGTAATTGAATTCTATGTGCGTTGGCCGTTACTGACCGGAGTTCTGAAGCTGCGGAGTAAGAGAACCGCCGGCGGCGGTGAGAGGGAAAAAAAGGTACGCCGTATGATTCAATCTCTCTCTCTCACTCTCTGCCTTTTCGTTAGTTCGTTTTTTTTCTGTTGTGTTTCAGATTTTGCTGATTTCTTTCTATGATTCTGATACTTTTCCCGAGAGATTCCGTTATGGATCTTGCACTGTTTCATCTACCGATACTAATCTTCTACTTTTTAAAATTTTTAGTTTAGTTTACCGGGATTCTGCTCTAAAGAGAATAGGTTGTGACCTTTACGTTGAGGCAAGTAAAGCGACGACTCTCAAGAGGCGCCCATCCGACTACGCAGGGATTCCGAAGGGAATTTGGACATGCGGTTTTGAGGTCAAGGACGTTCACATGAAATATGAAAGCTTGCCAAATTTGGTGTCAATCGGACTCCGAACGGATGCTCTACGACACCGTATATCCGCTTGCCAGAATCATGTCTACTCCCACCAATTTGGAAATGCCTCGAAATGTACTCTATAGGGGAGACATGATGTCATCTCTCAACCACCTTTGGGCCCGGTAGCCTAAGTGAGATACCTTGTGGCACATATGTGTATCATAGCGAGGGCGAACATTTCCGAGACCAGTGTCTTGAGCGACTTTCTTTAAAATAGGGTTTTCAAGGACAATACCAGGTGGCACGAGTGTGCCGGTATTGCGCCATTACCCATATGTCGGAGGTTGGATTATACACTCGTACGAAATCCAAAAATGACATGACATGGGCATGAGATGGCCAAGGCCTCAATAGAACCAGAATGGATGAATGTTTGAGATGTCTCGATGTTATGAACGACACGTGAGTCCATTCTCGATGGCATATGACCAAGTGAGATGCGATGGCCAACGACACTCCATATCTTGGGATGACATCAAGACATATGACCCATGCTGATTGGGGACTAAAATAATGTTGGATGCAACGTTGCATTGAGACCTTAACTCCAAATAGAGTCAAGATTGAGCTAAATGACTTGGCTTAATATAGAGACAAGTCAGCTGTTTCACAGACGATTGATTATAATAATAGCGTACGATTTTGTTCAAGTATCGCATCAATATAGTTATGCAGTGCTAGGCTAAAATTGTGGCATTGAGATTAATGATGCTTGAGCTGCCAGAAATATTAATTGACATTTATTGCTTATTCTTTCCTTTATGGTTATTTTACGCCCCTCTGTTTTGCTTTATTATAGTAACATGAATAAGGTTCCATCTGTTTTTTGTTCAGGAAGTCCTGGCAGCGTGGATTCATCATCAAATGATGATGATGATTCACTAAACAATGACCTAGACGTTGAGGACGAAACAGGAGACGTGGTGAAGATGGAGAAGGAAAGGTCGAGGTCGAGGGAGGATCATAGTAGACCGTCGAAATCAACCATGGAGAAATTAGCTGACTCAAGCTTACAGACTGACTGTTGCTATGTTTGATGGCAGGAGGTAGAAGAAAAACAGAGTAAGAAACTAATGGCATGGGACTGATGTCCCACGTTGGTTGGCAGTAGATAGACGCGTTTTAAAGCCTTGAAGGGATGCCCGAAAGGGAAAGCCTAAAGAGGACAATATCTACTAGCGGTGGATCTGGACTGTTACAAACGGTATCAGAGCCAGACACCGGACGATGTGTCTGCCTTCTCGCCCTTCCCCGAAGGGGGTAGACACAAGGCAGTGTGCCAGTAAGGACATTGGGTCCCGAAGAGGAGTGGATTTGATGGTAGTCCCACATCGATTGGAGGAAGGAAAGAGTGCTAGCGAGGACGCTGGGCCCCGAAGGACACCCCATTGGTTGGGGAGGAGAACAAAACACCATTTATAAGAGAAACCTTCTCCTAGCAGTCGCGTTTTAAAGTTTTGGAGGGAAGCCCGAAAGGGAAAACCTAAAGAGGACAATTCTGCTAGCGGTGGATCTGGGCCGTCGTTACAAGTTGAGCATTAAAATTGAGTGATCATAAAAAGGAGAAGACATCCGTACAGAATGGGATGGGGATTGGGTTCAGCTCAACCATAGATTTTCTAATGTCAACAATAAGGAGAGTTGCATCGGCAATCAATATAAATAAATAACATTGGAAGTGAAAAGAAAGGAACCTCCGGTTTCATTCAGTGGGCGCCGGCGGTGGCGGCGGTAGATCATATTTGACATGTCCTAGGTAGAGTCCACAGGCAGGAGCCATCGGACTTGCTGAACTCACATTCTTCGCTTCCAAGATTCTTTCCACTGCAGCAAACAACACAGAAGACCATACTACTGTTAGCTAGCTACCTTCAAACGGCCATGTTCTATTGTATATGTTGCAGTCCAACCACCTACCATCTCCTACGGTTAGATCTCCGGTTCCGACCGCTTTAAGAACGCCAACCATCAGTCTCACCTAAGAAATATTTGAGTCCAGAATAACTAATCAATCAATCTCGTAAAACCCTTTTCCTCAGAACAAGAAAAGAAACAGTCTCTTAGTGTTGGTTATGTTTATTACCTGATGATAGAGAAACGAGCGTGCCCGTGCTGTCACAACGAAACAACGATGCCTTCTCCTGATCCCAAATCCAACCTCATAACTTTCAGAATGTAGCACTCCATTCTCACCTTCTTCTTTGCCCTGCCTTTGCTTTCGCTCCATTGACGATGGAAAATAAGGCGTCGAAACCACCTCACAAACGTCTAGTTCATCAAGAGTTCTCATTGGGGAGTTTGCCTGCACTGCACATCGAAACTAATTTACATTACACCGTACACAGTTTCGTCCCCCGACCACGCCCTGGCTTTGTTACAAACAAAATGTATAATAAGCTGGGAACATAAATAGTTTTAGTATTAAGTGACCTGACAACCAGCAGCCCTGAAGGAGCTGAAGTCATGATGCCCAACAAGCACTTTACATGCCTCCTGAATTCATACATTCCAATAATGTTGTATCAGTTCCTGAATGTAATTCGAAATCGACTTGATCTCCAGCATTGCACTGTTAATTGTTCATACCTGCATGGCTCCAATATTCAGTATCTCGGGCACGTGCCATACTCGATCCTTGTCAAAGCTTGACAAAGTTTCTGGCCCAGAAACTAACCGATAAAAGTATCTGAAAATGTTTCATGAGATACAAAAAATTGTGTTATGTACGTATGGACAATTAATTCTACTGTCTAACAGGCAACGATGGTATCAACTGGATGGACAATACTCACGTACGCTCTTGAGCTTTATATCTCGCATGATAATCATTAGGAACACTTCGAACATCAACTACCGTAACATCGCCGTCATTTTTCTGGAATCAAAACAGACAGATACCTTTCATCATTTTCTTTGTCTCATACAATAGAAAGCAAAGGTTCAAGCTGGAAAAAGGAAGATTCTTCTTAGGTGCTCGCTGTGAGAATCCACATCGGTTGGAGAGGGAAGCGAAACTGTAACGACCCAGGCCCACTGCTAGTAGATATTGTCCTCTTTGGGCTTTCCCTTTTGGCCTTCCCCTCAAGGCTTTAAAACACGTCTGCTAGAAGAAGGTTTCCACACCCTTATAAAGGGTGTTTTGTTCTCCTCACCAACCAATGTGGGACATTGCAATCCACCCCCCTTCAGGGCCTAGCATCCTCGCTGACACTCTTTCCTTCATCCAATTGATGTGGGACCCCAGCATCCTTACTGCACATTGCCTCGTGTCTACCCCCTTCTGGGAACAGCCTCCTCGCTGGTATATAGTCCGGTGTCTAGCTCTAATACCATTTGTAACGACTCGATTTATCTTATAAGTAGTGGTCATGGCCGTTACCAAAAATAATTTGATTTATATAAAAATTAATGAAAAGTATGCAAAAACGATCATTTATTAAAATCATGTGCGGGGTACCTTCAACTTCAAAAGGTTAAAAACATGCCGCATAAAAATGTTTAAACATAAAGAGGTTTTAAAATGTGTCTGCTAAAGAGAGGATTCCACACCCTTATAAAGAATGTTTCTGTAACGACCCGACTTATCTTATAAGTAGCGGTCAAGGCCGTTACAAAAAATAATTTGATTTATTTAAAAATTAATGAAAACTATGCAAAAACGATCATTTATTAAAATAAGGTGTGGGTACCCTTACAAGGTTAGAAACATGCCGCCTAAAAATTAAAATCAAAAGGTAATCTGGTGTGACCATCTGGTTCCGTAACTAGGCGTTCACACACATAATTTAAATTAATAAACAAAAGTGCGAAAACGTCTATCCATCAAAATAAAATTCCAATAAACATAAACTCCTTGAGTCGCCCCATGACTGACTTGGGCATCCCACTCGTCACCTGTGACACAGCTTCGCCTGAAAACCATTTTAAAAATAGGAAATACTCACTAAGGAACTCCCCTATTGGGTCAAATACATAAATCGTCACAAGACGATCAACCAAAATCGAGGGACCCTAGTGGTTAATCACCCGAAACACGCAGCGGGTGATTATTGCCACAAGAAAATCAACGCCCACCTTTACTCCTTAAAATGATTATCCCTGGTAGGTTACCCGAAACACAGAGCGTGTAACCCTTACCTTAATAGTCATTTTCTACCATCATCACCGAAAGTGACTATTAGTGGCTAGTTACCCGAAACACACAACGTGTAACTATTATCACAAGTCCCTTAACCATCACCACCAATAAACACAATATGCATGCAATAGGTCCCAAAACGTAAAACCCCGAAACACACAACATGTAACCATTACCACGAGGAAATCAACATCCTTCCTTATTTCCTTAATATGACTATCCACGGCTGGTTACCCGAAACACACAGCGTGTAATCCTTACCTTGATAGTTATTTTCTACCATCATCACCGAAAGTGATTATTAGTGGCTAGTTACTCGAAACACACGGCGTGTAACTATTATTACAAGTCCCTTAACCATCACCACCAATAAACACAATATGCATGCAATAGGTCCCAAAATGTAAAATGTTGGATTTCATGAACACACGTATATTGTGTCATACTACTCACATCGAATCCAATCATCAAATACAACTACACACATTCAACAATTTATACCGTGTGTTTAACAGTCATCAATGACCCAATATTTATCGCCCACCAACCAATTACACAACCCACAGCGCACAACCATATGACAAATTTGCTTGACCCTTTTTTAAAAACAAAACATTTAGTTTCAACAAAAGGGTCCCTTACCTAGAGAGCTCATTTACTAATCGTTCCTACAGCTATTGGTTCGCTTCGACTTAAATCGAGCCTGCTGTCCACGTAGAGATTGGTTCCAATCCTATCTAAATTTGCCTATTTTCCCATACAAAATCAAGAAATACAAAATAATAATTATAAAAATACAATCAATAAGTCCTAGGGTTCAGCCATTTTAGCCAAACCCTTAGCGAGCCGCCAACCTCATTAGTTTTTGCACGAAGCTAGAGGCAAGTCAGCCACAACAAACCCTAAGCCGCCCGCCGCCCTTCCTTCGTTCTTTGTCATCTTCTTCCTTAAGCCGCTGCCACCCAAAGTCCACGTCGTCCCGTCGCTGACTATTTCCCACATCACCTCGTGCCCCTTCGCACATCAAAAAACCACCATCCAGCAACCACATCACCGCTACGAGTGAACTCCGTCGCCAAAATCGACATTAAGAGGATTAAACGCAGCAAAGATATAACATTGTTTCCTCTAGGGATAGATAGGATTGGAACCAACCTCGACGTGGACAGCAGGCTCGATCTAAGTCGGAGCGACTATAGGAACGATGAGGAAAGGAGCACTCCAGGTAAGGAACCCTCCTGTTGAAACTAAATGTTTTGTTTTTTAAAAAGGGTCGAATGGATTTGCCCCATGGTTGTGTGCTATGTAATCTGTTGGTTGTGTGTTGTGTGTTCTGTTGGTTGTGTATTGTGTGTTGTGTGTTGGCGATAAATATTGGGTAATTGATGACTGTATAAATGGTTGAATGTGTAGTTGTATTTGATGATTGGGTGGGCAATAAATATTGGATAATTGATGACTATTAAACACTATATAAACTGTTGTATGTGGGTAGGTATTTGATGATTAGGTTCGATGTGAGTTGTATGATGCAATATACGTGGGTTCATGAAATCCAACGTTTTACGTTTTGGGACCTATTGCATGCATATTGTGTTAGTTGGTGGCAATGGTTAAGGAATTGTGGTAATAGTTAGACACTGTGTGTTTCGGGTAACTAGCAGCTAATATTCACCATCGATGATGATTGTAGAAAATGACCATCAAAGTAAGGGTTACATGCTGTGTGTTTCGGGTAACCAGACGTGGATAGTCATTTTAAGGAAGTAAGGAAGGATGTTGATTTCCTTGTGTTAATGGTTACACGCTATGTGTTTCGAGTAACCAACCGTGGATAGTCATTTTAAGAAAATAAGGAAGAATGTTGATTTTCTTGTGGTAATGGTTACACGCTATGCGTTTCGAGTAACCAGCCAAGGTTAATCATTTTAAGGAAAAGGTGGGCGTTGATTTTCTTGTGGCAATAATCACCCGCTGCATGTTTCGGGTGATTAACCAAAATCGAGGGACCCTAGTGGTTAATCACCTTGTGACGATTTATGTATTTGACCTCAATAGGGGAGTTCCTTACTGAGTATTCCTGTTTTTAAAATGGTTTATACTCACCCTGTTTTTAAAATGGTTTTCAGGCAAAGTTGTGGCACAGAGTTTTATGTATTTGACCCCAATAGGGAGTTCCTTACTGAGTACTCACCCTATTTTAAAAATGGTTTTCAGGCGAAGTTGTGGCACGGAGTTAGTCATGGGATGCCAAGTCAGTCATGGGGCGACTCAGAGTTTCATTAACCAGGCGAAGTTGTGGCACGGAGTTAGTCATGGGATGCCAAAGTCAGTCATGGGGCGACCAAAGTCAGTCATGGGGCGACCAAAGTCAGTCATGGGGCGACTCAAGGAGTTTATGTTTATTGGAATTTTATTTGGATGGATAGACGTTTTCGCACTTTTATTAATTTAAATTATATTTGTGGACGCCTAGTTTATGGGAACTAGACGGTCACACCAAATTCCCTTTTGATTTTAATTTCCTACGTTGTTTGACCATTTTTAGTTCGCATGTTTTTAACCTTTTAAAGGTTGTTAGGCCACATGTTTTTAACCTTTTAAAGGTTGTTAGGCCACATGTTTTCGCATGTTTTTAACCTTTTAAAGGTTGTTAGGCCACATGTTTTTAACCTAGGAGTACCCACACCTTATTTTAATAAATGATCATTTTGGCATAGTTTTCATTAATTTTTAAATAAATAAAATTATTTTTTGTAACGGCCCGAACCGCTACTTATAAGATAAGTCGGGTCGTTACAGAAACATTCTTTATAAGGGTGTAGAAACCTCTCCTTAGCAGACACGTTTTAAAACCTCGAGGGGAAGTGTGGAAAGAAAAGCCCAAAGAGAACAATATCTGTTAGCGGTGGGCTTAGACCGTTTCAAATGGTATCAGAGCCAAACAATGAGCGATGTGCCAGTGAAGAGGCTGAGCCCTGAAGGGGGGTTGGGCACCAGGCGGTGTGCCAGCAAGAATGCTGGGCCCCGAAGGGGGTGGATTGTGAGATCCCACATAAGTTGGATAGGGGAACAAAACATCCTTGGTGTGGGAACCTCTCCCTAGCAGACACATTTTAAAACTTTGGGAGGAAGCACGAAACGGAAATTCCAAAGAGAACAATATCTGCTAGCGGTGGGGGGCTTGAGCCGTTACACTCGCTTATCTATCGCCTATGAACAATAGTCAATAGTACTGGTAAAAGGGAAGATAAATTTTATAGTTTGAAAATGGAAATTTTAACACGACTATAACTTAGCATCGTTGAGTTAAAAATGAAGCACAAGATCGAAACAACGAAAATCGAGAGAAGCAAAAGTAGCTCAAAAAAGGGATTGGCTAGCAGAGAACCGAACCTGTAAGAAATGATTCACGGCCCTACGAACGACACTCGGTTCATGAGGTGGTAACTGCATCATAGTTAGGAAAAAGAAGTTAGCATCTCTGTAGCAAAGTTGAGCACCATTACTTCAAACTCATGTTTTCAAGGATAAGAAAGTTTTATCTCAACAACAAAGTCCACGAGTGAACAAAAGTTTTCAGGGGAAATTACTCATCTAGTTAGCATATAGTATGTGTACATATGAAAAGGGGAGAGAGATGCTTATATTCTATACAAAGGGACAAACCACTTCTCCAGGCTTTCTTTTGCTTATGCGCTCAACATCAACATGACAAACATTTGATAAGGCATGTACTCCAGCATCCTTCATTGAAAAAAGAAGGAAAGTCACAACGTGAATGGGATAACTTAATCTACTTATGGTAGCAAGACATGTAATGTGACGCATGGGAATACGATTATCAAAGCAATCAATCAAGTCAATAGAGCAGCTCAATAACGGATCCCTTTCTACCAAGCACAACTCAGAACAGGTGAATATGGAGCAAGATGAACTGCAGTCTGCAGCAAACAAGCCAGAAAAACAACTTATCCTAAAATGCTCCAGTAACAGCTCATGCTCACCACTAACAGATATTGTCTGCTTTGGCCCATTATGTATGCCATCAATTTCACGATTTTAAAATGCGTTTGTTAGGAGAGGTTCCCACGCCCTTATAAGGAATGCTTCATTCCCCTCTCCAAACGATGTGAGATCTCACAATCCACCCCCTTGGGGGCTAGGGTCTTTGCTAGCACACCGCTCGGTGCCTGGCTCTAACAAATACTATCCACTTTGGCCCGTTATGTATCATCGTCAGCCTTCCGATTTTAAAATATGTCTGTTAGGGTGACGTTTTCACACCCTTATAAGGAAAACTTCGTTCCCATCTCCAACCGATGTGGGATCTCACAATCCACCCCGCTTGGGGGCCAGTGCCCTCGCTGGCACACCGCTCAGTGTCTGGCTCTGATACCATTTGTAACAACCCAAGCCCAACACTAACAGATATTGTCCGCTTTGGCCCGTTATGTATCGTCGTCAGCCTCACTATTTTAAAACGCGTCTGTCAGGGAGAGGTTTCTACACCCTTATAAGGAATGCTTCATTCTCCTCTTCAACCAATGTGGGATCTCACAATCCACCCCCTTGGGGGCCAGTGCCCTCGCTAGCACACCGCTCGGTGTCTGGCTCTGATACCATTTGTAACAGCCCAAGCTCATCGCTAACAGATATTGTCCGCTTTGGCCCGTTATCTATCGCCATCAGCCTCACAGTTTTAAAACGCGTCTGTCAGGGAGAGGTTTCTACACCCTTATAATGAATGTTTCGTTCTCCTCTCCAACCGATATGGGATCTCACAGTTCCAATGGTTTTGTTTTAAAATCCGACTTAGAACAATAGAGGCAAGTCCATGCATCTCAAATGAACATAAGCCCTACAATCAAACTACCAATTCAGTTCCATATCCTACTCTGCGCAAATCAAAGCTAGTGGGAGAAGAACTACCGGAGGACAGAAGATTCAGCAAGATAAAAGTCATGGAAGCTACCCTACAAGTACACTGAACATTCTAATAACAGCAATAAAACTGGTTTTTATATGACAAAAAGGAACAAATATCCAGAATAAGAAAAACTTACAGTTCTGCTAGAACAAAACACTGAAACTGATTGACCGATAAACTTCCGGAACGCTTCCTGAGAAGTAGAAGTAATCATTTATAGAGTAATGCAAGAGACCAATTGTTCAACCCGTTTCTTAATGATACAAAGAAATCATGTTCCATTTCAAAGAGTTTCATCGGTTAAGAACGATACGCAGAGTAATGAAAGATGGCAAAGGCGGTGTACCTCAAGCACGCCGACCACCGTACGACAGTTGGGCTGCTGCTGAGAACCAGAAAAACGAGTTCCAATATATTCGACTGCGACAAGGTAGCGTTGGATTCCAGGATTACGGTTCATGGATTCCGCTTCCTCCTTATCGCCAAGGAGATCTTCGTTCGTAGTCTTTCCAATTTTCAATGGCCTTTGCGGTGATGAATCGGAACTGAACTCTAGCCTATGCTTCTGGTTCTCCGTCATTGATTTCCGCCACTCCCGCCAAGATTATGAGAATCGAACACTGATTCCAAAGCTTTAAACAATGTAGCAAGTGTTCTCGCGGAAGTTTAAAGGTTGAACTCCGCCATAAGTTGAACAAGTTACCAAGGTAGACGATGGAGGTTTGCTTCGCTAGGTCGTATTCGCCGTTTTAATTTTCCACCTGTCGAATGACAGTTCGACATGTCGTCTCAATGCTCACGTGCTTCTCAGTTGTAAACACGTGAGCTTGGGCTTCAAATGGGCTCATATTTTATAAGCCCAATACCATTTAAAAGAAGCCCTAGCCCAATTATGTTGCGAGAAAACCCTAATTTCTTCCCTTGTATCACTTAATTCATGCGCCGCACAGCGTAGCAGCCAAATTGTAGCCGGCGGCATCCACTATATAGGTCCCCTAAATTGAAAGTCGAAACCCTAACTCGAGTTACGAAGGCACAGCCCTGTTCTTCACCTCTCTATTCCCAGTGTCAGGTATAACAGTTTCGACAAGTATGGTCGCCATTGAATTCACGGTTATATTACTCGATTTACTTCGACTATAGTTTGTTCATTCCATCTCTAACCTCTACTTGCAGGATCTCTTATTTCCCTTTGCAGTATACTCTAATTTGTTTTTAAATTGTTTTGTCTCTTTGGATTTGACGTGATATGGGCTCTGGTGAATCGATCTGTAACTTTACCATTGTAGTTTATGTTTTTGATTTATTGTTAAAACGACGCTGAAGAAAATATTTCATTTGGAGGATATTTTTAGTGCAAGAATTGCATCTGGAGGATTGAAAATCTAAATTCAGGGCTTATATTTCTGGAATTTTGGTTTTTTATCCCCGACTGCTGTTCCATTCATGTTTTTCCGGTTAAATTCCAATATTCCTAATGACATTCCAAATGGCTTCCCCATAAAAAAACTATGAATAATCAGGGCTGGAGTCTAGAACAGGCTCTTTCTCCAAAGCCAATTTATTGGTTTTTGGGTTGAAACACGGATGAGCTTGAGTTTTGGCATTATTTAGTGCCATAGGCCGCTGGTTGGGGGTCATTTTGATGTCTGCAGGATCATGGAACCTGAAACTAGGAAAATTTGAACCTGGAACCTGTTTTTTCATGCATCCTTATTTTGAAATTTTAAGATTTTGCAACCTGGAACCTGTTATCCGTATTTTGAGATTTTTTGTTCCACTCTAATTAATGTAAGTTGCGTTGATTCAAAACTATCTGCTTTTTCTTCTCTTTATGGTTTTCGTTAATATTTACGAATGTTCTGTTTTGGTCTATCTTTATCTATTATTTTGTACCCTCTAGTATTATATGTTTTTTATTTGAAATGTTATGCTTAATTACCGTTTGAAAGAAGAACCCGTGTAACGTTTGGTCTTTTTGGGATGACGTTAATGGATCTATTAAACATCATTGAAATTTGGTAGTTTCAAATTTAATCGTAATAGGAACGCAATATGTCTCACCGCAAGTTTGAGCACCCAAGACATGGCTCTTTGGGGTTTCTTCCCAGAAAGAGAGCTTCTCGCCATAGAGGGAAAGGTATTGGCAATCTTTCTGTGCTAGATCTTATTTTATGACTAATAGTTTTAGATTATTGTATTTGTACAGATCATTCATATTGTTTTTTATTCGGCATGTAACGAGTCAGTTGTCAGTCTTTTAATTTACACTGGTTTGATCGTTCCAAGTGCTTCAATCAGTTTTTCCTTTTTATATTGTAGTCATCTGAGTATTTTCTTCTGTAATTAGTGCTTCTCACTCTGATCAGATGTAGCTCAGGCATATTGTGGATGCTTTGTTCTTTCATTCAATCCTTGCATAAGCTTTCCATGTTTCGATTTTAAATGCATGTTTACTTTTAAAAAAAAATCATGTGATGATATACTGGAAAGCATTACAACACGCATTGCGTGTACTAAATTCATTTGATATTCTTTAGCTCAATGTTATTACCTGATGGTGACTTGTACTTTGCAGTGAAGGCATTTCCCAGAGATGATCCTTCGAAGCCTTGTAGATTAACTGCTTTCCTTGGATACAAGGCTGGAATGACTCATATTGTCAGAGAAGTTGAAAAGCCTGGATCAAGTAAGTCTGGTGGAAAGATATTTATATCTAGATTATGAAAATGATATAGATGCATATAGCAATATATCCAACAGCTGCCTAGTTATGGCTGTTTCTCTACGGCACCATTGCGTAGCTTATATTGTTTTGGTTAATCTTGTGTTAGGCCTTCTATTTAGATTAAATTTCCCTTTTGCAATGTGATGTGAAAACTTATGGTAGACAATCCTGTTTTATTTTGTTTCTATTTCTAAAATCTGTTGGATTATTGATTTTAGTCTTATGATCCTCTCAGAGTTACACAAGAAAGAAACATGTGAAGCTGTAACAATTATAGAAACGCCCCCTATGGTTGTTGTCGGTGTTGTTGGCTATGTTAAAACGCCACGAGGTTTGCGTTCATTGAAAACTGTATGGGCCCAGCATTTAAGTGAGGAGGTAAAGCGGAGATTTTATAAGAACTGGTGCAAGTCTAAGAAGAAAGCTTTCTCTAAGTACTCAAAGAAGTTTGAGACCGAAGATGGAAATAAGGATATTCTCGCACAGTTGGAGAAATTGAAGAAATACGGCACCGTGATTCGTGTTCTGGCCCATTCCCAGGTATTTTGTGCTTCCCAAAAATTTGAACCGTTGCAAAATTTTGTTAATATTTGATATGTAGTTCTATGTTTTAGTACCCACTTTAAGAGGATGGACTTTGTTTCAGATAAGGAAGATGCAAGGACTAAAGCAAAAGAAAGCTCACTTGATGGAAATTCAGGTGAATGGTGGAGATGTTTCTAAGAAAGTTGATTATGCATATAGTTTATTTGAGAAGCAGATCCCTGTTGATGCAATCTTTCAAAAGGATGAGATGATTGATATTATTGGGGTAACTAAAGGAAAAGGTTATGAAGGTGTTGTGACCCGTTGGGGTGTCACTCGTCTCCCCCGCAAGACCCATCGTGGCCTTCGCAAGGTAGCCTGTATTGGTGCTTGGCATCCAGCCAGAGTGTCATTCACTGTTGCTCGAGCAGGGCAGAATGGTTACCATCATCGCACTGAGATGAATAAGAAGGTTTATAAGGTTGGGAAGACCGGCCAAGACTCCCATTCTGCTATGACCGAGTTCGATAGGTTAGTCAACATGTGCCTTCCCCTTTTTGGCTTATCTTTTCTTGAATTACTGCTACTGATGTTTGTGGATATTTATTCTTTTTAGGACTGAGAAGGACATAACTCCAATTGGCGGATTCCCTCACTATGGTGTGGTCAAAGAGGATTACTTGATGATCAAGGGCTGTTGTGTGGGTCCAAAAAAGCGTGTTGTCACATTGAGGCAGTCACTGATTAAGCAGACGTCTAGGGTTGCTATGGAGGAAATCAAACTGAAATTCATCGACACTTCCTCCAAATTTGGCCATGGACGGTTTCAGACAACACAGGAGAAGGCTAAGTTTTATGGACGAGTCAAGTAGGTGTTGCGGGTTGACTGATTTTTTTTTTTCTCTCGATGATTTGGGTTTCTTCATTTTAATCATGTAACGTTTTCAGACTTGGGAAAGGTGTTGTTTAATGTTAAATGACTATTCATCCTTGGTGTTCAATCTGTTCTTCAATCCTCCGCCTAGTCGTCTGGTGGTGTTGTGACTCCGTACTCAGCTGGTTGTTTTGGATCCTGCACCCTTTTTCTTGACCCAGTTTGTCTTCATTCAACATTTTTGTATGCACCCAGTGAGATCAAATAGAAAGCGGCACCAATTGGAACACGTTTCTGTGCTGTTCTAAATTCAAACAGGGTTTCAGTATGAACATAAATGAGAAGAACGTGGAATATTTGGCGTCCATTCCAATTTACATTCTTCTTTTCATTGATGAGTTCCCCACGTTTTGTAATGTTCTGAATATGACCATTCGATTAGACCCTCTCACCTTTTCTAATTCACGGGTCCCATACTGCACTCCACTCCCTACTTTAATTGAATCCGATTCCCAAACCCAACACAATTCATTCCTTCCAACCCAACACAATTCATTCCTTCCAACCCACTCCCTATTGTGATTAGGTGGAATGGGCTGGTTTAGTTTAGTTAGCCAAAACAAGCGAAATAGCGTATAGAAGAAAAAAAAGGTATCCCAATGATTGCCTATGCCCTTTCTTTGGGTTTGTTTTGCCGAAAAATCAAACAAAGGGGTAAGATTACCTCTCATTTGTGCTTCTGCCCAATCCGGTTCAATGATCAGAGGACGCCCTTACCTTACTAAAGAAAGAAAGCCATGCAAACCATTAGTGAAGGGCCGGGGATCTATCAAAGCTCTAGCAAGAAGGTGGGAATCTATCAAAGCTCTAGCAAGAAGGTATGAAACTTTATATATGTATCTCTATTGACTTTATATAAGGGGCCAATATGGGGGCACCCAATACCTACGAAGATGCACCCATCTGAATTACAACATTTCTTTTATACTTACGAAGATGCACCCATATGAATTACAACATTCCTTTTTATTATGCCTAAAATCCCTATTTTCGATAATATATCACGTGTTCTTATTGATGGTTCCTTAGAATTCGTATGGGGTCACAAGAAATTTTTTATGGTCTTAAGAGGAATGACCGTCATAGCCCAAACCAAAGTCTAGTTCATAGTTCTAGGGACATGTAGGTTATATATATATATATATATATATATTATTATTATTATTGTGAGTAGAGGAGAGCGTGACCGTAAATGATGCCGCGTCGGCTCCGTCCAGTCCACGTGGTATTTCCAAAAAATTTAGAAACCATTGCTATATTATCACTCTTCCATTTTCTGAGGCTTCCAATAATCCTGTGTGTTTTAGATTCTCCCGCTCCCCCAATTCTCTCCTCCCTTCTTCCCGGAATCCTGGATTTCTCTTCCTCATATCTTCCCCATTCCATCTCCCATCCTCTACCCCCCCATGTTCTGCTTCAAACTCCGCCGTCTTCTCCATTTCCACAGCCACCTCCGCCGCCCAATCCATGTTGTTCCCATATGATTTCTCCATTCCATCTTCCCTTCTCTGTATCTAAATGATTACGCACTCCACATCTCCGCCCTTTGATTCCTCGAATTCCTTCCCTCAACATTCCCCCTCTCACAACTTCATTACCGGAGCTCGCAACTCCCTTTCCACCGCCGCTTTCCTTCCCCGAAATCCCCGGCGAAAACGGTTCTTCCCTTCTTCTCTTTCTCCGGATGCCGCTACTCGCCACTTCAATCTACAATTTGCAACTCTCGCGAGGAGGAGCGCCAATTTTTTTGTAGTCAAGCGTACTACTAATGAGTTGGAGAGGGAAGAATTCTCCCAGGACTCTTCTGTGCAAGTTGGATCAAGTTTCACTGCTTTTCAGGAGGATCCTATTGTCGATAAGTTAAGGACCCAACTCGGTGTCATACACCCTATCCCTTCGCCACCTATTAATCGAAACATTGTTGCACTTTTCGTCTTCTTTTTCTTTGTTGGAGTCGCCTTCGACAAACTGTGGACACTTAGAAAGAGAAGTAAATCGAGAAATGAAGATGGGCGTCGTGGTACATGGCCCCAGGTGCCTACTAGTTTCTCGTCGTTTTTGGAGAAGGATTTACAAAGGAAGGAGTCGGTGGAGTGGGTGAATATGGTGTTGGGTAAATTATGGAAAGTTTATCGACCTGGCCTTGAGGATTGGCTTGTTGGATTGTTGCAACCTGTTATTGATAATTTGAAGAAACCTGATTATGTGGAGAGGGTGGAAATCAAGCAGTTTTCCTTGGGGGAAGAACCATTGTCTGTTAGGAATGTTGAGCGGCGAACATCCCGTCGAGCCAATGATTTGCAGTAAGTTACTTTGAACCCATCTTTCAAATTTTATATACTCTCTGGTGTGCAGATTGAACACCTTCCTGCGATGTTTACTGGCGATAGAGTTCCATGAATTTATTCAGTCATTATTGTTTTTACATTTAGTTTCTAAGTGGAGGCTAGGTGGGGTGTATGACTAATCTCTCACTTCTTAGTCGAGGTGTGAGATCCCACGTCCGTTGGAGAGAAGAACGAAATATTCTTTATAAGGGTGTGGAAATCTCTCCCTGTAATACGCATTTTAAAAACCTCGAGAGGAAGCCTCCGAACGGGAAAGCCCAAAGAGGACAATATTGGCTAGTGGTGGTCTTGGGGCGTTACAAATGGTATTAGAGCTAGACACCGGGCGGTGTTCCAGCGAGGACGCTGGGTCCCGAAGAGAGGTGGATTATGAGATCCTACATCGATTAGAGAGGGGATCACGCCCTAAAGGGGGGTGGATTGTGAGATCCCACATCGGTTGGAGAGAGGAACGAAGCATTCTTTATAAGGGTGTGGAAACCTCTCCCTAGCCGACGCATTTTAAAAACCTTGAGGGGAAAGCCCAAAGAGGACAATATATGCTAGCAGTAGTCTTGGTCATTACAAATGGTATCAGAGCCACACACTGGGTAGTGTGTTAGTGAGGATGCTGGGCCTCGAAAGAAGGTGGATTGTGAGATCCCATATCAGTTTTGGAGAGGAGAACAAAACATTCTTTATAAGGGTGCGAAAACCTCTTCCTAGCAGACACGTTTTAAGAACCTTGAGGGAAAGTCCGAAAGGGAAAGCCCAAAGAGGACAATATCTGTTGGCAGCGGGTTTGAGCAATTATACAAGGCCACGTGTCTAAGTAATTGAGCTATCCTTTCAGTTTTATTAGAACAACCGTATTACAATTGCTTTTCTTCATTCAATGTTCTTCAGGTACCAAATTGGTCTGCGCTATACTGGCGGAGCTCGTATGTTGTTAATGCTTTCACTAAAATTTGGCATCATCCCCATTACTGTTCCAGTTGGTGTCCGAAATTTTGACATAGATGGTGAATTATGGGTCAAGTTGCGGCTTATTCCAACTGAACCTTGGGTAGGTGCCGTTTCATGGGCATTTGTTTCACTACCAAAGATCAAATTTGAGTTGTCACCGTTCCGCTTGTTCAATTTAATGGGTATGTTGTAGTTTCTTGACTTTGATTACCAATTACATTAGTATGCATGCTTGTGGTGGTTCCATTCGTTTCTTGATCATAGTTTTCTTTGCTTTAAGTGTTGAAATTTGGATGCTGATGCACATTTCTCTGTCTTTCCATCTTTTTGCTGCACGCTTGGGACATCATCAGCCATTCCTGTTCTCTCCATGTAAGTTCATTAATCTTAACTGATGAATAGTTGCTATATAACTTGATTAGCTCAAGGAAGAAATGGAGTCGATCCTTCCCACCTTAGCGTTGTCGACTGCTCTATGTTAAAATTTTATCTTCATCACAATTTTGAAAGGAATAAAGATCGATTCTATGCCAGAAAGTTGTGTAATGATATTCTATATCACATTTGTCCCGTTGAATATTTTACTAGTTCAACCCATGAATTGTTCATGCTAATGGGACTCTGGAATCCTTGACAATAGTACTTCGACTAGTAAAGAAGATTGCTATTATTGAAGCCTTTGGTTTTGAGGATTATATCATGAAGTAAAAGTTCTTTTGATCCGAACTTATATTGGCCCAAGCCCACCGCTAGCAGATATTGTCCTGTTTGGGCTTTCCCTTTCGGACTTCCCCTCAAGGTTTTTAAAACGCGTCTGTTAGGAAGGGGTTGGGCCGTTACAAATGGTATCAGAGCCAATCACTGGACGGTGTGATGCACTGGTCAGAGTAGGGCTAGACTCTCTCTATAGTAGATACGTTTTAAAAACCTTGAGGGGAAGCCCGAAAGGGAAAACATAAGGGGGCAATATCTACTAGCGGTGGACTTGAGCCGTTACAAATGATATCAGAGCTAGGTACTGAGCAGTGTGCCAACGAGGACGCTGGGCCCCCATGGGGGGTGGATTGTGAGATCCCACGTTGGTTGGAGAGGAGAACTTTGCATTCCTTATATGGATGTGGAAATCTCTCCCTAGTGGACGCGTTTGAAAACCGTAAAGCTGATGGCGATACGTAACGAGTCAAAACGGATAATATCTGCTAGTGGCGGACTTGGACTATTATAGAACCAGTTTTCTGGTTGTCATCATTGTATGGTGGTAGTTCATGGCATAATTTTCTCATATAGCTGATAATTCAACCAAGTGTTCTAGTTGTTTTCAGGCTTGTTTTTCTTCCATCTGTTTGTCCTCTGACTTGTATTATGCGAATTATCTCTGCATAGGTTTTTGACAAAACTTCTCACAGAGGATTTACCTAAATTATTTGTACGTCCAAAGAAGATAGTTCTAGATTTCCAAAAAGGAAAAGCGGTTGGACCCGTCCCGGATGAGGTTAAATCGGGAGACATACAAGAAGGAAATAAAGGTTTTGTTGGGGAACTTTCAGTAACCCTCGTAGATGCTCGGAAGCTTTCTTATGTCTTTTATGGTATGCCATTTTATCTATATTGTCCTTTCTAAAAACCATGCTTTGTAGTGCTTATAAACATTGTTGCGACACTGCTGTTTTGCTGTCAGAAACTTAGCATCTGATTAACCGTAGATAGTAACTATTATAGTCCTATACGTTATTCATCAATCCTTGTTCTTCTCAGGAAAAACGGACCCATACGTGATTTTAAGCTTGGGCGATCAAATAATACGCAGCAAAAAGAACAGCCAAACCACTGTAATTGGATCACCTGGTGAGCCAATCTGGAATCAGGTGATGCTCATTTCTGATTTTTGTTTTACCGGAGAATATGTTCCATCTTTGGTTATTTTCGGGTTCGTTTGTGTACTCGCGTTAATTGGCGTTGGGAATATTGGCAGGATTTCCATATGCTTGTTGCAAATCCTAGGAAACAGAAATTGTATATCCAAGTGAAAGACTCTCTTGGATTTGCAGATTTGACCATTGGTAATGCAGAGGTAACTTATCTTTCGTTGCAGTTAGTATAGTCAGATTTTGAAATATCTATGGTATTGCATTCAAGGGCAAGTTTAAAACTTGTGAAACTCCGCGAGATTTCTTTATCCATCAACCATTTAGATCGTATCTTTATTTTTCTCTTCTAACTATGCAAACTAGAACGGTTCAAGTCCACCGCTAGCAAATATTGTCCGCTTTGACCCATTACGTACCACCGTTAGCCTCACGGTTTCAAAACGCCTCTTCTATGGAGAGGGTCTAGCACTACTCCGACTAGTGCCTCGCACCATCCAGTTTCTAGCTCTGATACCATTTGTAACAACCCAAACCCACCGCTAGCATGGTGAGATTTTTTTTCAATGGAGTGTTACAAATGATATCAAAGCCAGACACCAGGCGGTGTGTCAGTGACCTTTACCTAACAGATGCGTTTTAAAATCATGAGGCTGACGACGATACGTAACGAGCTAAAACGGACAATATTTACTAGTGGCGGGCTTCGGCTATTACACTAAAACTGCTGAACTATGTTCGTATTGCGTTCAAGGGTAAGTTTAAATCTTTTATTTTTAATGATCAAAACTAGTTTGGTCAATTCAACAGTGGTTTAGAACTTGGCTTGCTGTTCTTCTAATTTGTTTTCGTCTTCTATAAGTTGGGGTTGCTCATCATTAGCTCATTTGTCAACCCGAAGTTCTGACTAGATTTTGGTACTCTGCTCTTGAATAGAACTGCTACATAAGCTTGAGCATCTTGTATAACCAGCATTCTTGGTGATCATATGAAAGTCTTATAGAATAGTATGTATATTTTGCGTGGTTTTGGTAATCTTGTTATCGATATCAATTTCTGAGCCCTGTGGCAGCATCAGCTCTCTGGTAATGATATCATATAGTTTGAACTCGATATCTTCTTACTTGTTCTTACAAAACATACAGGTTGATCTTGGTTCTCTTCAAGATACTGTACCAACGGACAGAATTGTTGTTTTGGGGGGAGGTTGGGGACTCTTTAGAAACAGGTCTTCTGGAGAAATACTAGTGAGATTGACATACAAAGCATACGTCGAGGACGAAGAGGACGACAAGGCTGCATTAGATGCCTTGGATACAGATATTTCGGATGACGAGTCATCTGATTCGGATGAACCTGATGAACCAAATGGTGCTTACGACGAGGGTGAAAACGATGCTGCGAAGGAAACTGATAAGGAATCATTTATGGACGTTCTAGCGGCATTGATTGTGAGCGAAGAATTTCAGGGTATAGTAGCATCGGACACATTGAATACGAAGCTTCAGAATGACGCCACCACTTCTTCTAGCATAGGGACAACGAGGTCGAGATCTCGTGATGTGGTTACTGATAACAAACCCGCAGTTTCTGGCGTTGGAGATAGAGGTTTAGCTGGTAATATTGTTGTCTAGTTATTGATCATGCATATATTTTTGTTTGGATGATGGTGAAGTGTTCTAATATGTGTAAATGGCAGAATCGTCGCTGTTTTGGCTTGCTGTGATCACGAGTATCTCGGTGCTCATTGCTATCAACATTGGTGGTTCGAGTTTCTTCAATCCATGAGACTACTCGGACCCTTTAGCCATTTTGTATCATGTCATGAGCATAGAGCAAGCCACCTTGGCTGGCTGGAGTCGAGTATATCACGCACCCATACACATTGAATTGAACAATGAGAATCGATCAACTTTAACTCATGTTCGGTTCGTATATACGTCGCTATCGGAGGAACAAGCTTCTGTCGACGGCATACCAATTTTGGGTTTGTATTATAATAACAAATTTACATTCTTTTCAACTTGTGCCTTGTAACTTCATTTGGCACCCATCATTATAAAAATAGAAATTACACGCACCCTCTTGGCCTCACCTCACGCATTGCCCAATTACTGATACAAACTCATCTCCTCGCCCTTGCTTACTGCTCGTTTTATCTTTTCGAGCTGTTTATTCTCGACTTAATTTAGGGCATATTTGAGGAATTTGATTAAATTTGAGATCTTTTTGAAGACCCGAACCCAAGCGACTGTATTGCGCTTTCCAAGTGACATCTCGGAATTTTGGATTAAGCTATACTTGTAATATGTATGGAAACATGATATAAGAAGCTTGTCATAAAAATTTGAATTTGAACTAAGTTGATTTGATGTATGAAAAAACATGTTTAACGTTACAATATATACTTTTTTGAACATGTAATGAGTTGATTTGATGTATGTAAGAGCATGCTAAACATTATGATACATGTTTTTTGAGAAATACATGAATCGAGTCCTGAATTGAGCAAAACTCAAAATCCATGTCTAGGTCACTATGTTTCGTCTCTATTTATGAATTGTTAGGGGTTCACCAACTGACCCTTAACCTAACTCAATTGTCAGGGGTCCAGATAACTATAAAGTGACCTATAATGTCTTATGCTATATGATTGTATTTTGGGGGATAATTAGGAAGTTTGCATGTTAGTTTCCTTTTAGTAAATTGGTCACGAATGGTAGAGGTTCTTAGTAGTATCATTGAGAGCACTGCGAGAGCCTATAATTTAGGTTGAGAATGATGATGATGTAAAAGAAAGAGACTAGCAGGAACGACTAACTAGAAGACCTAAAAAAATTGAGCGAACTCTTGGAGACTGGAGGTCGAGATCGACCCAGAACCAAGAATTTGAACTAGCTTTCGTTAAAATACTTGTTGGGTTTGCAATCTTTTCCACCTATAAGTTGCAAACTTCATTTAAACACACCCTCTTGCACCTCACGCATTGGCCAATTACCGATACGAACCAACACAGCATCTTCTCGCCATTGCTTGCTGCTTATTTTCAAATGCCAAGGCAAAAACGACCGGCGGAAACCAAACGGCCGGCGGGAACCGGGAGACAACCCAAGCAAGATTGCGGCGAATAACGGAGAACGGGAGGGTCCCACTCCCACTCACCGTTATCGGTCCACGCCACTAGGCTCCGGTTCGGTTGGGCCCAAAACCTAATGGTCTAACCACGCCCGATTTCAGACAGCCGGACCGGAGATCCTCATCGTTCATCTCTTTGCTCAAGTTTACCCTTCCGCCCTGTGCTCTAACATCGGACCTTCTGGTCTGCTGCATCCATCGCAACGCCCCACATACTGCAGATTAGATCTAGAAGAACACTATGAGAATCCATCGACCAACTGTGCGGCTTCTTGAACAAATCCGAACACTTGCCTTACATTGCCGCACGAATCCTGCGCAAACCTGTACAAATCCGTTGCTCCCGCCACCATCCGACCTTCTTTCTACTCCGTCTGTTCGTTTTTATTCCAAAGGTTCTTATCTTTCTTCCATTTTTTCAGTCCTATTCTTTGTTTTCTTCGTTATCACGGCTTTGGCTCAGACACGGATTTATTGGGTTAGGTCTCTTCCACATTTTACTTTGGATGCTGTGGATTACTTATTCATTTGAATTATGAAATATAGAATTCAGTTCTGCATTATTTATTGGCTATTACATTTTGATTGAAATCTTTGTTTGTATCTTTCGATGCTTGGCCTCCTATAATCTGAACATCTCTTCAAACTTGTTTAAAATAGGCGAAGTACAATCGCAGCAGCTATCAATGGAGCTTATCAAGATAATGGAACAAAGGTTGAAGGCCATTGAGCTCAGGAGCTCTTTTCTTCTGAATATAATCAACCGGGTACCAATTATTCTTACTTTTTTATGCTCTCTCATTTGCTGTACAGCATCACAGAGCT
This sequence comes from Cucurbita moschata, assembly GCF_002738365.1. Taxonomy (NCBI): domain Eukaryota; kingdom Viridiplantae; phylum Streptophyta; class Magnoliopsida; order Cucurbitales; family Cucurbitaceae; genus Cucurbita; species Cucurbita moschata. Next base: position 4,217,958 of record NW_019268537.1, read on the forward strand.
TCAAAATTTTGTTTCTGGTTAAGATATTAAAAGTTGTACAACAAATCGAATGAGATAAAATATGATCTTATGAAACTTCATAATAATCATATTCTACCTTAGCTTTCCCGCCTAGAAGCTGTAATTCTCACACATTTGGAAGATAAATAGGTTTGGAGATTAGACAGCAGTGACACATTCACAACCAATTCTTTCCTCCTTGACTAAAATATCATTGCTGAAGAGAAACAACCCTTTTACTACCGTATTCGATTTGGATAGACCCATATTATGGTCCAAGCCCACCGCTAACAAATATTGTCTCTTTGAGCTTTCCCTTTCGGGTAGTTTCGTTCTCCTCCCCAACCAACGTGGGATCTCACAATTCACCCCCTTCAGGGCCCTGCATCCTCGCTGGCACTCTTTCCATTCTTCAATCGATGTAGGATCCCTCAATTCATCCCCTTCGAGGCTCAACGTCCTTACTAGCACACCGCCTCGTGTTCGACCCCCCTTCGGGGCTCAGCCTCCTCACTGGCACATCGCCCAGTGTCTGGCTCTGAACCATTTGTAACGGTCCAAGCCCACCGCTAACAAATATTGTCCTCTTTGAGCTTTCTCTTTCGAGCTTCCTCTCAAAGTTTTTAAAACATGTCTGCTAGGGAGAGGTTTCCACACCCTTATAAAGGATGTTTTGTTCTCCTCTCCAACCGACGTAGGATCTCACATATTCTTTCTTTGGAAGCTTGCTCATAATGTTGCAATACCCATGACCTCTTACAGCAGCCTATGCCATATTTATCAGTCTCGCTTCCATGCAAGAATGAAGCTGAATCTCAGTCACAAGGCTTGCTGTCTCGCTCTTTGGAATGATATGCTCTCTCCCTTTGGTTGGTCACTGGCTTTACGACGTAATCCCAAGGGTTTCCTCTCATTCCTCTCCCAGAACACCCCTTCTGAAAGGAGAAGAAAACCCTTTAGATAAACATAATTAGAGCTTTCTTTTGGGCAATTTGGATTTAAAGGAACCATTGGCTTCTTTCCGAGAAAGAACCTTACAGCTGTATTCTTCAGAAAATAATTGTCTTAGCTATCTCGTAGTATAAATTTTCTTTCTTCTTAATTCTTGTAATTTTGTCTCTCTTTGTTCAGCAAATTTTTTCTTATCATAAAAGAAAAATAATCAAATAAATAAAGAAAATTTTAGCTTTCCCACCCTTCCTACTCTTCCTTTTCTCCTGCATCCCTTTCTCTTATAATTACAGACCTTAAATGATGATTTCATTTTCTTTACTCATGGTGTTATTTGAACATAGCCAGAAGCTCCACCGTCCGAGTATGCAAAGGCTAACAAGGAGCTTAAGAAACTCAGAGATACGATGGATCTAATAAACGAGTTGAGGTCTAGACAGAAGGTATGAAATACATTCAACACATTATCTTTCTTTACAATACAAACTGCTTAAGATGTTATCTATGAAAAGGTTAAGAGAGGACTGGAATATTTCCTTTCGGTGCAAAGACGACCTCTGTTCATGCTGTTCTTTCACAATCATCTACTAATTTGCTATTTCTTTGGCTTGGTTGTCGAGTGTTCTAAATAAAACTTGTGTGGGTGTTTGTGTTTTATACAATGAGATTGCAGACGCCTATTGAAATTCTTGTAAGTGGACTGACTTAGAGGCATTTGCTTCCCCAATGAATGAAATATTTGTGGTTGCCGTACTATTTACAGAAGGATATCAGAAATTTTTTATGACTGTTTTGGCTGTAGGAAATTAATGGTTTGAGAACGCTAATGGACGAATGCCCAGAGGATAAAGATATGCTTGATATGGCTACCGAGGAATTAAATCAGGCAGTTGAAGAAGAGAAAAGATTACAGCACTCGTTGCTCACGTCGTTACTTCCTAGAGATGATGCTGATGAGAGGGGTTGCATCTTGGAGGTGAGAGCAGGTAGGTAATGGTGCATACTAGTGAACGTAGCCATTAATGGGAGTCTTTTTTTTGTTGGGAATAGGAATTTTACTGTTCTCTTTTTCTCCATTTCCGATCTCGACAGTTATAACTAATAGAAAATTTTACCAGGAACTGGTGGAGAAGAAGCTTCTTTGTTTGCCATGGATATATTCAAAATGTGAGTGACAGTTGCATAGCATGCTTAGTATCACTGATTATAATAATTCCACACGTTCTAGTTCTCAAGAGTTATTTACTTTGGATCAAAATAGGTATGAGCGATACGCACAGAAGAAAGGCTGGAAGTTTGAGGTGGTTGACATAACAGAATCGGATCTTAAAGGATATAAGGTGATTTCATTAGCAAATTTTTTAGTTCAACAATGTATGGGGTAAAAGATTCGAACTTTTGACCTAAAGTACATGAAGATAATTTAGGATTTATCGTCCTACGTTGTAGGAAGCGGTTGCTGCAATATCAGGAGCCGGTGTGTATGGGAAACTTAAATTTGAGAGTGGCATCCACCGAGTACAGGTCTTCTCGACATGCATATCAATAGCCTTTAGCATTATTTACCATTGTGAAATGATAATTGAAACCATTCTCTTCCTTGGGCAGCGAGTTCCTGTGACAGAGAAGTCTGGGCGTGTTCATACCAGTGCTGTTTCTGTAGCCATTCTCCCTCAAGCAGACGAGGTTCCAACCCTTCTAGCTCGACGCTTTGGAGCCACTTTATTCCTTGAAAATTGATATCCAGAGCAATTTCGTAACTAAAAGGCATAGGATTGATTCTAAGTTTGGTTGTGATATTGTTGAGGGAATGTGCAGGTAGATGTAGAGTTGAAGAACGAGGACCTGAGAATAGATACTTTCAGATCAGGCGGTTCAGGAGGTCAGCATGCAAATACCACAAATAGTGCCGTTAGAGTGACTCACATTCCATCTGGGTTGACTGTGTCCATACAAGACGAGCGATCCCAACATATGGTAGGAACAGTTTCGTTTCTATTGCTTGTATGATTTTGATGGGGTATTTCTGTTTGGTTTAACTTGTTTGATTGTGCTTTCTTTGGTTCAAACAGAACAAGGCGAAGGCGCTTAAAGTTATATGTGCAAAGCTATACGAAATTGAAAGGCGCAGGATTCAGAGCAGTCGGTCAAAGCTTCGATCGGAACAGGTAATAAGAAAGAGATTGATGTATGATGTTTATGGTTACTGTGTGTTGAAAGAAAATACTAAAGGAAGTGAGTTTGGATTATAAAAAGCAGATTGGTAGCGGGGACAGATCGGAACGCATTCGCACATACAACTTCCCGCAAGGGCGGGTAACAGACCATCGGGTAGGCATTACAGAGCATGCAATTGAGGAGGTGATGCAGGGACAGAATCTGGATATGTTCGTGGACGCTCTGTTATTGCAGCAGGAAATGGATGCAATTGCATCATTCACTTCCTCTTCTTCGTAGTGGTAGTGGTTGTGAAGAGGAGGAGCATTGCATCAAATAGGATCTGCCCACTTCGCATTAGATTCAGGTAACATAAGAAATGTGTTTCTTATAGAAGTACAATACAAGTAGAGTGGGTGGTTACAATACACTTTAAAGGGATTAAATTTCATATATGTTACAATGATGAGTAGTATGTAGAAGTTCGGTTTTCGTTTGATACAACAGAATTGCAACAGCCTAGACCCACCGCTAGTAGATATTGTTCATAAAACATACTATCCCAAAATTCAGAGGGTTACAATATGTAACCGTCTAAACTCACTACTATCACATATTGAGCTTTCCTTTCTCGGCTTCCCCTCAAGGTTTTAAGATGAGTCTACTAGGGAGAGGTTTCCAAACCCTTAAAAGAAATGTTTTGTTCCCCTCTCCAACTGACGTGGGATCTCACAATCCACTCCCTTGGGGGCCCACCGTCCTCGCTAGCATACCGCCCGGTGTCTGGTTCTGATACCATTTGTAACCACCTAATCTCACCGCTAGCAGATATTATCCTCTTTAGGCTTCCTCTCAAGGTTTTAAAATGCGTTCACTAGGGAGAGGTTTTCCCACCTTTAAAAGGAATGTTTTGTTCCCTCTCCAACCGATGTGAGATCTCACATAAGAATACAACAGTGTCAATAAAAAAATTGTCCTGATCCAGGAAAAGGCAGAGGAAAAGAGAAGGCAAAGCAAAGGTAGAAGGGGATGGAATATGAGGGCAGCCAGGGAAGAGACAGTGGCATGTGTAGAGGCACAACAGGCAAAGGATAAGGCAAAGGCTAGTTGATTTCAATCTGTTGAGGGCTCCATCCATGCTCCTCTACCTGCTCCCCTGCTGCCCTTATCCTCATTCCCCAAAACTGACAGATTCACATGGATGCCATGGCCATTACAGTACAGTGGTGGAGTGTGCTGGTCTGGTGTGTTTGTGAAGGATGCCACGGCCACCTGTATTCGACTGTTTTTGAAAATTATGTTTCTTTTTGACGATTTCGATTCCCACAGTCGCAAATCTCTATACTCTTTGGATTTCCACTTTTCACCAACAACTCCATTCTCCATTCCGTTTTGCTTCTGTTTTCCACTCCTCACCAACATCTCTCCTTTAAACAAAAAAACAATTCACAGAAATTTTCCACTTTCAGTGTTACTCATAGTTTCTTAAAATGATTTGGGTTATGGACCCTACAATTATCCCACTGTTTCTTCCTCTATTTGTTGCAGTAGCTGTTTGTTAATCACAAAAATTGGTTCTCTCCATTGAATCAACCGTGGGCGGGCAACCCATCATCTCTTAAGAGACAAATAATAGTATAAGCTCTCCACCGTTAGCTGATATTGTTCGTTTTGGCACGTTATGCATCGCTGTCAGCCTCGCGATTTTTTACATACTTCTAAGGAATGCTTCTGTGAGATCCTACATCGATTGGAGAGAGTAACGAGTACCAACAAAGACGCTGACTCTGAAGGTGGATGAATTGTGAGATCCCACATCAATTGGAGAGATAAACAAGTACCCGCGAAGACGTTAGATCCCATATTGGTTGGGGAGGAGAACGAAACATTTTTTATAAAATTGTGAAAACCTCTCCTTAAAAACACTTTGAAACACTTTGAGGGAAGCCTAAAAGGAAAAATAAAAAAAGGCAGTGTTGGCTTGCTGTTGACTTGAGTTGTTACCTCTTCCATTCCCTCTCCAACCTTGGTGAGATCTCACCATTTGAGTTCGGTGGGATTCTTGTCTTGTGTGAATACTGGGAACCTTAGTGTGAGATCTCACCATTGGAGTTCGGTGGGATTCTTGTCTTTGTGTGAATACTTGGAAAGGGCCTTTTTTTGGCGATACCCATCTGGTGTTTGCTTAATGGATAGAATAGATAGTGGTTTGTAGACCCAATATCATGGTGGAGCTGGTGCTTGGCCTTTTATCCAACGCTTACTATTAGCTTGGCCTTTTATCCAACGCTTACTATCAGCTTGGCCTTTTATCCAACGCTTACTATCAGCTTGGCCTTTTATCCAACGCTTACTATAGTGGGTCTTTCAGGGCGGCAGGCCTTTCAACTCCCAAGTGCTTGGTGCTCCAAATAAGCCCTTTTAGATATGTAATCATATGGAGTTTGAAAATCAGAAGTAGAGATACCCACCTAACACAGAGTTACACAAACATGCATTATGCTGTACGCAAATGGCGACTTTAGTTTGGAGCACTTGAAAGCCACGGAGTAGGCTTGCTTCAAGTCAAAGGCCACATTTCTTATAATATATAAAGGATTAGGAAGAGCAAGAACAAGCATACCTTGTAATTGATGGATTATAAGCTGAGTGTAATAAGGTTCAGCCGCAGCCTGGTGCAGCCCTGCGAGCAAACCCCTTGTGCTACTCTCCATCTGTCCCCAATCGACAGCCTGCCTGCGCTGAGATGCAACGCTCGCACACTCCATGTGTTCAAAGACGCCCCTCATGAGGCTGCTCCTGCCGCCGTCATAAGACAAGCACTGTCGAGGGCATTGGTTCCCTACTACCCTCTCGCCGGTCGCCTTAACCAACAGGCCTACCCACTTCAACTGGACTGCTCCAACCAAGGCCATGGCGTTCTGTTCGTGGAGGCTTCCTCCAGCAACACCCTCGCCTCCCTTAACTATTTGGATGACTTAACTTCAATCCCTTTTGATCTTCTTCTCCCTGAGCTTGAATCAGAAGCAGGATCAGAAGCGTTAGTGCAGATGCAGGTGACCCAGTTTGCTTGTGGAGGGTTCGTGATGGGTCTAATTTTCTGCCATAGCATCTGTGATGGCCTTGGCGCCGCCCAGTTCTTGAATGCTGTCGGGGAACTAGCCAGAGGCGTCGTCCCAGCTCCCACAATCACGCCTAAATGGCACAGAGATTTCTTTCCTAAGCCATTGAATGCTATAAATGCTATAAATCCCCAAATCCCTCCCCCGGTGATGCCTGATTACAGCCTACAACACTCCAACATCGACATACCCATAGACCAAATCAATCGGCTGAAGAAGGAATTTCAAGAATCAACAGGAGGAAGTTGCTCTGCTTTTGAAATTGTGGCGGCGTGTTTTTGGAGGAGTCGAACGCGGGCCGTGTACGAGAAAAGTAACAATGGTGAAGAAGTGAAGCTAGTTTTCTTTGCAAACTGCCGGGAGCTTGTGGAGCCTCCTCTGCCGAAGGGGTTCTACGGAAACTGCTTCTTTCCGGTGACAATTAGCCGTTGCTGCAGGGGAATCGGGGAGGCGGCGATAAACGAGGTAGTGAAGCTGATACAAGAAGCGAAGAGCAGAGTTGGAAGGGAGATGGGAGAGTACATGCGGCGGCGGCAGATGGAGGAGGGGAGAGATTCCGATCCTTTTGCGCCGCCGCTCAACTACTCCACTCTGTTCATCTCGGAGTGGGGAAGGCTAGGGTTCAACCAGGTGGACTATGGATGGGGACCGCCGGTGCATGTGGTTCCGATCCAAGGCTCCGCCGTGATACCCGTCGGAATTGTGGGGTGTCTTCCATTACCTAGAAAGGGCATTCGTCTGATGACATGGTGCGTCCAGGAGCCGCATCGCCCCTCCTTTCTGCACCATATCTCACAGCTCTTCCTCCTTTGAACTCTCCTTTCTACTATTTAACCGTTTGCTAATTGTTTTTATTCCCATTTCCAAATAAATTAACTGTTTTTTTCATGTTTAAATAAAGTAATGTATTTTTATTAAATTTGCTATCATGTCAAAATCGGTAACGTGTAATGTGTTGTGTCGTGTCCGAGATTAATAATATGGATTTGATACACGAACGTCTCGACATTTTCTTGTATTTCAATTACACGACCATGTTATTTACTTGTCTCGAGGTGTCTTTAATAGTAGAGATTATCCCGATAAACCAATACTCTTCACTTTTTTCAGGAGGACTATCGGAGTTCTTATAATTGAGTTATCGAAAAAGAATATGTATCTTATTTTGATATTTGTAATAACTATCAATTATCTTAATTATTTATTAATATCATATTTTCAAGATTACTGTCATTTGAATGTAGTCTTAGTTCATTCATGTTTTTATCGTGCACAGTAAAGTCTCATGGAATTCAGACTAGAATTTTTGAACTTGGATTCGACACTAGGTGATCTCAATATTCCTATGCACCTCATGCGATATGACCACGTTACTTACTTGACTTGAAGTGCTTTTGAGAGTGACTATTCTCTCATACTAACACAGGTTATTTCAATTTGACTCAAAAAATTGTTTCAAGTTAAACACGTTTAACTTTGAGCTTTCGAGCTTTCTATGATTGAACAGCATTGGCTCAATCATAAAAACTTCAAGGTTAAGGTTGGGAATAACAATTTCAACTAAACTTTTCAATCACTCAAATCAAAACTAAAACGAAGAAATTACAATCGAGACAATATACCCGACGTGATGATGTGGCAGCTAAATCAAAATGATAGACAAATGAAAGTATGACACTTGTAATTTTGGAAGAGTAACAAATGATGAAGATTTTCTTATTATAATATTTTTAAATAAAATTATTTATACCTAATATAAATTTGAAATTTTAGCAGTTACTCCCATAATTTTTATTATTATTATATTATTATATTTACAATAAATTTTGAAATTTGAATTTAACCGTTACTCACGTTACTTTTTATTATTATTATTATTATATTATTATATTTATAATAAATTTTGAATTTGTCATTTGACCTGTATTCACATCGGAATTCTTTCCTATTTAATTTCAAATTATTATCGTAACTTATTGCATGTTCTAAGTTTCTTATAGTTGATTATTGTTTTGACTTACCTATTTTGTTATATCAATTATCATCCTCTCCTTATTTATAAAAAGTTTCATAATTAGAAAAATTAATCACGCTTAGATATTTTTATAGTTAAAACCGTATTCACCCCTCTAGAGTTGTCATACACATCCAACGATTTTGAGAATTTTTCGAGGAAGAATATGAGTTGTTGAACAAAACTCGTTTGTGAGAAATACTCACACTCTTTATTAAAACCAATCAAGAAAAGATTATAAGACATTTGTTAGAACACTACTCCACTTTATTTTTCTTGGATGAAAATTTTGCTGGGTAGAGGAGTATTTATAGTAGATGCTAGATATCACGGTCATGGTTGTCCAAAGCATGTTGCTTGTAGTCGAATGTCCTAATCGTGCTTGTCTAGGACATGTTATTCATGGTCGCATGCCCGTTCCAAACTCATTCGCTTACATGTGTAGTTAAGTTTTTACTATTTTCGTCAATACTAAAATGGATGATTGTTCATTAGAATCATGTCTACACCCGAAACATCCAAAATACCCCCAAAATGTATTATAGGGGATGTGACTAGTTGTCAATTTTTCTACTCGGGTTATATGCTATCAAAGTTGTGGTGGTAGTCTATTTGCTTTTAGCCTGTAACATTGCTTTTTTACAAAATGTTTTCAACTCATTTCCTCGCTTACGTTTCTATTACATTTTTTTGAGGCTCGATTCTATGTCCAAATTATCTGTAACTTATAATTTTCGTATGATTAACTTGTTCGTCAACTTAGAACAAGTTCTGCACAATTGCTATCCCACTACCACAAGAGTGTGATTATGACTAAATTGGCTCCTTGAATCTTAGTAATCAAACATGTTCGCTGTAAAACAATTGGGCAAATCATAGGCTGATCAATTAGTACATATCGAATATTAGTTGCTCTATCTTAATGAAGTTCCTGATAGAATGAGGCTTTTGGAGTCTTGCATGGGCTACGATTACCGCTAAATCCATCTGGATCGATGAAATAAGAGACTGCATTGAGGCAATATCAGACCGTGAATTAATGGTTAGGTTCAAGGTCCTAAAGGACAAGACTACAACTGTTGGTGGCTTCGAGCGTGGGGATAATTCAATGGGCTATGTCTCCTAGATGGAAGAACATATTAGAGCCTAGACAATGTCCAGCACGCAATTGTTCAAATGGTCTAAAAAATGTTCAAGGATTTGAGAGCGTCCCTTCTAGTAGTCAAGGCTGCGGATCTGAGCGCCAAGTTAAGCCTCACCATGAGAGTGGTTGAGAACCAAACTCCAATTGGTAGTGTAGTCCAATTTAACAAGGTGAAGGTCCAAGAGCCTAAGCTCTTCAGTGGGGTTTGAGACACTAAGGCTTTGGAGAATTTTATTGTTGACCTCGAACAATACTTTCGAGTCATAGGCACCGTGGTACAAGAGGCAAAGGTCATGTTGGCCATAATGCATCTAGCTAACGATGCAAAGTTGTAGTGGAGATCCAAGTATATGGACATTCAAGATGGTGGATATACCGTGGACAATTATGAGAGTTTAAAACAACAACTATACTCATAATTCTTCCTAGAGAATGTCGAGATAATAGCGAGGACGTTAAGGAAACTGAGGCATAATGAAAATAGTCGATACTATGTTAAGTAGTTTTCTAGGACGTGAGAGAATGTCACAACCACAGCGAATCACTTCAAGACAAGTTATGTAGGTAATGTGGTCATGTTGCATAGGATGCAAACGAATGTCACAACCATCACGGGTTTGAAATACAGATTCCAAACACTAATTTAAATCATGGGCACGAGACATTACAAATGGTATCAAAATGAACATCTCCCAGTAGAATACATTTTAGAGGCGAACTAAAACGAAAGCTAAATCAACAAGATGCAACTTTCTTTTTAGTAGCTCAATCATACGAACTTCAAAAGTAAACATATATCACTTAAAACAATTATAGATTGGGTAATTCATATGAATTTTTTCTTTCTAAGAATCCTGTGGGTAAGGATAGACTACGTTGAGAGAATCCATGTTGGTCTATGGACAGTTTTCATTCTTAGAAACACTTCAAGTATAACATGATCATGTTGTTTATAAATCTCGTTCATCATTGTTTTTTTCTGTAGTATGATCGAAGTTTAAAATATCTAAATGGACGGAGAAGTTAAAATTTTAATTTTATATGAATGAAAATATATCAATATTAATAAATAAACTAAGTTAATAGATTAATAGGTTGGGTACGAGGGAGTGGTAAGGCATGCAAGTTTGTTCCGGAAATTAATGAAGGGAAGAAGGTAGCGGCGCAAACGACGAACATTAATGTCTTGTTTTAATTTTGTGTTTTTTTTTTTTTTAATTCTTTTAATTTTTGTCACATCATATATCTTTCAAAATTTTCCCCCTTTCATTGGTGAAATATTCAAACTAATTAAAAATAAAAAATAAAAAAAAAATCTTGTTGGTAGCTTTCCTAGTTTCATTAATTCACATTAAAAGAATATAATAAATAAACTTCTCCTAGTCAATTACTTGTATCAATAAACTGGATATTCATTCATTTTACTCTCTGTTTCTATCTCTCCAAGGGTTGACTTTGTAGATGAAACTCAGCAATTTTTTCTAATTAAAACAAGACACGAAAATGAGGATTAAGTCCTTGTTCCTTTTCGTTGCAGCATAGATGTGAAGAGTAGAGATGTTTATATAATCCAAGGACCACACAATCCTAGATTATCCAATCCAAATCATAGATTATATATATATATTTAATTTGGACCGGATTGAATTTTTGGAAAACTGAAAATTAAGTCAGTTTACAAATTAACATTTTTTTTATTAGATCATTTGACTAAGCAAAAAGTATAGTTACAATCCAATCCAACTCTACCATACTATTATGAATATTAAGAACATTCGAGTTTTGTAACCAATGTTAGTGATGTGTTGTGCCGTGGAGTGTTTGATAATTGTAGAGAGAAATCCTCATTTTTTATTATTTGGCAAAAGGAATTTTGAAATTTAACGGAGCAGATTGAAACAGAACCTAATTCGACGAGATCGTTAGTCGAATCTTCTTGAAAGGAAAGAGGTTGATCAAGAGAAATTTGGCAATTTCATATGTTCCACTTTCATAGAGGTGGGTTGGGTTGTAAACTCTATTCGGATTATTCGAGTTACCAACTCTCAACCAATCCAAAATTTCAGATGGGTCCAAGCACCATCAGAGCCTTTAGTTTATAAAATGAAAAACGAACTAACAGAATTGAGAGCATAAAGAGATGCATCGTGCGTCTGGAACATCATAAGGAACAGAGTTTGGCTGAAGTTGGAGGGTTCTGTGGAGCTTAAAGAGAATGGAGAGACATGAGGATGCAAGAAACGGCCTATCGTCGCTATCAGAACCGAGCAGCTCGAGCTTGAACAATGGCAAGCAGAGAGGAGTGGAGAATAAGAAGAAAGAACCCAAATCTGTATCTTTTCTTAAGCTCTTCGCCTTTGCAGATTCATACGATTTCTTACTTATGTCAGTTGGAAGCGTTGGCGGCATAGGGAATGGGGTGGGCATGCCTCTAATGACTCTGCTCTTTGGAGAGCTCATCCAAACGTTTGGAAGCAACCAGGATACCCACAGCATAGTTTCTAAAGTTTCCAAGGTTAAACAAAACTTCTAACCAATCCATTTTACAAGTATGGTATGATCTTCATTGCCTTATCAACTAATCTATGAATTCAGGTGTGCCTAAAATTTGTGTACTTGGCCGTGGGAGTGGCTGTCGCGGCGTTTCTCCGTAAGTGGATACCAAAATCAAAGTCTAATACATAGGCACATAAATGAAATGGGATGAGTTTAATTAGATAACGTACCTGCAGAGGTGTGTTGCTGGATCGTGACGGGGGAGAGACAGGCTGCTCGGATCAGAGGGCTGTATTTGAAAGCTATATTGAGACAAGATGTCGGCTACTTCGACAAAGAAACAAGCACTGGAGAGGTTGTGAGCAGAATGTCTGGTGATACAGTCCTCATTCAAGATGCTATGGGTGAGAAGGTAACATACCTCAAAATTCCAAGTTGATCTTGCAAATGGGATGCAACTCAAAGGAAACTAACCTGTTCTTCTGATGCAGGTTGGGAAAACTGTCCAACTAATCACAAACTTCATTGGAGGCTTCACAATAGCTTTCATAAGAGGCTGGCAGCTGGCTCTGGTAATGGTATCTGTTATCCCACTTCTTGTGGTAGCTGGAGCGACGATTTCTCGATTCATGTCGCAAATGGCTGCTAGAGGGCAAAGTGCTTATGCTAATGCAGCAAATGTGGTTGAACAGACCATTGGCTCAATAAGAACGGTATACATAATTCAATACTCTATTACTTGGAAAGATGACTTTAGCTTGAACCTTGAGATTGTCCTGTCCTTAGGTTGCGTCGTTTACGGGTGAGAAGCAAGCTATAAGCAGTTACCAGAAGTTCCTGGTAGATGCTTATAAATCTGGTGTGAGGGAAGCTCTGGGTGGTGGAATAGGAATTGGTACGGTAATGCTGGTCATATTTTGTACTTACTCTTTAGCTGTTTGGTTTGGTGGAAAGATGATTATAGAGAAAGGATATGATGGGGGACAAGTGATCACCATCATTTTAGCTGTTTTGGAAGCCTCAATGTGAGTTCATGACGATCTTTAGTACCCACAAGTCCATGCCATTTTGTGCTTCATTTTGCTAAAACAGGTATCCACATGCGAATTTCTTTCAGGTCCCTCGGGCAAATATTGCCGTGCTTTAGTGCCTTTGCATCAGGTCGAGCTGCTGCGTCGAAAATGTTTGAGACAATTCAAAGGAAGCCAAGCATTGATGTCTATGATCCAAAGGGTAAAACATTGGATGATATTCAGGGAGACATAGATTTGAAGAACGTGACTTTCAGCTATCCAACCAGGCCAGACGAAGCCATATTCAGTGGGTTTTCTCTTCACATTCCTCGTGGCACTACTGCAGCATTGGTTGGGGAGAGTGGGAGTGGCAAGTCAACCGTGATCAGTTTGATAGAGAGATTCTACGATCCACAATCCGGTGAGGTGCTCATCGATGGCGTTAACCTGAAAGAGTTTCGACTTAGATGGATTCGGGCAAAAATCGGTCTTGTCAGCCAAGAACCAATACTCTTCACTGCCTCAATTAAAGATAACATTGCATACGGCAAGGATGATGCAACTAATGAGGAAATTAAGAGTGCATGTGAACTAGCAAATGCTGCTAAATTCATTGACAAACTGCCTCAGGTTCCACCATATCATATATTTATCCTCTTGTGCAGCTGTATGCATCTAAAACCTAAACGTATTAATGTAATTTGATGGTGTAGGGATTGCATACCTTGGTGGGGGAGCATGGAACTCAGCTGTCCGGAGGGCAGAAGCAGAGGATTGCAATAGCAAGGGCAATTCTGAAAGACCCTCGAATTCTACTTCTAGATGAAGCGACGAGTGCACTTGATGCAGAATCTGAAAGCGTTGTGCAAGAGGCTCTAGATAGGATAATGGTCAATAGAACTACTGTGATTGTTGCCCATCGTTTGAGCACAGTTAGGAACGCTGATATGATTGCTGTAATTCACAGAGGAAAGATGGTTCAGAAAGGTAATGTACATGTTCTTCATTACATGTTCCCACAAATTGTAAGAAATCCTTCATGGTTGTTTAATTGAGCAGGTTCTCACTCAAAACTCATCATGAATCCGAGCGGCGCATATTCACAACTGATACGCCTGCAGGAAACAAATAAAGACTCGGAACACGCTTCTGAAGTCGTTAACCGAACAGAGTTTTCTCTGGAATCAATGAGACAGTCAAGTCAGAGGGCTCATTGTTTGAGATCCATAAGTAGAGGATCGTCGGTTGCCCACAGCAGCCACCGATCTTTGTCTATGTTTGGTTTAACAAGTGAGCATGATCTAACAGATGCTCGTGACGTAAAAGACATGATCGAAGAGCAGTCGAAAGCTCCTCCTGTTTCTCTCCGTCGCCTTGCCGCACTTAACAAGCCAGAGATGCCCATGCTTCTGATGGGAACAATTGGGACAGTGATGTGTGGGGTGATACTTCCAATTTTTGGATTACTACTTTCAAATGTGATAAAGACATATTACAAGCCCCCAGAGATGCTAAAAAAGGATACCAAGTGTTGGGCTGTCATTTACATAGTGCTTGGCGTGGCCTCATTGGTAGCACATCCATGGCGAGCATACTTCTTTTCGGTAGCGGGATGTAAATTAATCGAACGCATCAGATCACTGTGTTTTGAGAAGGTGGTTCATATGGAGGTGAGCTGGTTTGATGAGGCTGAACACTCAAGTGGGGCCATTGGTGCAAGACTATCGTCGGATGCAGCATCAGTGAGAGCGCTAGTCGGGGATTCGCTCTCTCTGAATGTGGGCAACATTGCAACTGCAATTGCAAGTTTGGTGATTGCTTTTAATGCAAGCTGGGAACTGGCTCTCGTCGTCCTCGCTCTTGTTCCTCTCATTGGAATCAATTCGCTTATACAGATTAAATCCATGAATGGATTTAGCAACAACTCCAAGGTAAGTCTTAAACATGGTCATCCCGTGTGATTGCTCATACTCATAAAGGTGTTTTGCAATGCAGAGTATGTATGAAGAAGCCAGCCAAGTTGCAAATGATGCAGTAGGGGGCATAAGAACAGTTGCTTCGTTCTGTGCGGAAGATAAAGTGATGGACATGTACAAAACCAGATGTGAAGCCCCACTGAAATCAGGGATAAGACAAGGCCTCATTAGTGGAATTGGATTTGGAGTGTCATTCTTCTTCTTGTACAATATATACGCCATCACATTCTATGTCGGAGCCCGTCTGGTGGACAGTGGCAGAACAACGTTTACTCAAGTGTTTCAAGTAAATCAATCCATCTCTATTGCTTGCAGTGCTCATTATTTCTTCTTTTAACATTTGAGGAATTGGTGGACATTGCAGGTGTTCTATGCATTGACGATGGCAGCTACTGGAATAACTCACTCCAGCTCAATTTCTCAAGATACTACCAAAGCCAAGGCTGCTGCTGCTTCCGTGTTTGCCATACTAGACAGGAAATCAAAGATAGATCCCAGCGATGAATCTGGAACAATATTGCCCGATCTTAAAGGAGAAATAGAGCTTAAACATATAAGTTTCAAGTATCCTTCGAGGCCAAACATCCAAATATTCAGAGACCTAAACCTACACATTCATGCTGGGAAGGTTAGCTCATTTAGTTCATGATTCAAGAGGGAATTGCTTACGATTTTGATCTTGATGTGGTCTCTGTTTCAGACAATAGCTCTGGTTGGAGAAAGCGGAAGTGGAAAATCCACAGTGATCGCGCTGTTGCAGAGGTTTTATGATCCTGACTCCGGCACCATAACGATCGACGGAGTAGAAATCCAAAAGCTACAACTGAAATGGCTAAGGCAGCAAATAGGTCTAGTGAGCCAAGAGCCAGTGCTTTTCAACGAAACAGTACGAGCCAACATAGCGTACGGGAAGGCGAGTGAGGAGGAGATAATAAGAGCGGCGGAGACGGCGAATGCGCACAGCTTCATAAGCGGACTGCAACACGGATACGAGACGACAGTGGGGGAAAGAGGAGTGCAGTTATCTGGAGGCCAAAAGCAACGAGTGGCCATTGCTCGAGCCATCATGAAGAATCCGAAAATACTTCTACTGGATGAAGCCACAAGCGCGCTGGACGCAGAGTCGGAGCGAGTGGTGCAAGAGGCGGTGGACAGAGTGATGGTGAATAGAACCACGGTGGTGGTAGCTCATCGCCTCTCCACGATCATGAACGCCGACTGCATCGCCGTTGTTCGGAATGGAATCATCGTCGAGAATGGCAAGCACGAAGAGCTCATCACAATCAAACAAGGGTTTTATGCCTCCTTGATTCAGCTCCACGCTTCTGCCGTTGCTCCCACTCCCAACTCCTCATCCTAAGCCTTTTTTTTTTTTTTTTTCCTAATTTTATAAATAAATAAAAAATTGTAGCTTTTAATTTGTATTTCTTGAAACAATAATTTTCCTTTATGTTAAAATCCATAATACAGTAATAATTTCCCTTTATTGTTATTTTAAATTCATAATTTTTAATTGATTAATGGAAAACAAATATTATTTGTGTACACTAGAAAAGAAAAATTATTATAAAAAAAATAAATTAATAAAAATATTCCCGAACTTTAGTCTAAAAATATTATTAAAATTTAAAATTTTCAAAAATAACTTTAAACTTAAAAAAAAATGGTTAATTTTATTTAAAATACTATTTTAACTTTAAAAAAATGTTTAAACTAAGTTTTAAATTTTTTTATTAATATCTTTTGATTTATTTTAAAACTACAAAAATATTTTAAAACATTTTTAAAATTAAAAATTGTGGGTTAAAAAAAATATCCATAAGTTTTCAAAAATAAAATTAATACCTTTATATTTTTAGAAAAATATTTAAAATGTTTGAAGATTATCTATGATAGGTATATAAACGTTTCTGTCCCTATATTAAACTTTTTTATTAAAATTATAGATGTAAAAATATTTTAAAAATTAAAAAATATTAAGTAAATATATTTAAAAGTTTAAAGATAAACTGAAGGTAAAAACTTAAAAAATATTATTGAATTGTAATTTTGAAAATTTTAAGGATGTTTTTTTTAATAGGTCTATTTTTATTAATTTAACATTAAAAAAAATAATTTCAAGCCACGTGGCAGGGTCCATATTTAAATATCTAAAAGGCGGAGCCCGTGTTTGAAAGGTCATCCATGCGTTCCTTTCTCCTTGTGCTGACCATAAATTCCACAGCCATTGAAAGATTCCATTCTCTGTTTTGCAATAAAAGACTCAGAGAAGTCTTTTTGGAGTTATTATCTAAAAGTTTTGATGTCAATGTCGTTGAATCATCAACCTCTCATCATCTTCCTCACTTCTTTAATGGAATTCAATTCCAAGTTGTTGATGGTAGGTGAAGGCTTAATCATGGAGGTTTCAATGGCGGAGCTGCTCCAATTCTTCAACCTTCCCCTGCTTTCAACTAAACCCTAAACCATTTCCATGGAAACGTTTCGGAGCTCTCTGTTTATCCTATCTCTTCTCTTCCTCCTCCTCCTCTCCGCCGTCCATGTCCTCGCTCAGACATACACTCCTCCGAACAAGTACTTCGTCAACTGTGGATCAGCCTCCAACTTCGTCGATGACACTGGCCGGATCTTCGTCGGCGACTTGAATGCTTCCGATACTTTCAGGTTCACTCCGCGGAATTCTCGCGAACTCAACGGTTTGAATGAATCCGTTAGGGTTTTCAATCAGCCGGCGTTTTACGAATTCGACGTCGAACGAGATGCTTTTTATATTGTGCGACTTCATTTCTCTCCTTCGAAGTTTCTCGCAGATTTATCCGCAGCGCTTTTTGATGTTTCGGCTTTGGGAGTTTTCCTTCTGAAAAATGTCAACGCCACCAACTTAAACGGTAACGATTCTGCTTCGATTAAGGAATTCTTCCTGAAAATAAATACAGAGAAATTTCGTATTGTATTCTTGCCGAAATCTTCGTCTATTGCGTATATAAACGCCATTGAAGTGTTCCCCACGCCACCAGACTTCATCCAATCGGAAGCTCAGGAAATTATCTCAGATGGAAGAAACGGCAGTGCGGCTAGGGTTTCACCTTTTCTGGTTTTGCATACAATTTACAGAGTTAATGTGGGAGGTCCTGAAATCTCAATGAAGGGGGACAGATTATGGAGGAATTGGGAGATGGACGACGCTTATCTGCTGAATCCAAGCTCTGCAGTAAACAGCGGTATTTATTCATCCACACCCAAATACAAGAGCGAAACAGATGTTTATTTTGCGCCCGATATGGTATACAAATCGGCCAAGCAGTTGAATGGAAATGCCAGCTCCACGCGCACCTTTTTAAATATTACCTGGTCTTTTCCTTCGAGAAAACATACTGTTCATCTTCTCCGTGTTCATTTCTATGATATCGTCGGTGAATCAACAAACAAGTTTCTTGTCTTCGATTTGTATATTGGCGATAGCTTCAGTAGGACGATTGACGCTTCTATGGAAGTTGGAGGCGTTTATCCATTTCATTTGGACTTCGCCGTGGATTCGGGTGAAAGTGGGTTGATTAATGTCAGTGTTGGTCCTCTGGATAAAAATCAATCTGTAGAGTTCAATGCGTTTCTGAATGGGGTTGAGATAATGGAAGCCATGGATGAACATAGCAAAGATCCTGAGATCAGTGCGCCTTGGCTTGAGAAAAGTAAGAACAAACTAGTGGGGCTTTGGGTGGGTTTGGCTGTTGGGGCTTTTGGTTTGATCTGTATGTTAGGCTGTGGGATTTGGTTTGGTCTGAAATGGAGGAAACGGAAAACTGAGGAAGCTTCATATACACATACACAATGGTCGCCATTGTCGGCGTTTGGAGGTGGGAGTACTCACAGCAGGCTTACTGATAGAACCACAAGCAGCTCCCCGCTCCCGAACTTGAATCTTGGGCTGAAATTCTCGCTTGCTGAAATCAAAACAGCCACGAACAATTTCAACAAGAAATTCCTTGTTGGCGAGGGTGGATTTGGGAAAGTGTACAAGGGAGTTCTGAAGAATGGCATGAAAGTAGCTGTGAAGCGAAGCCAACCAGGGGCTGGACAAGGCATCTCTGAATTCGAGAGGGAAATCACGATCTTGTCGAGAATTCGCCATCGACATCTCGTTTCGTTTATCGGGTATTGCGACGAGGGACTTGAGATGGTTTTGGTTTATGAGTTTTTGGAGAAAGGAACTCTTAGGGAGCATCTTTACAACTCAAAGTTGCCTCCTCTGGCTTGGAAGAAACGACTTGAAATTTGCATCGGTGCAGCTAGAGGCCTGCATTATCTACACAAAGGCTCGGCCGGAGGTATCATTCACCGTGATGTCAAATCGACCAATATCTTGCTCGATGAGAATCTCGTTGCGAAAGTGTCCGACTTCGGACTTTCAAGAGCAGGCCCTCTGGATGAAACTCATGTGAGCACAGACATCAAAGGGACATTCGGGTATCTCGATCCCGAGTACTTCCGAACGCAACAATTGACAGAGAAATCCGATGTGTACTCATTCGGCGTACTTCTCCTAGAGGTTCTATGTGCAAGGCCGGCTTTGAATCCAACACTCCCAAGAGAGCAAATAAATCTAGCAGAATGGGGAGTTCGGTGCAAGAAAATGGAGCTGCTTGAAGAGATCATAGACCCCAAATTGGAGGGCCAAATCGAACCCAACTCCTTGAGAAAGTTCAGTGATACAATAGAAAAATGCTTACAAGAGGATGCTGCTAATAGGCCAACAATGGCCGATGTGCTGTGGGACCTGGAGTATGCGTTGCAGCTTCAACAGAGCACAGCCCCCAGGATGCCACATGAGGACAGTGAAACCATCGGCATTGGCACCTCCTCCACGGCCATTCAGCGTTTCGGTTCCATTGGTTCATCGGTTCTAAGGGACGATCCAGACATGAGTCAAGATGTAGAATCTCACTTGACTGCTTCTGAAGTTTTCTCTCAAATGAAGGCAGATCATGGGAGATAGACGACATAAACGCTTATCCGATCTCATCCAAATTACCATATTTAAAATGTTGTTGTTGCTGTTGCTGTGTAACCCAATTAGCTGTATAAATTCTGTTGTGGATGTTTTTCTGTTGACCCGAACATGACCAAACTGGTTACGATCAAATATCGTTGACCAAAATGTCAAAGGCTCACGAAGATTATCTTTTGAACATTGAGACCGTTTTGTGGAGAATGTTCAAATTTGATGAAATTGGTATACATTTATAGGAGAATAAGACGTAGAAAATGTTTTACTATTGGGCCATTTTCGGGTTATTTTTCTTAGGGGTATCATTGTTGACTTTTTTTTGTTTCTCGAACGGAAAACTTCTTTCTTATTTTGGTCTCTTATTATACTCCATTAAGAACCCAAATATGGACATGAAAACCTGAGGTTTGAATATTAGTTCAATTTTATCCATATATTTCAAAATCTTTCCCGTGGTTTTGTGTAAGCGTCCATTTTGATTATGCGGTTCGATTTCTCTTAGAATGCTTAATATGAAAATGACATAACATTTCTTCGGATAAAAATAAATAAGGTTAGTTTCGTTTAATAATTATTTAGTTTTTTGGTTTTAGGTTTTACGATATGGTTTTAAGTTTTACAATATACGTTTCCAACGTATCAAACAATTTTTTTTTAAAATTATTACTTTTTAATTTTTAAAATTTGGCTTGAATTTTGACAATGATGAGTGACGTTCATATGATTCGATAACTCGACTAACTCATGTTATCTAATCCATATTTTTTTTAAAGTTTTAGTTGGGTTGAACTTTTAAAAAATGGAGAACGGAAAATTTGGTTTGATTTGCGGGTTTGCATTTTATTGGTCACGTCAACCTAACCAATCCAACTAATTCGAAAATAGAGTTACATCTCATCTCAACTCTACTCTACCTTACTTTTATCATTATTATGAACTTTAAATAAAAATATTTAAGGTTGGTAACAATGTTAATGATGCGTTGTAATTTATAAAATTTTAATTATTAACGTAACATATATTATATATAAGTGTAATTTTTTTAAAATAATAATAAAAAAATACTCCAACCATTCAACCGAACTTGAAAATAGCTGGTTTAATTGAGTTGGGAACCTATTCCAGTCTAGAAGGAAAATTTTATGTTCAGGAAAAAGGCTGAAATTTAATTACAGGTAGGCGACGGTCACGTTAGTGTTCGACGGACGTGGCGGCTCCCGCGAAAATCAAACTGCTACGGCGGTTCACTCCCTTCGCACTCTCAATCACTCTGTTTACGACGAACGCTTCTTCGATCAGATTTGATCTTCTTCCTTCTGCATTCAAATTCAATTTGATCGCTCTCTCTTCCTTCTACGAATCATAGATTTCTTTCTTCTCTTTCTTCTTCAATGGCGTTCATTCATTTCTGATTTCGTCGATGAAGAATTGAAGTTAAGCGAATTTGACCTGATTTCCCTTCATTCCGATCATCTCCTTGATTCTTTTTGTTGTTTTCTGCAATATTATCCTCTTTCTCCGCCCGTTTCGATTCTTTCATCGCCTTTGATTCCGTTGTTTTCGACTCCCCAATGGCCTATACACCTCAGTTTTCCCATGGATTCTCCGCCACTCTCCCGGTCCGGCAACCCGACACTGCAGCACCATGCTCTGAGACAATGCCTCCGCCCTTAATCTCGACAGGACCATCCAGATTTCCTCCAGAATTCCAACAGGATGAGATGTCGGCACCCTCACCGGGGAATGGAATTATAGGTGCTACTCCCGTTCCTCGTTTGAGTACTCCCCCCGGACCTCCTGTTTTTACTTCTCCCATCCCGCCTACTGCTGTCCCCTTTCGTACTTCACCGGCATCTCCTCAGCCTATCATCTTCTCTTCTGCTTCCGCCTTACCAGCTTCTCCTCAACCTGTGGGGGATTCGCCATATGTTCTGTTTTCTTCGCAGAAGGTATTGCTTTCTCTTCTTTTCCCTGATTAGTTATAATGAATGTTGAAACTCTGATATAATTGTTCTCTCTCATTCGGACTGCTAACCTCAATTGTTTCATAAAATTTAGTTGCCATAAATTTACTTGCAATCTGCTGCTATCTCAACCTGGATACAGGTGTTGAAGCTGAAGAAACAAGGTAATGTTCCTAGTTTGGGTTTTGGAGCACTGATTTCGCCGGGGAGGGATGTTTCATCTGGTCCTCAAATAATACAGCGTGAGCCCCATCGTTGTCCAAGCTGTGGAGCTTATTCGAATCTGTATTGCAATATCTTAATTGGTTCAGGTCAATGGCAGTGTGTAATTTGTCGGAATTTGAATGAAAGTGAGGGTGAATATGCAGCACGGAGGAAAGAAGATCTTTACCATTTTCCAGAACTGTCATCATCTGTGGTTGATTATGTCAGAACTGGGAATCGGAGACCAGGATTTATTCAAGCTTCTGACTCAAGAACTTCTGCTCCCATTGTTCTGGTTGTTGATGAGTCGTTAGATGAGCCACACCTTCAGCATCTCCAGAGCTCCTTGCATGCTTTTATTGATTCAGTTTCCCCCACAACAAGAATTGGAATTATACTGTATGGACGTACTGTATCAGTGCATGATTTTTCAGAAGAATCTGTTGCCTCTGCTGATGTGCTTCCTGGTGATAAATCACCAACTCTGGAGTCTTTGAAAGCATTAATTTATGGATCAGGGATATATTTATCGCCAATGCACGCCTCACTCCGTGCAGCGCATACGATATTTTCATCACTGAGGCCTTATAAATTAAGCATTCCAGAAGCCTCTAGAGATAGGTGCCTTGGTACTGCAGTTGAAGTTGCTCTTGCCATAATCCAAGGACCTTCAGCAGAAGTGTCTCGAGGAGCGATTAGAAGGTCAGGGGCTAATAGTAGAATTATTGTTTGTGCTGGTGGACCTAATACATATGGCCCTGGGTCAGTTCTCCATTCTGTCAGTCATCCAAATTACCTACACATGGAAAAGTCTGCTTTAAATTGGATGGAGCATCTTGGTCGTGAGGCTCATCAACAGAATACAGTGGTTGACATTCTATGTGCTGGAACATGCCCTGTCCGAGTTCCTATCTTGCAGCCTCTTGTAAAAGCTTCTGGTGGTGTTTTGGTTCTTCACGATGACTTTGGGGAGGCCTTTGGTGTAAACTTGCAGAGGGCATCTGCTAGGGCTGCAGGTTCTCATGGTTTGTTAGAAGTACACTATTCTGATGACATTCAAATCACCCAAGTTATTGGTCCGGGCGAAGAGGCACACATCGATCCACATGAAACCTTAAAAAATGACACCTCTCTTTACATTCAAATGCTAAGTGTAGAAGAAG
The DNA here is from genome assembly GCF_002738365.1 of Cucurbita moschata. Lineage (NCBI taxonomy): Eukaryota > Viridiplantae > Streptophyta > Magnoliopsida > Cucurbitales > Cucurbitaceae > Cucurbita > Cucurbita moschata. The sequence continues at coordinate 4,241,167 of NW_019268537.1, forward strand.
CTCAAAGCTTCTCACTCTCCATGGAGACTAAGAGAGACATAAAGAGTGATTTTGTATTTTTCCAGTTTGTTGTACAATATTCAAATGTTTATCAAGCTGACATATCAAGAGTAATTACTATAAGATTGCCTACTGTTGATAGCTTATCAGAATATCTTGAAAGTGTTCAAGATGAAATAGCTGCAGTCCTTATTGCCAAGAGGACTGCCTTGCAAGCTAAAAGCCAGTCTGATGCTGTAGATATGCGGACTACAATAGATGAAAGAGTAAAAGATATTGCTTTGAAATTTGGGGCCCTGGCACCAAAGTCAAAGATCTATCAGTTTCCAAAGGGACTATCTTTAATGCCAGAGCTTCTGTTCCATTTGAGAAGAGGCCCTCTTCTTGGAAGCATTGTTGGTCATGAAGATGAAAGGTCTGTATTGAGAAACTTGTTTTTGAATGCATCCTTCGACCTTTCCCTCCGCATGGTAGCACCTCGTTGTTTAATGCACCGGGAGGGGGGTACTTTTGAAGAACTTCCAGCATATGACCTCGTGATGCAGTCAGATGCTGCTGTTGTGCTTGACCATGGAACAGATGTCTTCATTTGGTTGGTATGCCACCCTTTACTCTACACTATCTTTTGGCAGATTATTTTTATTTTGGCATGCTTCATGTTTAGTTTGTAATCTCAGATATTACAGTGTCATCTTCAATTTCTTGCTTGGAATGCTACGATTGGTACTTTGTCTTGAAAACAAGTGCTACGTGAAATTTTGTTCTTACCCTGTTCAGTGGCATCTGATTTGATTTGAGTATCAGTTTTAATAAACAGAAAAATAGTTAGAAACGCTAGAAAGGACAATTTTGTATTCAATAAACTCATTTATAACTTAGTCTTTTCTTGAGAAATTTCCAATAATATAAACTAAAATGTTGCAGAATAGATACGACATTTTGCTGTTTTGAAGTTTTCTCTTGTATAGAAGTATTGTTTATTTACCGCAATGAAGATAAAAACAATTGAATGTCAATGAACATAAACAGTACAAGATAGTTCCCGACAATAATACTATTTTTTTTTTTCCCCCACTAAAACAGTGTCTAGAAAGTACATTATATGAACTCTTAAATACCAGATGAACAAGAACATATAGAGAGGGTAGGAGTGTTCTCTCCTTGCCTTCTTTCTAACCTATGATCGATTATTTCTATTCCTCTATAGCCATGCCTTAAAATGTTCTGTTTTTTTTTTTTTTTTTTTCCTTCTCATTCATCTTCTAATTCGCTTTCCTTTTTGCCCTTTCTTATAGCCGGACTTATTATTCTTTTTCTTCTATTGGTGTACTTAGGGTGCTGAGCTTGCAGCTGAAGAAGGAAAAAGTGCAGCTGCTTTAGCAGCTTGCAGAACATTAGCAGAAGAGCTTACTGAATCAAGGTTTCCGGCTCCCAGGATTCTTGCGTTCAAGGTTTGTGTCGTTACAATGCTATATGTTTCTCCTCGTTGTGGTTTTTAATTTTCAATTTCTCTAATTGGATTGTGTTTTTGTAAACCTGTTTGTTGTTCCCTTTTTCTGGAGACCTCTCTATTTTACAATTTCTCCATTTCCCTTAATGAAAAAGGTTAAGGCTACTGTTTCTCTCTCTCTTTTAAAAGGGTCTCTGCAATAACGATAAACCTTCTTAATTTGAAGCAGGAGGGGAGCTCTCAGGCTCGGTATTTTGCTTCTCGGCTGATACCAGCACACAAGGACCCTCCTTACGAACAGGTGAGTAAGAAAGAAGAAGATATAACCCACTCTTCATGAATCCTTATATTCTGATCTTATTTGTAAAGACCCAGGAGAATAGCACACTTCACCTCATTGTGAAGGATGGTGCTTCATTGCAATTAAATAACTGAGGAAGCTTGGTTTTTTTTCCACGAGCTAGAGAACTAGAGAACTTGATACGACTTTTGAGGATTGTTGGGAGGGAGTCTCACGTTAGCTAATTAAGGGAATAATCAGGGGTTTATAAGTAAGGAATACATCTCAATTGGTACGAGGCCTTTTGGAGAAACCAAAAGCAAAGCTACAAGAGCTTATGCTCAAAATGGACAAAATCATACCATTGTAGAGGGTCGTGATTCCTAACCATGATGCTAACATATTATTAATTTGATGGCTGCAGGAGGCCAGATTTCCGCAACTTAGAACATTGTCCACAGAGCAGAGGACAAAGCTGAAAAGTAGTTTTCTTCATTTCGATGATCCCAGTTTCTGTGAATGGATGCGAAGTTTGAAGTTGATCCCACCAGAGCCAAGTTAAGTGGGGTTATTTCTTTTTTTTTTTCTCTCTTTATTTATACCGACTTATGATGAAGGTCTTTCGATTTATTTTTTCCACTTTAAACGAGAGGTATGGAGGTTAGGGGAATAGATGTTAAACCCAAGTAGTGGCACTGCGTCTCTGTTATGAAATGCAACTTAAAAAGATATGATCTTAAGTTTTATAACAACTTAATGTATGACAAAATTTGCTCCCTCATACAGGTTACAAAATCTGTCTTTGGCTGTATGATGGAGCAAATTTATAAACTTATTACAATCTTACATTTTTTGTATGATTAAGCTTTGAAATGAATTAGCTGTTCATTCCCAAAATCTAGAACAAATGTCGGTCATGTTAGATACAAACGAAGTTGTTTGTGTCTAAATTTGGGGGACAAAATCCTCGAACAAATGTGTATCACTAATAGACGTCCGTTAGCATAGAAGTCTATTTAGTGATAGATGTCTATTGGTCTATTAATGATTGTTAACCGATGTTTATTAGTGATAAAGAAATGTTGGTGATATCTCATGACAAGAAACGTGTACTATATTCATTGATATCGAATATGTAATGTATTGTATAGGAGCATAGATACAGATACGAGACATAGGTATGATATGATACGATATGGACATTGTGACAGTTTAAAAATTTAAGGCAACGATGTGACAATGACATTTATTAAAATATACTTTTTTTTTTTTTGTAGATATATTATTTTTATCGAAGAAATTTTAAAGTCAATAAATTTATACATTTAATGGCTAAAAACGAGTTTGATGTATTTTGTTCTAAAGAATTTGTTTATTATGTGTCTATTTAGTACATTTACACGTGTTCAATACGTTTGTAACAAATATTGAACCTATACTTCGACACGTATCAAGTATTTGATACGTTTTTGAGCCAATGCTTCGTTGAATCCTCGAAGGCTTGCTTGCAGATAATCTCAAAAAAGGGTTGAGATGAGAGCATTATTTAATTCAAGGTTTAGAAGGTTTAGATAGAGTGCTTTGATGAAGAAACTCTCCTTAATCTATCAAAGCTAGTGCTGGTCAAGTAAATAGTAAGCATTTGAATCAATCACTTAAGCAAAGATGATGCTGAGCAAGATCTCTTTGGGAAGAAGAGTTCAAAAATAGCTACCACGACCGAGCACACTCAAAAGGAGAAGATATGATCTAAAAGAACTTTCTATACATATCTAACGGTCAAAACAACACTATCTTGGGGAGGCCACACTCTCTTCCTTCTTAATAATGGAGCATAAAACCTGTCTTGAAATGTAGGTCTCGAGCTCTTTGGACACTTGTGTCAACTTCAGGTCAAAATTTCTTCTGTACTTGTTGTGCTTTGGGGATATGGATGCCGCCCAAGCGACCGAGGCTGGGACCGTGTTAAGGGAGCTTGAGCTACGTCTCCTTGGGCTCGAAAAACTTTCCGGGGAACCAGAAGGAATCTTCCCCTTAGCCTTAGGCAGCACCCCATCACATGAACTGTTTGCATTCCCCCAGCTCCCCCTTCCATCTATATCATCACAATTACCAGTACTAGTAGTAATAGTGTCAGTCAGTAGGCCAGATTTGGTCTCTAGTGGCAGGGGCTTCAGGTAGTCCTGTTTGGATTTCTCAAGCTTTTCCTTGGCTTTCTCAGCCGCTGCAAGAGCCTTGTCTCTGCTCAGAGTTATCAATTTCCATGGATTGATACTGATACGAAGGCCTTGTTTTCCGGTGGATGGAGTCTGGGGATTTGCATCTATTTTTATGGACAATCTTGTTGAATCCTAAACGGACAACACGATAGATTCAGGCATACCATTGATATTTACACTACATCATCAAGACTGCAGTTTGGAGCTTAAACTACAATTACCTCTTTGACTCGTCCTCCTTGGCACAAGCCAAAACGTGACACCGAAGTTGGCGTTTTCTCGGGCGAATCGAAATCGTCGTCTGAAGAGAAATCCGAGTAGTCCTCATCAAATGGATCCTCAATAATAGATTGGCTCTCCTCTTTCATGGCCAGTATGTAATCATATGTTCTCATTCCCTGAAACCAGTGGCTATATATTGAAGAACAGACTCATCCTTGGATGCCATAATCAATCAAGTTAGAGGAAAAAGAAAATCTACCTTTTGTATGAGAACTAGGTGAAAGAAAAATAGTTGTCCAAGTGCTGCTGAACCATAAGCAGTCAGCAACACAAGCAAGACCTGTCATGCCATTTGAGGAATTTGGTTAACTTGTGTCAAACCAATCTCCATTAAAACAGAAAATTTGAGGAAAACTTACTGAAATTGTGGCAAGCGCTTCTCTTGGAAAATCTCTGTGGAACCTTCTTTGCAGCTCCATTTCCATTCCTTTCTTATCTGCAAAACACCGTACGAATATGGCAATGGCCGTTCCTCCTTGGATTGCTAGCTGAATCCGCCCAATTTGTTTTGTTAACCAGATTTTCATAGAATCATACTTGGACAATACTCAAAAGTAAATGGGCGACTAACCATTAACAACACGAATATCATCAGAAGAAAGAATGTGGTATAGTTCTTTTTGCCAACACAGTTGTTTAGCCACTGAGAACAAACAAAAACAACCATTCATCGGGAATCAAGAAAGCTATGCATAGAAACATGAAAAATGATGAAATTAATTTGTAGGATATTTGTATATTACCCTGCAATGGTGATCGAATCCTTCAACGCAACGATTGCAGGTCCGACAGTGCTTGCTGTGCCTCTTCACCTGTATTGCAAGAAGGAGTTTGATAAGGATCATAAGCAGGCTTGGAATGGATTGGATACAAACATTAATTACATAAACATTAAGTACCTCGAAATTACAGAGAGAGCAAAATGTTACATCCTCCTCCTCCTTGGGATCAGGAGTGATCACATCATCCTTCGTTACAAGAAGATAAGGGAGCAAAGGCTCCATTTGAGGGCCAACCTTCCATGGATCCAGATACTTCCTCCGGATGAATGTTTTGAGAATCTTTCTTTCTATATTCCTAAAGCGCCTCAAAACGATTTGCCTGAGCATTAATCCAAAATTAATTCTAGAGAAACTCTTGGATTTGGATTTTGATTCCATCTTCTTCTTGTTTCGGACGCTGGTTTTGTCGGTTGGATCAATAGCCGTGCACCTTATGAATAGAAACATCACTGAAAGCACCTGAATATAACGATCAAACAGAAACCAGTAAAGATCTTCGGAGAAGTAGTTCGAGAAATCGAGAAATCGAGAGAGAGAGAGAGATCCAAGCTCCATCCGATTACAATACCACAAACGAAAAAAGCGTCGTGACTGTAATTTCGGCGACTCTGTTTCCAAGGAAAAGCCCCAAGAAAGTGTAGAACGCCATTACTAGAAAGCTGTAAATCGCGATGGCTACAATCTGAAAGCAGAAGGAAGGAAATAAGATTACAAAGGCTTCTAGTCTGCAGATGCATTGTATTAAATCGACAAGAACTCAAGTTCCGTTCATTGAAACCCTAAAAGTGACCGATTTCTCCATCTAGAAACACAAGGAAGCAGGAAAAAATTCAGAAATTAGGCTAACCTGTAAAGGATGGAGAGGGCGCTGCCAGCCATGGCGTCTCATGATGTTTGCCTGAAGAATGGGCGAGAGTTGAGAGTGAGGATGAAGGAGGAAGGTGGCGTTCATACAAGCCCGCGACAAAGTCCCGGCACTTCTTTCCGTCTTGCCTCCAACGGTCAAATGTCACGTGTCCAAGTTTGAATTTTAACGGCACTTTGCTTTTTACAAACAAAGATTATTTTTCATTGGTTTTCAAATAAATGAACTAATGTGGGCCACAAATCAAAATTAAAGAATTAGAAGGGTAAATTTGAAATAAAGTTTTTCAATCTCTCGCCTTTGGTGTATTAGTTATCGTGCCCACAGGAAACGCTGGGTAACCAAGTATGAAGCAGATAACTGCTGAAAGCATCCAAGTATCTAGCCCAAGATGAGTGCTTTCATATTCCGATTTTCCTAAAACCTCCGATAGCACAACCGAAATAGGGATAGGTTCTCTGCCCATGATAGAGCGACGGAAGTTTTGAGAAAATATAATACTAAGTAACGGTACAAATTATCTTTTTTCATTTAGAAGTATATCGTCTCATAATTATCTATGACTGTTTTTGTCTCTAGTACGACCATTTGATGACATATGGAGAGAAGCAGGACAAATAGTTGAAACTACCGGAAGGTTTCCTCTTTGGATAATAGGTACTGCAACTAGTATTCCTGTAATTGTCTTTTATGGTTCATATTTCTAGACTAGATTCATCATTACTGTAATCATCTAGAGCTGTCATCTTAGGTTTATAAGACGGTTTATAAGACTTGAGGCACATTCTGCCCTGCTCCACGAGTCATAACATATAAACCTTTATTCTAAAATTTTAGTACTTACGAGTCATAATAATTTCCATCGTTCGATACCTAGGCATCAGCCTCTTAAGGTCCCATTAAAATTTAGGCTTAACATAACCGTTCGATCTCAAGATATCATTGTTTGAATCGTATGTGGTCGGTCCAAAAATTGAATTTGTTGTGATTTTAAGGTTTGTTGTGCAATTACCAAATAGTTTAGGGGTCTTTTTGTAATTTTCTATTTTTAAAAATATCTTATTAAAAAATCCAACTTTTTTTTTTGGCCTCATTTTGTTTATTTTATTTTTTTACCTCCTTCTCCATAATTAATTAAAAATTCAAGAAATTTACTAAAAGTTTGAAAAAATAACCATTTTGTTCTTTTTCTTTTCCAATTTTTTTCCATTTTGGTAGTGCATTAAAATTCCTTCCTTCCCCACCTTAAACTTAATTTCCCGAGACGAAATTCAACCTCTAAAATTCTCGATAAAACTCCACGAGTTGAAATTTTAAAAGATACGTTGAAAATTCATTGACTTCGAGGCTCAATTGTTACACCGACAATGACGATTGGAATGAAACTCCTTTCTCCACCCCAACCTTCCCTCCGAGCAGCTCATCCTCGTCAAGATCATTTGCCTCATTCTTCATCCCCAAAATTCTCCATAAATTAAACAAAGGATTCCTTGTCATAAGCACTCCGATCTTGGGCAATGTCTTATTTAGCACTGCCACGATGCATTTTCTCTTTGATGTTAACCAAACCTTTGACAATTTGACTGATAAGGCCTAATTGCTCGCATTTAAACTCGTCAGTGTAAATTTTTTTTTATGACCATGACAGTTAATTCTCAAATTTCTTATATGTGTCACAAGTAGGACGTTGGTTGATCTTGAGCTTCGAGCTATTGTAGATTTGAATTCAAGTTAAGGGTATTAATGTAATTTTTTATAAGTTCGGAGTTTTTTTTATTTATTTATTATTTTATTTTATTAAAGTTGAGATATTTGTAGAATAAAATATTAATGAAACTAACTATAAAAACATTTTTTTTTAACAAATTTAAACCTATTATTGAAACTAATAGAAAGTTAAATGTATTTTCTATAATTTAGGAACATAAATTTAATACTCTTTCAATCTTCAACGTAAAAACTGTCGCAGGGTTCCGGCCAAATAAGCGCGTTGCAATGGCGCTCCGCCAGTGGATCGACGGCGATGAGACCGCCGCGGAGATGCTTACTAGAGTCCACAAAGAGCGAACCTCCTTGCTTGTTCCGCCTCTCCACAGAGTTCCTCTCCACGTCGGCAATGTGGTCGAGCTTGTTGGACCCTCTGGTTCCGCCAAGACGCAGATCTTAATCCAGGTCTAATTATCAAGTTGAATTTGTCCGTTTGAACTTCTTGCATCGTTTATAATTGACAACTTCGATGAAAAATTGTTGGTGATTTACCTCGAAAGAATTTGAGAACAATTTGTGGGATATTAAAAGTAGACTGCTTCTGTGAGCAGGCTGCAGTTAATTGCATTCTTCCCAAGGAGTGGAATGGGATCCGCTATGGAGGCTTGGAGTGTTCGGTGGTGTTCATTGACTTGGATTGTCGTCTTGACATCTCAAGGCTTTCCCAAGTTTTGAAGCTTCGAATTTTGGAAGGAAATGGCAGCGGTGAGCTATTTGTGCCATTTAATATTGATAATATATTTACTTCAAGGTTATCTCCACGAGCTGAAATTTTGCTTAATGATATCTGTAATGTCTCGGGTCATTTCTAGGATTTATTGCGTCTTTGAGTTATTAATCTGTACATATGCTTCTGTTATACATTTGATATAGAGCTAGTCTTGATGATTGCTATTCTGCTTGCCTAATAAGAAAATAGCGCTCACAGTAAAATATTAGTTATTTACTATTTTTCTTGGAGGATTCTATTTCTTTGATGTGCACACAGAATAGCGAAGGAAAAATAACCTTGCTTATATTCTAAGATATCTATGGAGAATTTCCAAGAAAGATTGGCAATCTAGCTTCCAATCACGATTTAAGACAATGATTGGTTCAATCTCTGGCCTTGGAGATGAAATTGACGACCTTGAAGGTCTTCATTGCTTAATCTATGTTTTCACCGGTCTTTGTCCGGTAGGGAGGCTGGGGATATTTGATCCTTACTTTCTTTGTTGGAATCAGTCTGTGCAAATGTGGGGGAGTGGGAACTTTTTCTCTGGATCCCTTTGACCCTCTGAAGGGTTTTTCCTGTAAATCTTCTTTAATCTTTTGTGTGACTCTCACCATCCTTGATCTTTATTTACCTTGTTATGGAAGCTTAAAGTGCCCAAGAAAATCCTCATTGCTTATGGTTCGAGCGGAATGGGAGATTTTTTTGAACCCCACTTTTTGTATATCTAGTTTGAGGTTTGGAAGTTCCTTTTATGTTGGGCTGTTTCTTTCTATGCCCTTCATTATTCTCTTTCTTTTCTTGATGAAAGTAGCTTTTGTGATTAACTAAGATGGGTGAACTTTCATGCCAATAGCTCCAGTATACATGTTGTTCCAAGCTTTGCTACACAGTTGGTGGAGAGGTCATCCATAATCAGTAATTTCACTTGAGAAATATTGTTGGCTGTTTTTTGGATGGGGAGATAGAGAAATTGTGGACTTTTGTATCTTTTGAGCATTAGTTGCATTTCACTTATCCAATGGAAAGTTTCATTTCTCGTTTTAAAAATAAAAAAGAAAACAATGGTAAACTACAATTGCAAGTAGAGTATCTGTTCGTGAAAGAGTTTGAGACTGTCTTTTCTGTCTTTCCTAGTTTTGATGTTCCTAAAAACATTTCTTACTATTTTCATGTATCCTAATGAACACGCAGCTTGCTTAAGAAATATTGTTGTCTGTTTCTTGGGTGGGGAGATGGAGAACTTGTGGACTTTGTACCTTTTTTGCATTAGTTTCATTTAACTTATCCAACAGAAAGTTTCATTTCTCGTTAATTAAAAAAAAAAAAGGGAAACCACAGTTGTCAAGTAGAGCATCATTTGCTGAAGTAGTTTGAGACAGTATTTTTTGTTTTCCCTAGTTTTGATGCTCCTAAAAAGATTTTTACTATTTTCATGTATCCTAATGAACGCGCAACTTGTGTCTCTAGAAAAGATAGATGAATCTAAGTGTTAGACAAGTAGCTCAGAGTAGTGAAAAAGTGTAGAGGAAATAATCCATAGGGTATTAGAGGGAAAAATAATTGGGAAGATGTTGTAGACACAAAAGGGGACAGAAGTTTTGGTACAGAGGAGATTTGATGTCATGGAAGATTTTCATTAAAATAAAAAATAAATGGCTACACATATTGTCCATCTTCAAGGCTTTCCCTATTTGTTACTTAAGCATGAGAAGAAAATGTCATTGTATTTCTTGTATATTATGGATTAAATACGAGGCTTTCTTATATGGAAGAAAAACCATCTACCAATAAGGAAGAAAATCTTACAGATTAAAATAATAAGTATATACATAATGCATATCTAATATTACAAAATATAAAGAAACACTCCACCTCAAGCGGACTTATAGATGTCTTCCACAGCCAACGAAGTTGATCGAATTGTCCTTTCAAGAGCCCTTTAGTTAGAATATTAGCCGTTTATTATGTCGTTGGAGATCAGATATGCATATTACATATGCAGCAATCTTCTCCTTTATGAAATGCTTGTAAACTTCAGTATGCTTCATTCTATCATGTAGAACTAGATTGTGAATTATAGCAATGACAGTCTTGTTGTCACAATAGACGTGCATAGGTGTCTTTTGAGACAATTTCAGTTTTTCAAGGATTCTGTTAATCCATATACTTTCACAAATTCAATTGGGTAAGGCCCTAAATTGACTGCAACACCACTCTTGTCCACTTCATTTTGTTTTTTTTACCACATCATGTAACTAAATTTCCTCCAACAAAAGAACAATAAGCAGAAGTAGATCTTCTATCAGTAGTACTTTCAACCCAATATGCATCAGTGACACTTCAACTTGGAAATGGTTATGTTTCTAAAATAATATACACCTAGAGTTTCTTTCAAATACCGTAGGATTCTTTACAACTTGCTATTATTAGTGAGCCAATCATTTCTTCTTAGTCATCCACTGAGGATAATATTATGGATCCTGATTTAGTTGAAGAAAGTTTTTCATGTCTCTTGGTCTCCTCTTTAAGACAATGGGGTAGTAGAACTTACTAACATTACCTCCATCAAAGCCCTCAATCCCGACTCCTAGTAGTCATAAAGTTATCTCCACATAAGGTACATTTTTTATTCATAAGGTGATTCAAAACCCTACAGTTCATCTTTCACCCCTCTCGGTGTGATGACTTTGATGTTGAATATGAAGTTAGCCTAAGCAGTGTGGAATCTCTTATGGAGCCTATGGTTAATCATTTTGAGCTTTTATTTAAAGAAAATGATAAGGGGATTCTCCATTCTTCCTCTTTGGCGCCTAGCAAATTTGTATCTCTTATTGAAGCTTGTGATCTTGAATTACGGGGAATTCCATCTTCAACATTTTAAGGACTCCTTTTTTTACTAAAGTTTCCAGAGAGCTTTTTTTGGTCTTTACCTAATTCAAGTTTTGGGGTTCTCGTTTGTGGAGTATCTCAGCTGGTTTGTTAGATCTTTTTGGGCTGAGGATTTTAGCCTACTTTTTCTTGTATTTTCTTATTTTCAGTTGTTGTGTTCAAGTTCTCTTTGGAGTTGAGCTTTGGTTTGATGAGTCCTTTTTGTTTTTTGGTCGTTCTTTTTGTTCGAAATTGTTTTAAGATCTTGTTCTGTTGTCTTGTCCTATTTCTGGTTCTATTTTCTTTTTTCACTACCTTTAGGAGTTTGTATGTTTTGATCATTTTCCTTTTCATTTTCATTATATCCCCAATGAGAAGTTGTTTCTTGTTAAAAAAAATGTATTTGATAAGTCACACAAACGCAGGAGATTGGGGAAATTTTGATGCACTATATACTACATGCCTGAGAAGATTCTTTTACATCCGTTGCTATGACAGTTTTGAATTTCTTGCCACTCTCAAGGTACATTTCTTCTTATTTAAAACAAAGTTAGCCTTCTTCATGCATTTCATTCGCATACCTTTTTTTAAGAAACAGATTTCATTAATAAATGAAATAACAAAAAGGAATAAAGCCTCAATCTATAAACCAAAGAAGTTGTTAAAACTATATGTAAAAAAATTAAATTTGACATGAACTTATAGTTTTCAGTTCAATGGTAGCTCTCTCCAATTCATATTGATTTCCACTTGTTGGGTTTGCAACCACAAGTGAGGACACTGTCAAATTGTATTTAATAGTAAATAGGTAAATATAGGAGCTTATTAGTCTTTTTTTCATTTATTGTAATTTTACTATTATTGGTTTAGGACTTCCATGTGTACTAATATATACTCTGCTATATAGATCATGTATTATCCTCTACTATACAAATCATGTATTATTCTCTACTATATAGACGATGTATTATTCTTCCATATTTGGTCTCACAATAACCCAAAACTAAATATACCATAACACATCAGCCTAAACTTTTGGGTTCAATGGTGATTTAACCGTGAATGAAAAAGCTTTCAATTGATGGATAAAAGGATATAATTACATAACAAGGGATAGCAAGATTCTCTATTGGTCTCCCTTCTAACTTCGTTTGCTACTTGAGATTTCCCCCTTTAAATTAAATCTTTGGAAAGCTAAGATCCCAAAGAATGCTAGAAAATGAATTACAAAGACACAATTGATGCAACCCTCAAAGTTTAGGAGTATAAATTGATTTTTTCTCAAAAAGTTACTAATTTGTAGTATGACGGAATGCTAAAAAACACTGAGTAACAATGAGTCAGCCTACCTTCATAATTGAAATCTCTTCCACTAGTCAATTTCATAATTTCCTCCATGATGGGCCACCAAAAAGAAGCAGTCTGGTGACCTCCTAGTGGTAGACCAAGATAAGGAAAAGTAAGGATTCAACCTTACAGTGAAGCCTGGAGGCTACAAGAGACAGCTTTGGTCTTCTATATTAATCCTCATATGGCAGATTTAGCTGAATTTATTCTAAAACCTGATAGGCATTCCAAAAACCTGGTGGCCGTTAAAAATTTCCCTCTGTTTTCTAATAAAAGAACTGTTTTAATTCAAATATCCAGCATCTTCAATCTCCTGTTTTTATCCACCTTTGTACTTCAAGTTGGCTCTCTATAATTTTCTGCAACCTCCATTGTGTACAATTTGTCTATTTAATTCTTTAGACCTTTTGAATTTCAGACCATGCACCATAAACTTCAAAAAGAAAGAGATGACCTTGGAATTCGGTTGCATCTACTCATGATCGACAGGTTTGTGCTAAAAATAATTTGGAACCTCGTGATGCGTCTCCTGCTAGATAGAGTATCCAATTTCTTCTTATTTGTCGATTTATTTCATGAACATAAAAGATAAAGATGATTGCATTCTTATGTTTTTTTTTTCTATCTTCCTCTGCCATGTCATTTATGCCAAAGGACTTTAAATTGGTTTTGCTACTAAGAGTACTGTAGAAAATACTCGTCTTAACGCACTTTCATTGTTCTTTTTTTTGGGGGGGGGGGGGGGGGCTANTGCCAAGAGTTTAGGTGGCCATTAGATTGAAATTCCTCTAATAACCTTTGAAAGTCTTCTCGCAAAAAATACTAATCTTTCTAGAAAATTCAATTGTGTATCCATCAGGGCCTAACGCCTAATTCTTAGGTTTTTCATACCCATTCTTATTTCTTCTAGAGAAAATGGAGCAATAAGAACAGAATTTTCTTTTAATAAGAATATAAGAAGACACCGTAGACCAGCAAAGATTAGAAGGAATAGGACAATTGCCTGGTTTTTTTTTTTTTTTTTTTTTTTTTTTTTTAATATAAAAAAGAGAACCCCAGAATTTCCTGCTCAAATTTTCTTTAAGCAAGAGGAGAAGCCCCAGTAATAGAAAACAGTTCTGCAATCAGATTTTTTCTTTTTTTAGCTGCCAAGAAATGATGAAAGCTTAATCAATGCAACTTACATTTTTAATCCAATTTCTTTCCTCAGAGAAATAAAACTCCATAATTTCACCTTTAATCGCAATTCTGATGTTTAGCTCAGAGGAGATAACACATTAGTTTCTGATTTTGCATCAAAGAACTCCAGTTCAGGTATGAGACTTTGTTCCTTTCTTTTCCTTTCTGTTTCAAATTCAGCATATCATTTCTTGATATCTTCTATTAATTTTCTGAGCTTTGAACTAATAAAAAAAATCCAGCCCATCCTTGAGAACAATCTTGAACAAGGGATTTCTCTATAACTTTTCCATATTCCGAATGAATAAGCCAACTGTTGTAGAACTGAAAAGGGGAAGGACCCCAAATGAATGCTCCTGCGTCAAGTAACAATGGAAAATGATCTAAAATGTGCAAGCTTGTCTAGATACTCTGGAGTTATCAAACAAACCATTCCATATTTTTGGTCAATGATCTCTATTCTGCTGGAATAAAGCCACATTAAAATTTCTTCTCTTGAATTCTAAAAGCTGAACAATCCATGCAATTAGGAGTATGATAAACTAAACCCCCAAAATGCTGCCCAGTTTCTTCAAAACAATATCTTTTCCAGTAAGGCAAATGAAGCTTTTGCAAAGAAATCCAACCACCATATCCATATCAACTTAGGATGGGAACTATCATTTTGTGACCATTTCTCAATTTTCCGATGGAAATTACCAATTTACCTCCACTTACCCTCAAATTCAAAAACTGAAAATTCATCATTTAACTTCAAAAACTTATCTGCCATAAATGGATTGATTAAAACTTTGGATTGTAAATAAACTTCTAGAGAAAATTGAATATCCTTCCAAGAGCTCTGGGCTAGCAATCTGGATAACAAAAATGAATTGAAAAATCTTTCACCTACATCATTGTCTTTCCTAACTCAACATTAGAAAGGAGGAGTCTTCTAGGATGAAAACTAAGTGTGGGGCTGCAATAGACAAGAGCATTATAATTTTCTATTTTGAAAAAAAGGAAAAATCCCAAATCGATAAAAAGAATAGCAAAAACATTAAGGTTAGAAAGGAATGGCCAAAGAATCTCCAAAGTTAGTAACTTGTAATGGCAGTTAAGAAAACACAAGGTTAAGCACAAAATTACATTTATTAGTGGCGACTAGTCAATGATGAAGCATAGCATGACCCACGACGAGATAGTCTAGCGATTATGTAACTACAATGATGGACTCCGGTGACAATGTGACCTATGTCGATGAATCCCTTCACCCTCAAGGTGAATCTCTTATGTGACGACGAGTCTCCCGATGGTGCCCAAATCTTGATGGGCGACACCTCCAACGTGCTACATATTTCCTACGACGGTGACACTAGACATGCCAAATCTTTGGTGAACACACCTACGACCAGCTACTCGTGACAGCCAACCTTTAGCATGACCTGTGTGCCTACAGCCCCCTGCGGCAGGCCATATTTGCAAATTTGAGGCCTCTCCTTGTGAAGGTTGAGACCTACGCCAAGCAGTCCAGTACTGTACATTAGTTTTCCTCGGTCACAGGGGACTTGCCATCTTCTCTATTATGGATTATCCTAGCAACAGCTCACTCGAGAAAGGGAACACAATAAATGGCTTTTTCATTTTCTTAGTCATAGGGATGGCACCATCTCCTCCACCTCTAAAACTCACAACCATTATCGATAGAAAGACCTATTTAATTGAGCTAGATGACAGATATAGGGAAACAAGGATAAAATTATCAATGATCACCAGAGACGAAGCCTTTTTCACATCACTCAAATGAGATTTTTTCCAATGGCCAATAACATCTTACCAGGCCCTACTATCAGCCCCACTGAATCAAAGTTCTTCAACGTTTTCCAAAACAAACCATTTGGATAGAGAAACTCATCAACAAGAAGGGTACTATGGTCGATATTTCTAGTTCCATAGAAATAGTGGTCTTAGTTAACTTTTTGTTCCAGCGAGTGTTGAACAAAAATGATGGACAGCCTTCCTCAACCTCATTGAAGATTAGCCTCTTTCATCCACCAAAAAACCTTTTCAACAACTAAAACGCAATCAATTTCAGAATAAGAAGCCAACCGACAAATACGCTTTCCGTCCCTTGCCTTCCATAAAAAAAAAAAAAAAAAAAAAAATCCATCACATTAACTAGAAAATCCCTATACAGAAACATTACCTTTCGATCCTCAACAAAAAGGGCAAGACAGTCATCACAGAGTTTCCCCGCTCCCTTGTTCCTATTGTTTGGGATACAGTGGCAATAATCACCTGTAAAGAAAATAGAGGTGTCCATCTCTTGATAATAGTCAAAGATTGAGTTTTTCCTTGCTCCTGTCTTTTAGGTTGCTTCTTTTTTTTTTTTTTTTTTTTTTTTTTTATAACGCTACTTCAGGTTTCTTATAAAAAGGAAAGGAAAAAAGGTTGGAATTGTATTAAGGTGCACATATGTGAGAATTATAAATCTTTTCTTCTGCTCAACGTACTGCGCTTGCCTAATTTCTTATTGAATAGCCAATTGTATGTATAAATGTCGAATTTGGGAATCATTTCTTTCTTCTTTCTGTTTAGTATTGGAGCTTATCATTGGGTTGATCGTGTCTCTTCATCCTTGCCTTTGTGGGGTTACAACAGGTAGTGCCTTCAAATTTTAAATTGTTTAATTATATATATATATATATATATATATATATATATATATATATATATATATATATATATATATGCACACTTTGCATATGGGTGAATTTTTGCATTATTTAATGGCTACCTCTATCCATACTTTATATACAATGACTTGATTGAAGTATGATTGAATAAGGATAGGAATCATTAAATCTAAAAATTATGATTTTTTTTTTTATTTTACTAATAATTTATTAATTGACTTAATTTAATGTGAGGCATTCAAGATAGAATGCTCGGGAAAAAACAAATGACATATACCACGATTATTGTCTAGTTGNGCACACTTGTCAAATTAGAATTCTCACTAAATTTTGGGAAAAGGAGATTATTAGCTGCCATGTTTCTTTTCTGGTTATACTTTTTCAGGCATTCCAATTTAAGTCTTGCATGAGCTTCTTATTGTGAGTTACTGATGGAGTAGGGTTTGCGATAGAGAAAGTCTCCAGTTACTTTTTATCATGTGATTTGTGCCTCAGAGATGCATTTTTACAAATTCGGAGGATATTACTTCATTTTAATCTCACTCTCTATTTGAAGTACAGGAAAGTTGATTAGACATACTAGGAATGTTTGGTGGTTTCTGCTGCTTTGATTAGTTCTTTTACAAGGTTTAATAACATCATCTCTCTTTCTGTTAAAGAACAGATTAAACATCCTAGTCTAGGATATCCCCGTTTTTCTCTCTCAAATACTTATTTCCAAATCATCTCTTCGAGTTAACGTCTCAAGCTCCATTTCCTTCCTTTGCAGGGGTTGACTTTATCTCCCTGGTCTATAAATTTTGTAGGCTCCCTCTTCTTTCCATTGACGTGATTGTTTCTTATTAGAAAGAAAATTAGAAAACTATTCCCCCTACTACTTCATATAGATACCATCAATAATAAAAGAATACTAAACTACACCTCATACAAGCCAATGGTAACTTTTTTCTCGCATGCATAATTTTGTGAGAATCATCCAAAAAAAAGGTGTTTCAACAATGTACAATTGTGTTCCCATTGTTATGTATTCCTAGTGTCATGACAATTTTATGTATTTACTCTCTCAGGAAAGGCTTTTCTCTTGCAAATATGTTAGAAGCGGCCGTAGAAGAAGTTAAAAAGCTTTTGCTGGTGCATCCGAGTATTGTTATTGCTTCAAAAGCTACCATTTTTGGGGATAGATCTTCTGACATAGTGAGACGGTGAGTTTAAGGCCAAAAGGGACTTTTTTTCCCATATGTGAAACAAAAAGTTGCATAGCATAGTCTTAACTCTTGAAGAATTATGTTTCTTGTACTTTACTGCCTAACTCGGTATGCTTTACAAGATTGGTGATACGTGCCTAGTCTTAACCGTTTCATATTTGAGATATGAATGCTCACTCTGATCCATAGACTTGCATGCTTCTTTCACATGGTCAAGTACTTTAATAACTTGTTACAATTCTCTATGACTATTATGCTTCATATTGCTTGAAGACTTGCTTTGCGAATTGGGAGATCTATGATATGAATCTACGTATCACCAATTCTTTTGTTATTCTTGCCCATGTTTTGGTTGCTTCATTTTCAATCTCTCTTTTCTTGGATAGGAAGCAACTACCTTCATTGGTTCTTCCATCAAAAGAAAAATAAGGAGAATGATGTTATGCTATATGGTGTGACCTTGATTTCCAAATTGATGAACTTTTCAGGTATTGATATGAGTTGGAAACTGTAAATTTCACTTTAACTATATTTAGTCTTTTTTAAGACAAGATTTCATTGAGATAAATGAAAGAATGCAAGACATAAAAAACAAGCCCACAAAAAAAGAGGCCCAACACTAACTATAAGAACGAATCCAATCCAAAAGAATGTGACAAGTAATTACAAAAAGTGTAATTAATATACTCACACAAAAAATAAATAAATCTAGCTAACCCTTAAAACTCCTCCCAAGACCTCTCAACCTCTCTAATTATCCTACCGTTCATCTCAAGCTAAATTTCCCACAAATGGGGGGGAAAAGAAAAGAAGCCTTCAACAGTGCTTTCCTTTATCTTGAGAAGGAGGGTTCAGGAGCACTTCCTTATCATAGAATAACAGACTTTGTCGCGAGCCAACACAATCCCATAAGTCATGAAAAATTGATTCCAAAGGAAGAGAGCAAACCGACAATCTTTCTGTCGTTTGATGTACTCTTCTCTCAATAGGGGTTATGTTTTTTTCTACTTTTTGGAAGATTTATTCCAAAGAATATTAAGTTCTTTGTGTGACAAGTTATTCATAGATGAGTAAACACTCTTGCTTTAATCACTATAAATTCTGTTGGAACTAATAATTATCAACAATTGAAAAGCGTTCCTTTTGTAATAGCCCTTTAGCCTTGGTTTGAGAAATATTAAAACTACGGACATTGTTATTTTGATATTTCTGTTTCTAGCTATGCTTCTTTTGATGATATGACATACACTAACCCTCACAAACTTGTGTGTCAGTGAAAAATCTTTATCAGAGACGGAATCAAGACATGGGAAAACCGATGGTGGACAAGTTTTGTACCGTGAGTATATGCCTTCTGCATGGCAGGTAATCTATGAAATTTTCCCTGCCTATATTTTCTTTTATGAAAGCCATAACTTGCGTAGTTAGAAGTGTTGTCAGATTTTAAAGATAACAAGTCTCTCGATCACGTTAACCAGACTTGAGGTATTGCCTGAATGAAGAAGAAAACAAACATAAATTTAAGGATAAAAAACTAGAAATAAAATTGTTATCAAACAGTGCCTAAATCATATAAGAAGAGACAAGACATCCAAAGCTCCTGTTGTTACCATCACCTTCCTCTGAATTTAATGCATCATTCACTGATTTTCTGGAGACATTGTCCTCGCGGTGTACCCAAGGCTCAATGTTTTCCTTTCCTTCTTCTTCTGTGTTTTGGAGTCGAGTATTATAAGTCTCGTTTGCTAACTATTTAGTTTTTAAAAATTAAGTGTATGAATAGTCTACCTAATGGTTTCTTTGTTTTATTATCTACTTCTAAAAGTCGTCTTCAAAATCTAAATCATGTTTTGAGAACTAAAAAAATGTAGTTATGTTTTTAGAATTTGGCAAAGAATTCTAGTATTTAGATAGAAAAGATGAAAACCAAAATCAAATCCAAATAGTTATTAAACGAAATCATATCTATTTGTTTGGATTGAAAATTATATCAAGCCTTAGTTTCTATTTGAAAATTTGATGATCGCTATCTTTTTTTTGTTTTCGTTGTTGGAATGTCTTCTTATAGTAAACTACAACTGTAAACACATTCTCATTTTTAAGCACTATCATTAGAATCTTTCTTAAATTATAAACAAATAATGGAAAATTAGTCATTTTGTATTTAAGTCTTATTCCATTTTAGTCTAGTTCCAAAGTACTCCACCAGAATGATATTTTGATCATTCTAACCTTAGAAAGAGACTAATTTGTTTGGGTTTTGCAGTCTTTTGTAACGCACAGAGTTTTTGTTCGAGGCTCAGGTTTGATTACATATTATGCTCAAAAGTGGAATGATTTGGTCAACTTTCTATATATTCAGTCATTTATCTGATAGCTTTTATTGCCTTGCAGACGAATATCTTACAGTGAGCAGTTGTGAGCATCAGTCAATATATTTTTCTGAATGGCTGCTACCATCCCTGGGTGTCCTCGATAAATTTATTGTCAAAAATGTGAGAAACCAACCCATTTTGCATATATTATCACTAAACTCATCAACCTCCATACTCATCGATAGTAATTGATATGTATTATTTCTTTTAAAGTTAGAGGTTCAAATTCTCGTAGTACTAACTTTAAATGGATAAGGGGTTAAATGTATTTGTTGTCTAAATAAACTTACATGAAAAAATTTTGGATTTTACATTTGTACCTGCAGGCTGGCGTCTTTATGGTACCATGAACTGCATTTGTTTGATATGCCACTGACCAGTTCTTGGGCGTTCTTATGATTCCAGGTCAGCCTTTTGTTTTTATTTGAATAACGTTTGGATGTCCAAGTTTTGTATTATTATCATTGTAGTTGAAGTTTTTATTGTTCAACTATCTAAAAAGCATCTACTTTATTATGATAGTTAACGTCTAAAAGTGGCGTTTTAAACTATGGTATGCTCGTCAACAAAAATTAATGTTGATGTTTTCTACCTCAAATATCATACAAAAATGTAAATAATTTCAGTGATATTTTCTTTTTGTTGACTTGTATTCATGGTTTGGGGTTTAGCGTCCAACTGAGGACCTAATCGAATAAGGGAAAGGTGGTTTGGTTCGTGGTTGGTTGGATTGAGCTTCTCTTTCTTTCATTTTCTTCGTTTTCAGTGTTTGAATAAATAGGTAAAGGAGAATGAATCTTTCGTCTTTTTCTTTTTCTTTTACCGAGTGAAAAAATAAAGAGGAAAAAGAACCAAACAGTTTAGAGCGGTAGGAGAGAAGCAGTGAAACCAATAAGAGATTTGTTTTTTTTGGCCCAAAATTTCTTCTTTTTCATCAATTTCCTTGATCTAATTACTACATGGCTAAATAAATATACATATATAAAATGATTCAAAACTTTCAAACGTTCAAACAGAGTACACTCGTTACACTACACTGAACAAGCCAGCCTTACAAAAGATGTTTATTATTTATCTCTAATTTTTCTTCGATCATCAAATGTTGTAACTCTAATATGTCGATTTAGATTCTACAAATCAAAATGAATAAGAATAATAAAGATGTTGGGCCAATGTGGGATCTCACAACGATTGACAAATGCTTGTTAAATGACGAAGATGGGAAGTTTTAAACTCATACATCGATCTTTGAATGATAAAAAAAGACATTTGTATTCTCGTGTGTTCTTGCAAAACTATCATTACTATCCTATAACAAATGTGCTCTAGAGGAACTAGAGTTATCTAAATAAGTAGCGAGTGTCGTATTTTTACCTATACAAAAGAAATATATATATGTTAGAAATATACCTTTGATCTTTGTTCGTATAAGTAAGCTACTTGTATATCCACTCATTGGCGTGACCAATGGACTCATCCATCATTTCAAAGTTAATATGAAACAACATAAATTACTAAAATAAGTTATCACACGAAGAAATAATTTCATGAAAATGGAATGTTTGAGAGTGATCTTGAAATAATGGAAATCACGTTAAACTTATATTTTTCTTTTTACATGAGACAGATTTGAACATCTGGTTTTTTAACCAATAGTATATATCTTAATTAGTTGAAATATGCTCAAGTTGACATGTGAATTAATAAGTTACTTTAAAGTTGAAAGTGACGCCAAATAGATTTATATTTTATGTTAACATCGAGTCTAGTTAGTTTAGGTTCTCATGTATTTGTTCATTGATTTGAGGAGTTAATACTCACAACGTGTTATGTATCACAATCGCACACTATCAAGACTCGCAACACGATTGTGTGACATTTACTCTCATTCTCGAGTAAGTCACCCAATTTGGATTGTCATTGGCATAAACAACATATGCTCAAACCTTCGACCTCGTTCCTTAAAGATATATTTTTAGAAAGCGAAGATAGATAAAGTTTTAGAAAGCGTTTGAAAATTGGTTTGTAAGAAAGCAATGGTATGGGTTAAGAACAAATAAGCAACAACCACAACTTTAACAGCGTATAACTTGGGTAGGAAGAATTGACAACTATTCACATCTCCTATACTACATCTTCAGAAATGACATGTGTAGACATGATTTTCGCATTGCCATAGCAATAATAGTAAAGACCTAATTAACATGAAAATAAGTAAAAATGGTTTGGAACATGCATATGGACATCGGCAACATGCTAAGCATGATCAGAATATCTAATACGCAGCTACAAGCCACACACCTTAGACAAGCATGAGTGTGACACTGGCCTCTTATCCCATGTTTTATGTATTTTTTTTTTTTTTTTTTTTTTTTTTCTAAAA